>NW_027286763.1:22476246-23076246 GCF_022747635.1 Hetaerina americana
AAATGCTGAGGAGAGATCAAACAATGAGATATATATGTACTGGATATTTTCAATATCCCCTGGTATCTGTTTAAAAATGTTTAACAGCCTGCTCTGTCGGGTGTTTCAGTCTAAAGCCGCATTTGAAGTATTTGGGCATTGCCTATAGCCTCAATCACAGGAATGGTGGCAATGGGTCATTAATTTTTTGGATTATTTTTATTACCCTGCTTAAAGACTGGTATTACCTTACGATATTTAAAGATATCAGTCAAGTGTCCAGACATGGAACATAAAATGATGTCCATAAACAAGGGGAAAATAATTCGATGAAGAATGAATAATATTATTCATCTGACCATCAAAATGTCTACTTTTTGATACCTTTAATTTAGAAACTACTTCCATTATTTCAGATGGAGTGACCTGCTTCCAGAATATTTACACTTACAATATTCACATTTACAGAATATTCCCGGGTATTTTAGCCAGTGATAACATAGCCTAAGCATGTGGAGTTTCTGGTTGTTACCATACAAATTAGAGGACCTGAGTAAAATATAAAGTTGGTAACTATTCCTTGGACCAGAGATCACGAAGATATTAAAATCAGTCCCTATAGCAATGTTAGCATTTTTGAAGACAGGTCAACCTGTCTAAGATGATAACAGAAAACACTGAAGTCTATTTTAGCTGAGGGATAAATGGAGACAGCAATTAAGTAATAAAACAGCAACACATTAAAAATCTTTCCCACCTGCATGCCTGCCACCATTTTTGGGTGATTTGTGACCGTATGCATAGCTAAGATTTAAGACTTGAATGAGGTATACTGTAAATCTATATCAAGAAGCCAGAGCTCTGTTAGGCAGAATATTACACTTCCTAATATTTAGCAATTGGTTGATTTGGCACAAGTTGTTTTTATGGCACTGGGCATTGAGCCCTAGGATGCTAATAGATTTTTTGATATATGGTTTAAGGTGGGCCCTAGTAGTCCAGGGGTAGAGCGTTGCGCTACTGACCTGATGGCTTGGGTTCAATTCCCAGGCAAGCTTCTCTGGGCACTCTCAGATCCACCCGAACTATGTGATTTTTCGGGTACCAGATCTTCCCGGGAAACCATTTACGACACAGAGAAAGGAACTGGCCCCCTTACCCTGACGAGTAAATTTTCACATGCCATCAGGCTTAGTACTGGGTAAACTTCACCATCTATCAAACTGACTCTCAGGTTGAGATTACTGTGTTTGTCTTTTTTATACGATTTAATTGATTTTTGTCTAGTCATTGATTTTTTGCCTTCTGAGTATCAATTTCCTAACGTGTAATTAGTTCACTGGACTTCCAGAAGGACCTGATCCTTTGAGACACTAATATCTCCATCTTCACAAAATGAAGATATCAGGGTCCCTTCATCTCAAATACATCTGGCCAGGAATAACCAAGGGGAGAGGCTTGCCAGTAACAGAAAACACCAGGATAGAAATTCATCAATATCATTTTAACGAGTGTGCTCACAATTCAAGTTTATTTTAGACAACTTTTTATAGTTCTAACATTTTGTGCTGGTAGATTTTACAGTAAATATGTAATACTTTGTTTCCCTACACATTATTTTAAAATATAATTTAAGAAAAATAGTATCAACAATGCATCTTGAAAACCACATAAAAATTCTACTGTATGTTGAAATGAATTCATTTTACAATATTCAATGGAAAAAATAGGAACAAAATCAATAATTAACACCTTGCCATACAAACAATTCAATATAATTAAGTACATTGGAGATAATAAGAGTATCAAACTTCTTCAATAAAACTGTAAGAACACATATAGTTGCTAAATCTTTAACAGGAAAAAAAATTCAGTATTCAAATGGAAATTTACTCTAACTGACAATCATTTGGACATATCTTAATTGGTGAAATTCAGTCTAGATCACATTATAATCAAAGGCTGCCATTTGCAACAGCTTGGGTCAAGCAAGTCAGCTTTTCTTTGGCAGCAGTCACCAAATCATCCTCATCTGAAATTGGAAAAATCACCACATATAAGTTCAACAGATTAAGCCATCACTAGTAGGAAAGTGTGAATATTGGGTAAAAGTGATTATTTCCACTAACTCCTTTATATTAAACAACCAGGTTTCAACAAAACGGTGTCACTTTTAGGTGTTTGATAATTATGATAATGTTTGCCAAAACAATGTGGGGAAGTAAAAATATATTACTGGAAATAGTCACTTATATTTAATTATCACCATTCGTTACACTTGAAATTTATAAAAGTAATAGCATTGAATAGTAAAATTCCATTACATTAAAGCAAACTTGTTAAGATTAATGTATTCATTAAAAGAGGAATTACATTTGGTTAAGAAGCTTTTACAAAGAGCAGGAAGTTATCATAGGTAAAGATGTAAAGATAAGGCTATTGGCAAGAATATGGAGTGTAGTATTACATAATTGGAAACTTGGCCATGATGGTAGGCGTTTGAAATTTGGGTAAGGAGGATGGAAAGGGTGAAATGGACAGAAAGAGAATCAAATAACAGCAATGAATGGTGGGAGAGGAGAGGGGATTGTTGGGTGATGTTCAAAGGAGGCGGTAAAGTGGATATGGTATATTTGGTGGAAATGGACTGATTAATAGTGAGGTAGAGGAGGGAATGTTGGATAGGCAACATAAAAGCAGGAAAGAATATGTACATGGGTTGTTCAATAAGTCTGTGTGAAAAAATAGAAAAAGATTATATTGGGAATATTTTTTTCATTTTTCAACATAATCTCCTCAGCTGGATACACTTTCCAGCATTCATACAACTTTTTTTAAACAGTCCAAACAATAGAATTTCTTAAGTTTCTCAAAATAGTCATCTTGTATTGAGGTTTACCTCCTTGCTCGACGTGAATCATTTTACACCGAAAGTCACTGGGGCCCAAACCGGGTGAATGTGGTGGATGTTGTAATAATTCAATCTTTAACTCCATAATTTTCACCATCAAAACTGTGCCATTGTGCACCCTTGGATTGTCGTGATTGAAGAGAATTTTTTCTTTGCCAAGTGAGGACTTTTTCTTGATTTCTTTGCTCAGCTGGTGCAATAACGATGCACAATATGTTCCATTCATCTGTCCTTTATGGAAGTAATCAATGTAGATAACTCCACGTGCATCCTAAAACACTGTGGCCATCACCTTTTTCGGCCAATTTCACCATCGTCTCCTTCTTTGTAGCTAGATTGCCTTTAGAAACCTGATGCTTTGACTGTTCCTTTATCTCTGGAGTGGAGTAGTGTATACATGTTTCATCCACATTTATCTACTGACACAGAAACTCATCACAATTACGATGGAAATGCACCATACCAGCCTCCAAATCTACCAAATGATTGAGCTTATTCTACACTGAGAGCAAGCATGGCACCCTTCTTGCCAAGATTCCCTTAACATCTAATATTTTGTGCAAAATTGAAAACACTGTACCCTGTGACATGCCTGTGGCCCTGTTCACAAACTTTGGTTTGCTGATCAGTCAAAACATATCATGGATTTGGTCAATCATTTTGGAGGAAGGCAATTCTACTGAACTGATGTTCATCACTTGTGGAAGTACGGCCACATCTAAACTCATTTATCCAACTGTTAACACTTGCAAACACAGGAGTCGATGTACCATAAACTTCATCCAACTTGATTTTTATCACTTTCAGTTTTTAGCCTTATAAATAGAAGTATTTAATCATCACTTGAGACTCATTCTTTTCTATTTTTACAAATAAATAAAGGTTTCTTACAGTAATTGACTATGAAAGTGAAACCACGACATGAATATAGCTGAAATTTTAATAGCAGTCTAGTGAGAGATAAGGCTCACTAAATGCATACCTTTTCCGAAACTACGAGCGCCATACCTTGGATTTTCTAAGGATTTATTATGATCTCATTATATGTTAGGTGAGGAATAGAAATACATCAGTGATTAAATATTGGATTCATATATAACCTACCTTAAGGGTAGATTACTCTTAATAATTATTATTATAATACGACCATGCATGCTATGAAAATGGTTCACAGTTAAGAGTTGAATTAACTGTAGTAGTAGTAGTAGTTTTGAGGGTAGGCGACCGACAGCTAAGGTCATTTGCGCCATAGGGGATGGACAGGAAAGGATGAAGGGTGGAGAGAAACCCGGCGTCGGCATTAGCCTACTCTTTACGAAAGGCGCCAAGGGGTCCGCAGTTTAACGTCCCATCCGACGGACGGCGTACTCCCTCAAAGTGCCCTCCACAAAGCACCTCAAGTAGGGATCGAGATACCTCTGAAAAATATTCAACACCGCCGGGATTTGAACCCGCGCCCTCAGGGTGGGAAGCCAGTACGTTAGCCCCCGCACCATCTCGATCCCCTTGAATTAACTGTATAGAGTTAATTGGGTATTAACTAAATATAAGACAATGGAGGAAAAATTACAATTAATGAACATAAAATTAATATTATCATAAACATAAACACAGTAATCAACCCGAAGGTCGGTTTAGTAGGTGATGGTAGAGATCACCCAGTACTAAGCCCTATACAGCGTGTGAAAATTCACACATCAGGGTAGGGGGGCCAGTTCCTTTCCCTGTACCGGTTATGGTTTCCCAGGAAGTCCTGGTACCCGATAAATCACTTTAGCTTGGGTAGAGCTGCAGGTGCCCAGAATGCCTTGCCCGGGAATCGAACCCGGGACCCTCCGGTCAGCAGTCCAACGCTCTACCCACTGGACTACCGCGGCCCACGAATATTATCATAAAGAAGATTAAATACAAAAATACACACATGAAATCAGTTTAAAGATTATACAAGAAAGTATTTTGATTTCTGTTCAATGCACATATCTGGTCAATAAATTAAATTCAGATCAAAAGAGATACTGGGTTCAAAGAATTGATTTCACTCTTCCTAGTTAATACGATAAGAATTACCACTAATCTATAAAGACTTAACTACATTATTTTTTCAAGAGCAAAATTTAATTTTTTCAAATTCAATATTCCAACAGGTTATTTGTTGGTAGTGAAAAATTTGGCACTATGTATTCCAATGCCACCTTCCATTGGTTCCCTTGGACTAGTATTTTAACAATATTGGGACGCCGTGAAACAGCAAAATAGAACCCCATAATTAAAAACCCTAGAGTAAAAACTAATATTCTGGCATTATGTGGAATGGTAGCTGAGGTACTTTCCAAGAAATTGACCTAAATTCTCAAGAATTTTCAGATACGCCATTAAATGAACTTCCCTAATGTTTAGATTTTCCATTACTGACAGGATAATTAAATTTATATTTAGCAACAACCAAAATATTAACACATTTGAAATGTTTTGCATTTTTATTGGTAGTTAACATACAAGCAAAACCTAATTTTGATGTTGCATCCCTGGTATGGGAACACCTGCCACACACCAGCAATGTCTCGCAGGGTGCCATATAAACACAGCTGAAAATCTAACTGATTAGACAATTCCTCACCCACTTTCAATCCAGCCTCTGGCACTTCCCAGGCCTCACTTACCATTTCCCTGTCATATATATTGAACAAGATGCATGATAATGGATATCCTTGTCCTGTCTTACTACCCTGTCAAGCACTATGCATCCTGACTCTCCATTTGCTGTGTGCACCTGTGCAGTCTAAGACATGTACAGATTCTGGATAAGTCTCTCCATCCTACTTCTGTCATTTAAAATATGTTCATAACTGCACCCAGATTACTTCTCCAATGCCTACTCATGACCTATGAAGCCTAGAAATACAGGGTGTGTCCCAAAAGTTGTGAAATACAGTTTTTTCTGCGCCCCTACTGGTCACAGCCTGTTTGGATGGGTTGGGTTAGGTGGGTGGGGGACCCTTAGCTACACAGTGCATTCAAGATCAGTCTGCTCCACGCATCACTGGAGTCGGGCTCGCTGGCTTAGTGTACCCTTGTTTTGTGACCACAGCATCGGATGCCAGATACTTTCAAACAAAGTGGGGAGGCCAAATTCTCCACAAAACTTGACAAAAAAGCTGCTGAAACCCTTGTATTGCTTCAGCAAGCCTACTGGTAGTCTACTCTAATGTGTGTGCAAGTTACCTGTAGAAAGTGGTAAAGAAGTTTAAGGAGGGCAAAGAAGGGGTGGACAATGACCCCCAATTTGGATGGCCATCAAAAGCCAACCCGTTGAAAATGTGTGTTTAGGCATGATTTGTTAGATTCTGACAATCGAATGAGTGTTCAGTTGTTAGATAACACCGAACATTTCCAAAAACATTGCACATCGTATTATTACAAACAAATTTAACATGCGAAAGGTGCACACCAAGCAGGTCCCAAAACTGGTGATGGACGAGCAAAAGGCTGATCAAGTGTTGATTACGAGTGAAATGAAGGCATGTGTGGAAATTGAACCCGAAAGATTGAGGTAAGTCAAGTGGCTGTACTAACAGTTTTAAACAAGGCTCCTGTTGAGGCCTTCACGGGGGCATTGGAAGAAGGGGTATTGGGCATGGGTGAGTCAGTTGAAAAACTGCATAGATTGTCTAGAAAAGTACTTTGAAGATTATTAATACCTTGTGCCAATATTGTCAATAAATCTTTGAAAAAATATAAACTTCATGACCTGATTTAGCACCAAATGGCTTCGTTTTATTCCCATTTATCAAGAAAAAATTGCGTAGCCAACGTTTTCCAATGACTGAAGAAACTGTTGATGCATTCAAAAACCATATTTTGGAGGTACCTCATTTGGAGTGGAAAAAGTGTAATGAAAATTGGTTCGAGCTCATGAAAAATTTTTGATTATCATGGAGAATAATTAAAAAAAAAATAAAGCCATTCTCAACAATAAAATTACCATCTTTTCATTATTTGGCTGAAATTATAAATAGCAGCCCTCTTATAACCTTCAGTTGAAGGTTCTATGAAGTGCCTGTAGAACAAAATAAACCAATTAATATGCTGCTTTGAAATGAAATAAAGTAAAAGGGGGCTACAGAACAGTAAAATTAATGGATGGCAAACATTAGTAATGAATTCTCTAGTTTCCAATATCCACAACTTTCAGTCAATGAAAATTCCATTAATACAATGACATCCACATTCAACTTCTTCAAAGAGAATAAAATCCTCAAATAGTACTCCCAGGAGAGATGTCAAATACTCTGACAAAAAAATATGAACTGCCACTTCTAGGAAGTGTTCATTATGGAAAGCCTGGATCCAGCAGGCCAAGGGAAAATTAAACCATAAAATATGAGACAAATAGACTAAAGGATCAGTGAGTCACTCTTGAGCCATAGTCCTAATGGCCATCCAGTTCTGAGAAGAAACTTAGTGCTACTCAACCCCTAAATATTAATATTTCATTTAGAAACTAAGAAAGTGAACCCTCACTAATTCATACTCTTGCATAATGTGCACAGGGTCCAGCTGCTTATAGGAGGTCTGTTCAAAAAGTATCGCGACATGTGTTTTTTCAAAAATTATTTATTTTTTTATGAATATCTAGTTTTTCCCCTCCAAAGTAATCCCCATTAGATATTATAAACTTGTGCCAACATTTTTTCCAATCCTTGAAGCACTTCAAAAATCACGTTTTGTGATCTTGTTCAGCTCCTCCTTCGGGGCAGTCTTTATCTTGTCAATCATAGCGTAGCATCGTCCTTTCATGGGCCTCTTCAGTTTCGGGAATAAGAAAAAGTCACTGGGGGGCAGATCTGGGGAATACGGTGGCTTCAGCATCATTAGTGTGTTGCTTTTGGCCAAAAATTCGCGCACAAGTAACAATGTGTGAGCAGGGGCATTGTCATGGTGCAAAAGCCAATTTTTGTTTTCCACAAATCCAAGCATTTGTGGCTATTGTTTAGCGCAGATTGTGCATAACTTGCAGGTAACATTCCTTATTTACCATTCTACCCAGTGGCAAGAAGTCATGATGCACCATGCCCCTGTAATCAAAGAAAACTGTAAGCAAAACTTTCACATTCGACCGAACTTGGTGCAGTTTTTTCAGTCTTGGCTCTTGCTGCAGCTTCCATTGGGATGATTGAGCCTTAGTTTCCACATCATAACCATAAACACATGATTCGTCACCACTTATGACCCTCTGGACAAATTTGGGTCATCGCGGACAGAATCCAACACCTCATTAGCAATGTTAATGCGTTGCTGCTTTTGGTTGAAATTGAGCAATTTCGGTACGAATTTCACGGTGACCTGTGTCATGTCCAAATCATTGGTAAAAATCGAATGGCATGAGCCAATCGATATCTTTAGGTCCTCAGCAACTTCTCTGACGATTGGCCAATACTATTTTCTCCATTTCATCAATGTTTTCATCTGTTGCTGACGAGCTCGGGAATTCAGCACGCTCTTCATCATTCACATCTTCTCGGCCCTCTGATAACATTTTGTACCACTGATAAATGTTTCTTCGGTCTAAGGTAGCTTCTCCATATGCCACAGTCAACATTCGGAATGCGTCCGCTCACTTGATTTTGTTTTTCACATAATATTTGATACAGATTCTTTGATCCATTTTTTGGAACAGGCAAAAATCGAAGACAAGCCAAAACACGTCCAAGCAAAACAGCTGACAACAATTAACTGAGCATTCAAAATGGCCAAACTTTTTGGAACATAAGTTGGAACATTTGGAGCATAAGTTCCAACATAATGCCACAAAAAAATCAAAAAACAAATATACGTAACTTGCAAAAATTCAAAATTCGTGATACTTTTTGAACAGACCTCGCATATTAGGTGGCTTATTACTGAGTTGTGAGAGGTAGCACTTCTGTACTCTGCAAAGGTATGTATTTAGGTCGCAAGTTCCTATTAATTTGGTTGAAAATCATTATCTTTCATCATTTCATTTAGGTTCATTTATTCATTTACTTATTGCTGTTTATATCAATTTAAAATTAGCTCAAGATGTGCACTTATTATTTGAAGCTTTCTGAGCCTTAGCTGTTCCTTAGTCAATGCTAGAGATATGCACATCTAGCTACCACAGTCAATATGGGAAGCATCACTAGTTAAGATGACCATGAGGGACAAAATTATTTGTCATTCACAAAAGGGAAATTCACTTAACAGTAGGTTACCAGAATGTTTTCCATAGTAATCAATGATCTATATGCTTACATAAATGAAAAAAATAATCATTATGGATAGCATTAAGAAATTTTGCTTCAAATTACCATATAAGAGCGATATGGCAAAAACCCAGGTATGTCAAAAGGTGAGAGGGCCATAAGAGAAATTAACAACTATGCAGAGAGACAATATGCTAGGCTAGCCTCGCCCAGGTATTGGATAGCATGATATTAAGAACAAAATTATTATTGAAATTTTTTCAATTTTAATAAATTTTTCTAAACCTTAGTGTGATTAAAGCTAACAATTTCTAATAAAAGACATCGCAAGGACAAGTAAATTGAGAGCAATGAACACTTTAAATACTAAGTTTATTCATTATTTAAGTGGGCTCTTTCAACATTTTTGGGGTAGGTGTCTAATGCATCTATCAAGTAATTAGAAGTCGCTGGTGACCAAGGTCACACAAGAATAATAGGGAAAATGTTCCATGTGTCAAATCCCAGGGCAGTTTTGATTACCCTCAATCCTGACTACTCCTGGCCCCATGTAGTACAAATTAGTGAGGGTTTACTGTATTCTGAAAGTGTTCATAATCATACCATCTGGTGACTTCATTCGTCAATACATAGCAGAAGTTCAAAAATAAGTAAATTTTAAGGAAATACTTTACAAAGATAAAGATAAAAAATTATTAATGATTAAAAAAAAACATGAACACAGTAATCAACCCAATGCTCCAATTATTCCAATCAATTCTGTAATTACTTTATAATCAATGGTCATAAATGAGAAAAATTTTTTATCTTTACAATCAATTAAAGATTATAAAGATAAACAAAATATTCCCATTGATGACCATTGATTACAGAACCGATTGGAATAATAGGAGCATTGGAGAATCTTTCAAATTGAATTGGCCATAATCACAGTGGCCTCCTCCACACGGCACTGTGGGCACATGGTGGTGCATATAAAAATACAAATTCTGACCTCCATAGCTCTAGTTTCCTGTACCAGCAAGGTTCGTGAACCATTGATACATAGAATTACAAACCAGAATCAACTAACCCTTAATATAGATCAAATAAATTGGATGTCAATATTCAAGGAACAAAGTGCACAATATCATTATTTCACTCAAGATAATTTGAAACTAATTACAGACCTAATTTTTGGAGAAAATCTGTAATATTTAAATAGGAAACCTGCAAATTTAAAGTATTGGTGGGGGAAAATAACCCAAGGTGTTATGTTTGTCAAATCTCCAGAGTCCATATTTTGCCCATACTCTTGATATGAGAAGTGTGGTGATCAAGGACAATTTTAGCATCATTAATAATGCCCAAAGCATAGCTCATTGACATCAAAATTACCAACACAATAACCCAGAGCTTGAAGCTTCTTGAAGGCACATTTTGTGTTACCAATTACACTTAGGGCAGAAAATTTTTAAAGATCACAAAACAGTAACCTTTTTTAAAGTTGAAAAAATAAATTGACACAAACACTCCCTGATGCATGCAACTAAAAGGCAGACACTAAGACAGGGCCAGCCCACACACCAAACCAATATAACATATGACGTATATAATTGAATAAAACCTACTCATAATTTTACTCCGATTCACACCTGAATAGTCCCCATCAGAATGATATTGCCGAGGAGAGAGTCTGCAGCCCCGAGATATGAAAGATGAAAGTTTTCCAATCGATGCAAGGATGAGGCCCAGGTAGGGCGGCGAGGGGGTCAGGGGGCGGGAAAGGTACTCCGGGTGAAACTGGGTGGCGACATAATATGGGTGCCCCTCCAACTCCATCATCTCCATCCGCTCCCCACTCTCATCACGCCCTGCATGGGAGAGACAACAGGGTGGACGTTAGGGTGACACACACATGATGCCACTGCTTGATGTTGCCACTCACCTCGCCAAGGATGCCACTTATGATGAAAATGGTTCAGATCTTGGCAAGTAAGTTCAATTATAAAGAGAGGCTTTAGAGAGGTTTTTCACCTCTGCCAACATGCATATCAGGCAAAGAAGACAATATGAAGACAATAACTTGAGACTTACCAATGAATTTCAGCCCAGCTGCTTCTAGTTTTTCCACATAAGATGGATTAACCTCATAACGATGCCTGTGGCGTTCCTGAATGTAGTCAACTTTCCCATACAGGATCTCTATAAAAATAAAATCAACTTTAAAAAACTGTCACAAATAACCCTTTTAACTTATTGAAAATTAAACTTAAGGCTAACTAAAAAATATGACACTAATGTATATTTGACAAGCTATATTTTGAAATTTGGTAGATTAGCTAAGCATTGCTGTATGTAATGCCATCCTTGGTCATGAACAGAATTACACTCTTCAAAGTTTGCTCACAATCTTCTGTTAAGTGCCTTACTGAACCTCTTCACTAATGGAACATCCACCAAAGAGCACGAGATCAACAAAGGGAGGAGAAGAGACTGAGGGAGGAGAGACATTGCAGGGAAGTGAAAACATTAGGAAAGAGGGGATTGAAAACTGCTTAGAAGACTAAAATACCTAAAATATTAGAATGATTCCAAAAGGTCATACACAGTGGAAACCTACTCAATATTTTGGAATGAACCATTTAAAATTTTGAACATACTTTCCTTTTAGGCTTGTACATTTAGTATAACCTTGCTGAAGTTGGTTTATCCCTTCTTAATGATGTGCTTGTTCCAAATCTGAATAAGAGAAATTTAATTTTTAATTATAAAATATCCTCCCTGCCAGCAATTTCCTCATGTATGAGTCCTCCCTAATACCTCCATCAATTATGTGGCCATATCCGCAGAGGAGTTAGATGGTATATTATCGTAGTCGGATATGACTTCATTGTGAGGCCATCATGACCTGTTTCTAGCCACTAAGTTTTCAAACACACTAACAATGATGCAAAGTATGTGATTACAAAAAGTTTATTTTTTTTAATAGTCAATGAAGATTATTCCTTTGAAAATAGAGAAAGCAGTCACAATAATTTTCCCAGCTGAAGGATAGTCTGGCAGACTCCTCACAGGCAACCCATTACTTGGACTGTTACCTGGTTTTACGCATATAAATATGTATCCACAATTCATCCACCGTGACAAAATGATGCCTCAAATCCAATAATTTTTCACTGAAACAGCTGCAAACCAGCCTTGAAAACAAGTTACATGGCTTCATTTTTTTTGTCAACAGGGAGCAATTGGCACGTGTATTGCTGTCTTATGTCTAATTGTTAATGCAAAATATTAGGTACCCATACACTAGAGATACCTAGAGCATCAGCAATTTTATGCACCTTCACTCTTCTATCATCTACTGCCATGCCATGAATTTTATTGTTGATTTCTTGAGTAGTGACCTCAACAGGGTATGAAAAATGTTCAGCATCACCTGTGTTCATATGGCCCCTCCAAAAATGTTTACACGCTCTACTTGAAGGCACAGATTCACTATAGTGTCAATTAAGTTTCTACTCAAATCTCCTGAGGATATTCACCTTTTATATAATTATGTTTGACCAAAACATGAAATCCTTGTTCATCCATTCTTTGCAAATTACATGATCAGCTAGATTCAAATGAACACTAAACACCAGAGTGACCAATCTGACCGAAACTTGGTGTGTGTGTTCCTTCAAGAGATGATAACTAACTGATAACTTAAACATGCATCTCTCTGACTTTTAAACCTGCCTTTATATAAAGATGAACAACCTTTATAACAGCCAAGAAATCAAGTTTAAATACTTTGACACCCAAAGAGACTTTGGATGTTTCAAAAGTAAAAGATCACACAACCAATGCTAAAGTGATACTGCAATGTACTCAGCACACATAAAAGCTGTTCTAAATTACAATTTAGGTGCACATGAAAGTACTTAATTATAAAATGCTGACCTCGGAGACAAAAACTAATAGAAATGTCACCAATGGACTGATTTACAAAATATTCCATGCCACAAAGATTAGTGAACTACAACTTACATTCCAGCTGGATTTGTGCTTAAGTAGCAGTTTTTAAGTAGTGGTAGTAACAGTAAGCAGTTTGTGCGCAGGGTAAGAATATTTTTCACAAAATATAAATTTCCACACAGCATTTTTAAAATCAGAAATTCTGTTGCTTTAGTCATACGCATTGCTACTACATGCCATAAGTGGAAAATACTACCTTGAACAAAAAGTTCCCGGAATAACCACCGTGTGGCGCTCCCATCGTTCCGATTTGAGTTCTGTTTTTTTTGTTAAATTGGTACATCTGTTGTTGATATTCCCTTTAAATCTTAGTGTCATAACTTGACATTTGCAAAAGTTACGTAGCCAAGAGTACATCTATCTCTGTGTGTGTTGGCGATTTTTTACAATTTCAGAAATGGATTTAAATGTGCAACAACGAACTTGTATTAAATTTTGCGTAAAAAACGGATTTAGTGGCGCACGGACGTTGGAAATGCTGGAAAAGTGTTTCGGCAACGATTCTCTAAAAAAAACGGTCGTTTACCAGTGGCACGAGTGGTTCAGAAGTGGTCGTGAGTCAATCGAAGATGATGAACGCAGTAGCAGACCATCGACATCGAAAGTCGGTGAAAAAATTGATAAAGTAAAAGAAATGTTGGTCAATAACCGCAAATTAACCATCAGAGAAATAGCGGAGGACTTGAACATTGCCTATGGATCCGCCCAAGACATTGTGGTTAATGATTTGGGTTTCCGTCGTGTAGCAGCAAAGTTGGTGCCAAAAGACCTCAATTTCATGCAAAAAAGAGACCGTGTTGACGTCGCAAAAGACATGATTTGCGAGGCTGAATCCGATCCCACATTCATCAAAAGGATCATTACTGGAGACGAGACGTGGGTTTATGAGTACGACACGCAATCCAGACATCAGGCAAGTGAATGGCGTTCACCAAATGAGCCGAGACCAAAAAAACCACGTCGTTTTCAGTCAAAAAAGAAGGCAATGCTGACGGTTTTCATGGATTACAACGGTGTAGTGCATCATGAATTTTTGCCAGAAGGCCAGACAGTAAACAAAGAGTATTATTTGGGCGTTATGAGACGTTTGCGTGAAGCAATTCGCCGAAAGAGACCAGAAATGTGGGCAGAAAACTCGTGGATTTTGCACCATGATAACGCACCGTCGCACAGTGCTATCATTATTCGTAATTTTTTGACGAAAAATGCAACAAATACCATCCAACAGCCACCGAATTCACCTGATTTGGCTCCCTGTGACTTCTTTCTGTTCAATCGAGTTAAAAAACCATTACGGGGAACGCGTTTTAGCAACCGAGAGGAAGTAATGGAAAAATCGCAGGAAGCACTGATGGACATACCGAAAACCGACCGTAACTTTTGCAAATGTCAAGTTATGACACTAAGATTTAAAGGGAATATCAACAACAGATGTACCAATTTAACAAAAAAAACAGAACTCAAATCGGAATGATGGGAGCGCCACACGGTGGTTATTCCGGGAACTTTTCGATCAAGGTAGTATGCTTGTGGAGTGCATTAGCAGTGCCTTTCAGATGCATTCATTTTCTTGAATCAGGAGGGTTGCATAAATCTGATGAAAGACCTAATGGTGGGGAAGGGTATGAAGCATGCCACTAGTTCACCTCAATCTCGACAAGCACAGGCTTGTGGGGTCTGACACCTCCAGCGGACACATCCATGCGCTTCTTCAACAAGAAGCATTTTAATACCACTACTTTGTTGAATCTCTTTCCTCTCTTTCTTATGATCTAGAGGTAATGCCATAAATGCACTAAGTGACAGAGGAAATATTTCTCTAAAAAAGGAAAAGCCCTTCTCAAGAGGGGGAAGACACATTGTGACAACTTACAATGACATCTTACCAGTTAGGATTTCAAATTAATTTTCAATGGTTGAAAGAAGATGGCAGCCTGGCTGCACTCATCTTCTTACCATGGTTGAAATTTAAAAAATTCTTGATAATTGAACAAGTTAAAAAATAACCTTCCATATTGTACAGGTAGTTCATCCAAACACATAAAGTGTAATAGATATTAGTCTTCATTAAAAAATATTGCTGTCAAAGTCAGCAGATGTTAAAATGCAGGCATTAATTTCAAATTTCTAACTAAACAATTTCTCCATTAAAGATATACTAATAGGTGATTTTAAAATTTTTTAGGCTGAATAGATATCCGAAAACCAACCACATTTATCAACTTGCAGGTTTATTTCATAGGTGAGAGTAGAGCTCACCTGGCACTAAGCTAAACAGCATGTGAAATTAACATATCAGGGTGATAAGGGGGTCAGTCCCTTTCCCTGTGACACACTGGTTTCCCAGAGAGATTAGGTGTAGGAAAAATCACACAGCTTGGGTAAGGCTGAGGGTGCCATAGAGGCATCTCTGGAAACCAAACCTACGCCCTCTGATTGGTAATCCATGGATCTACCCAGTGGACTACCCCTTCATGCTTGAACATGCATCTATTATGAATATACATCTTTTTGAATTGGACGCTACACGTCATTATTACTAAATTATTGTCTAAATCTGCATCCGCTATCAGGAAACTGTGTGAATTAATCATGCTGCTGATGATAAATGATATTTTCCACTATGACTATTAATGCAATCGTTTTGGTTTGCGTATGCATTTAGAATGTGAATGCTAAGTTAAAGAATATGTATTACAATCACTCAGAAGGTATTTTGTCTGAATGAAAAACTTTTAATACAATGTATTTGTACACGAGTTTGTAGAATGTATTATGAATTATAAAGAGTAAAAAACACAATGACAAGGAGAATGATCTATACTTACTCGGTTTTCAACATACACAGGAAACATTAATAATTCAATACCTTCAAAAGCGAAGTGAGAAAAATATTCATACAAAGCAATTGACAAAGCATTACATCCTAAAACTTGCTATTTATCATGGAAATAGCCCTGACTGCATCAGCAATTGGTGGGAAATTTGGGTCAACAAATAATCACATGGTCTGTTTGCAATAGGGATATACCAATCAACAATTTAAGGAGATGATGGTTGACCAAAGACGTCTGGGAATGGGACAAGTTGACATAGCTAGTGGGATTGCTTCAGAAATGGCAATACCTGCTTGTAGACCATCAACATAAATCTTAGAATAGTTCCCAGGGAAATAAAAGATGCCAGTGTCAATGTACTAACAAATTCTATGAGACAAAACAGTCTGCTTCAGGATGAATGGAAGAACATGCCCCAATGCATATGAATCAAAAAGATGGTTTTTATCGAGAATATTGGTGCCCCCCTCTAATTATGACTTGCAATCGTGTCTTTAACAATTATATACTTATTTCTGCAATCTAAGTTGTCTATGAATTTCCATAATCTCTTTCGAGATGTATCTTTGCTCTGGTCAGATTTTTAAAGCTGGTTAAAGTTTGTACCATTCTCAAGGCTTCAAAATACACATTATTAATTGGTAGCCACCATCATTGTAATTGGTGAACCAGGGGCCATATTTACATAGGAGACCTGTGAGAACTTTGCATCAGGGAGGACTAGCCAATCCAAACCTACACTTCCAAGCATTTTCCACATACTTAGTTATAGGCTTCCTTGAAATTTCTGATTTCAAAATGAGAAATTATAACCTTTTAGTGTGAGTCTAAGGGTTCGTCAGCAAAGGTTATTGGTATGGAAGTGCAATGTTTTGGCTGTAATAATTTGTGGAAAATTAATTCAGACCTAAGAGCATGTATATGTACTCTCATCTTCTTCTTCTGTGGATCGGATAGTTTGTTAAGTCATTGCTAACTCCAAATACAAGAATTTTTCACATACAATTTCTCAATAAACCTCAATTTGTTTAATGCTCAAAGTTGCATTTTCTTTTGCTGACATTCTTCTTTGATGTCTTATTACTTGAGTTTTACAGCCACAAGACCCATAACCATCAAATGTCTATGTACATGGAGGCCAAGCTAAAAACGTCCAGTGCTTGGATGAACATTTGACAGTACAGCAATACTCATTCATAATTTTACATGTATCGCTGAAATATTAATTGAAATACAACAACTATGTTCAAACATATTTGTTGAAACTTGCAATGTAAACACGTATTTCAGCTGAGTACAGCAGTACTGCTTCTTGTGACCACTTACTGAGTCACACAGAGCACATGGTTGGACTCCTAATTAAATGCGTGTTAGTTTATTAAATTAGCGATGGTTAACTATGATCAATTACTAAGTGTACACAGTAAGCATTATTATGCTATTTGAAAATAGCTGAACATAAGATGTATTTATTAGAATGTTACTAAACAACTATTTATAAGCGAAAAATAAACACTAAATTTAGGTATCTGTCATTTCTTCTTGCATGTTATCACTATAAATATAACCATTACTTTCAGTAAAGGCGGACTTAAATTATACAACAATGACTTGATAATATGTTTTGCCTAAGTCTTCAGTCAAAATTTTGAATTTTGTGAAAGTAAAAAAGTATGTGTAATAATAGATAATGTTAATGTTAATCTTTAACTACTCATTTGAGTCCATCCAATTGGCCTTTCATGACCCACTCAATAATTATTGACAAATCACTAAAAGAATTTACAAAAGTAAAGCAATATATTTAAGAAATAAACAAATGCAGGGGAACCTCGTTCAATGAGTACCTCTCACAGCAAGTCATTTACATAAGGAGCAAAAATATTGGTCCCGATAACCACTTGCTTACCGAGTGACTTTTTGCACAACAAGTGATGAGGAGAGGGAAATTCCTGGATTCATTGTACACCTGCTACTGCAATTTGTCTCCAGCACTTGCTCTGCAAGCATCTTAGCATCGCTAGTGATCACACATTTTTCCAAATTTATGTTCAAACATATTATTAGTGATTTTTTTGAGCAAAGCTCAATAATATTTTGTGAATAGTTTTAAAATTGACCCCTGAGGAAAAATCCATAAAGCCATAATATAAAAATTTAGCAGGAGTAATCAAAAGTAAAATCATTGAAAATCGGAAACAAGGTGTGAGTGTGGCTCATCTAGGACGCACATCAACAATTGGTCGATATCAATGGTTGGACTTTTCTTCAAGAACACGGACAAAACTAAGGAGATAGATTCTTCAAATAGAATGACAAGAGTATCTACGCAATGGATATATATTCTCAACGATGTTGAAAGGTTGCCTTCATATGCACAATCGAAAAGCGATTGCAATGCGACACCATTAATGAGAATATAATTTGTGAGAAGGAGAAAGTGACTTTCGCCTACCTCGTTAATGACATGGTAGGATCATCAATGGTCGAACAAGTTTTAAAGACAGCCTTGCATGGTTTGACAATTTAACAAGAAGAACTATCATCCACGGCATTGTGAGGCATGATGAATCAGCAAGCTCTTAGCCAAAGGCAGCAGAGTCGATGTGAGCATAATTTTTTTTTAATAAAGCTTGTACATAATTTATTTTTTTCCCTTTTGGAATGCATTCTTGTATTTTCCATTAATTTATAAGTGTAAAGTTGCTTCACTAAACAAGTGAATTGCTTTATGAGAAAGATCACGGAACAGATTTTGCTCATATTAGGAAGTTGCATTGTATAAAACACATCTATGAAAATATAATAGTTCTAGGTATTTATCATTTGAATAAAACATGTTATAAAATTGCTTCAAATCAATCATATTTTCTTGCAGCTTTGTCATTCTAACCTTTTGAATCTGACCCATCTGAATACACTATTGGATAAGGAATCTTGTTTGAACTCAAGATTTTCATATTAAATTTTCTGTCATGAAAATATGAGGCTGGAAAAATGCAGCCATAACTTTAGGAGTAACTGAGTGCTAATGCATTCTATGTAAATAACTGTATTAATAGCTCATTACAACTAGTAGATCTTGGCCAAGAAGGCAGACTTACTTAGTACGGATTTTGCGTTTGGTTGAAAAACAGTTCTCCTTTTCCCAAGCCTCATGGTTCCACCCATATTCCCCGGGTTGTGTTCAGGCATGTCCACGACAACAGGGTGCTTTGTTTCAGGGTCAATTTCTGTTGAATTGGCATTCTCCAATTCTAAAATATGCCTAAAAAGTAAAGTAATGGTGTATCAGACTATGATTTAACTTACAGGAGTTACCTTTCGGACTAAGTTGACAATGTATGTGAACCATGGATATTTTCCATTTAACATCACAAATCAAGATTTATCAAAGAGTGATGGGCTGTACATAATCTTGTGATAAAAATGAAGCTTAATAAAGTATGAAAAAGTAACATCAATTGGAGAAGAAGAATAATTACTCATTAGAAAATTTGTTTGAGTTAATAGGATAAAGTAATAACATGAGATATAAAAATCACATACATGTTAACAGCCACCAAAAATATATATCTTGCAACAATTCCCCTATGGGTACCCAAATACTTATTGCCTTACCCATGTCAAATCTTTAACCTCCTGAAACTTAATTAAGATACAGCAAAATTAAAAACAGAATTAAGTAGAAGGATTTATAAAAAAACTGATGGGTGAAACAAACAGAGCGAAAGAAGTGTGGAGGGAGATTCAGTACAAGGATATTGAAAGTTTACAACGGAGGAGTGATCTTGGTTCACCATACAGGAGGGTCAAAAATACTACCAGGAAGTAAGATGGGAAAATCCGTGTAAACAATCAACGATATGACAGGAAAACTATTTGTTGAACCAGAAAAGAACCAAGAGAGAAGGAATGTAGATGAACTATTTGGTAAACACATTAGACCAGCAAGATTGGACATAGGAAGAGAATACAAAGTAAATGAGGATAGCTTAGGTCCAGGCTTGCTCAATGCAGAGATAGAAAGGGCATTAAGGGAATTAAAATCAAATAAAACCTAAGGGGTAGACAACATTCCGGTAGAATTACAAATAGGTTTATGAAAAGGTGGGAGGAAGTTCTTGAACTAAGTTGTGTAATTTATGAGTGAGGAATTTGGACAGAAGTTATCATCACATCAGGGTCAGTTTCTATCCCAAAAAAGGGAAAGGCAACAATATTTGAGGGCTACAGAGCAATAGGTTTGATTTTGGACACAGCTAAAGAGGTCCTCAGGATCATCACTAAGAGGATGGCGAGTAGGGCAGATGATTACTTAGACAATGATCAAATTGAGTCCAGGAAAGGCAAACATAATGCAATTGTAGTAATGAGGGCACTGATAGAGAAGAAAATAGAATCCAATCAGGATGTATTTATCTGTTTTGTAGATTTCAGAAAGACATTTGATCATGGGAATTGCATAGAATTAATGAATGTAATTCAGAAAATAGGAGAAAATTTAGGGAAAGGAGACTAATCTGCAACCTGTAGTCTCAAGACTGTTAAGGTGTGAGTAGGGAATGGAGAGTCCACATGGGCAGTATTAGGAAGAGGTGTAATTCAGGGGTGTCCTCATCACCTGTGCTGTTCAACATATATATGTGGGGGAAATGATTAAAGAGGTATGGGAAGAGCTGAAGATAGGAATGAACATCAGCGGGGAATGCATGAAATCAGTTAGGATCGCGGATGACCTAGCTTTAGTTTGTCAGCCAGCCAACGGGTTGCAAGCATCGCTGAGTACATTGGGAAGTCAGCGCAAAAGGTATGAGATGAGAATAAATATAAACACAACAAAGTTATCTGGTCTTCAAGGAAGAGATAGCTTAAAATAGCTTCTAATATTGAGCAGGTGGAAGAGTTAACGTATTTCAGAAGAGTTTTGGACCAAAATGCTCAAAATAGTACAGGTGGAAGAAGAAGAATTGCTTTCACAAAGGCGAGGGAATTGATGAAAGGGGCATTGAGTAACGATGTTAAGGAAATTCTCGTTGATAGATAGTTTGGTTTTATGCATTGCAGAATCACGGTGATTGAAACAGGATGCTATGCATTGATTGGAGACTATTGAAATGTGGTTGTGGAGAAGGTTAAGTGGACAGAAAGGAAAACAAAGGAGGAGGTGCTAGGCATGGTAGAGGAGGAGAGGGGATTGTTGGGAGAAATCATAAGGAGAATGGAAAGATGGATGCAGAGCATATTGATTGGTGATGGAATGTTGAAGGCTGAGGCAGAGAAGATAATGCTGGCAAGCGAGGACGAAGCAGGAGTGGAATAGGGATGTTGAATGCAATGAAGGGAGAAAAAAAGTGCGGAATTTAAAAGGGGCACATTTTAGTGCCTGAAGTTGGGTTGTGTTTCATTAGGAGAGGGAAATAAATATATCAATTTTACCCTAGTATAGACTGCGTCCATCCAACAACTACCTTAGCCACTAGAATATCAAAAAAACATATAAAGTCTTATTGATGAATGCTATGAATGTTAGTCCATCAAAGGTCCAGTGAATGATAACTGTAACTTGTATGACCACTATTAGTGTATAAATGTGCAATATATGCTATAGCTTTTTTATTTGATAATAAACCCTTTAATAAACCTAAATAAATAATAGCGAGCCATTTTCATAAGAAGGACCCTAAGTAACAGCCCTGGTCATTCATACTATAGCAATAAAAGAACAGATATTAACAGTTTTATAATTATTTCTGAAAATGAACTGCCTGGCTTAGTAAAATACATAACATAAAAGAGCTGGTCCATCCCAACACATGTCACAGTGGTGATTGTACAAATCAGAAATTTTAGAAAGGATTATTTTATCTGACATTGGCTATTCCCACTGAGGAGCTGATTTAGGTCAGACTGTCTCTCAACTGCAGTCTCTCTCTGCTACTTCTCACGTACAGAATGTTTCCAACACAAATTCTACCTACATTTTTCCTGGTGTGACTGAAATGCACGCCTAACTTTTTCGTTCATGTCAAAATTCTCTTCTAAGAAACAATTCCCCCATTGAGTTTCGATTTTGCATGTTCCATTGGATGTTAAGAGTTTGCATGGATGCCTACATTTCAGAAATCTGTTGAAAGTATATACTACCTTGATCAAAAAGTTCCCGGAATAACCACCGTGTGGCGCTCCCATCGTTCCGATTTGAGTTCTGTTTTTTTTGTTAAATTGGTACATCTGTTGTTGATATTCCCTTTAAATCTTAGTGTCATAACTTGACATTTGCAAAAGTTACGTAGCCAAGAGTACATCTATCTCTGTGTGTGTTGGCGATTTTTTACAATTTCAGAAATGGATTTAAATGTGCAACAACGAACTTGTATTAAATTTTGCGTAAAAAACGGATTTAGTGGCGCACGGACGTTGGAAATGTTGGAAAAGTGTTTCGGCAACGATTCTCTAAAAAAAACGGTCGTTTACCAGTGGCACGAGCGGTTCAGAAGTGGTCGTGAGTCAATCGAAGATGATGAACGCAGTGGTAGACCATCGACATCGAAAGTCGGTGAAAAAATTGATAAAGTAAAAGAAATGTTGGTCAATAACCGCAAATTAACCATCAGAGAAATAGCGGAGGACTTGAACATTGCCTATGGATCCGCCCAAGACATTGTGGTTAATGATTTGGGTTTCCGTCGTGTAGCAGCAAAGTTGGTGCCAAAAGACCTCAATTTCATGCAAAAAAGAGACCGTGTTGACGTCGCAAAAGACATGATTTGCGAGGCTGAATCCGATCCCACATTCATCAAAAGGATCATTACTGGAGACGAGACGTGGGTTTATGAGTACGACACGCAATCCAGACATCAGGCAAGTGAATGGCGTTCACCAAATGAGCCGAGACCAAAAAAACCACGTCGTTTTCAGTCAAAAAAGAAGGCAATGCTGACGGTTTTCATGGATTACAACGGTGTAGTGCATCATGAATTTTTGCCAGAAGGCCAGACAGTAAACAAAGAGTATTATTTGGGCGTTATGAGACGTTTGCGTGAAGCAATTCGCCGAAAGAGACCAGAAATGTGGGCAGAAAACTCGTGGATTTTGCACCATGATAACGCACCGTCGCACAGTGCTATCATTATTCGTAATTTTTTGACGAAAAATGCAACAAATACCATCCAACAGCCACCGAATTCACCTGATTTGGCTCCCTGTGACTTCTTTCTGTTCAATCGAGTTAAAAAACCATTACGGGGAACGCGTTTTAGCAGCCGAGAGGAAGTAATGGAAAAATCGCAGGAAGCACTGATGGACATACCGAAAACCGAATATAAAAAATGTTTCGAGGATTGGATCAAGCGCTGGCATAAGTGTGTTGCAGTCGATGGGGATTACTTTGAAGGGGACAATATAGATTTAGATGAATAAACTTGTATTTTTAATTTTCTGAATAAATTCCGGGAAATTTTTGATCAAGGTAGTATATTCAGACTCCTCAGAATATTATTTCCTTAAAAATACATATCTGCATTTATGGAATATTGGTGCCACTGTATAAGTTACATTTGTATATTTTCACAATAATTTTATGTATTTCAGTACTGTCAGTTTTGACGCACATGTGCATAGATGACATCAGTACCTGAAGATGTTGCCAAGGTGTCAAAGCATGTATTACTGAACTGAATTTCTTGTCAAAATATGCTAAGTTACATACATTTTAACGTGGAAAAATATTACAATTTTTTAGAAGTTTGGCAGTTTCAGAGATAATTCAGTACATTGTATGGCTAATAGACAATTTGCAACAATTTGTAAAAAGTTAACAAGATGATGACATTAGATGATGAGAAGGGCAATTAGAGGTAGGTTACAAATAGAAATCACCCCATGCCATTTATTCAACTTCCCCTCATTCAACCACCTCCTCCTCCAACCTTTTTTGGGGAGTCGCACAGTAATTTTAATCATCCATGATGAAGGAATTTCTCTACGAAAATCCAAGTCCAGCAAAAAATAAAATTCATACTTCTCCAGATCCAATTCTGGAAGTTTACCTTGAAAATTCTATCACAGCTGCTTGAAGACCGAGGCAAATGCCCAACATGGGTTTCATGGTTTTCCGACACCAGTCACATGCTTCTATTTTCCCCTCAATCCCCCTCTTGCCAAACCCTCCTGGAACAATGACACCACTGAAAAAAAAGAGTAATGACAAATAAAAAATAAGCAATATTAATTAAATTATGTTACCACACTGTGGTCATGGTGAGATGATGTCCTGACCTGCTAACCTAAAGGTTGCAGGTTTGATTCCCTCCAGAGTAATCTTTCCTCCACTTAGGGCTTGAGTGTTTGTTATTGCCACCACTACCAAGTTTCAACTTGTAATTATCACATCTAGGGCATCACAATGTAATCTGGCAGTCAGAAATTAAGATGTGGAAATGAATAGTAATTGTTCCCTACAAAAATGTGTGCATTCCAACTAAGTGTTCACCTTACATACTAAACCATTAATGAGCATTACTGTTACATCTGATACCTCCCAACAATTTTCCTCAAGCAAGAAGAAATAGAAACCTAATCCAGGGCTTGATAAATTAAAATTAGATATACTTACTCGCACTTGCAGAGTTGCTGCCATGCTTCGTGGTAAGCTACTGGGTCAGAGAGTTTTGTATCCTTCTCCAAATCAGATGCTTCTATATACTGAAAAGAGAAAGAATTCCTTAGGCACCAAATACTTCTACGTTGCAAAACTAAAATGACTGTGAACTTTTTTAGCATTTCAACCTTCAAATTCAGTTTGTGTCCGGCAGCAATGGCTGCATGCTGCAGTGCCTTGGCCACAGAAGCATAGGAGTCTTCCAGTTTCGTGTATTTTCCCACCAAAGCAATCTTCACTTCCTTCCTTAGGTTATCATACCTAAATAAGGACAAAATGCCTCATTAGACAAAGTATAAAGGTTTCACAGCATAACACTGGAGGTATCTTCCTCAAAAAAATACTTTGCCAAAATTGAACATTTTGATTTATTTTCTAATAACTGGCGACCAATATGCCCCCAATGAAATTAAACCTCCGAGCTATTTAAGAGTTTGTGAAACTCTTCCTTCAGGATACACACCAAGCTGAAGCTAAAAAATCCCTGGTTTTATGGTTAAAATTAGGTTCTACTTTACCCGCATTTGACATATTTGACGTAAATATAAGGTATTTACCAACTAAGAAGACCATATGAGGCTGGGGGTTCTCTGGATTATGTAAAACCCAGATTTTTGAGGGACACTACCCCATGGAACATTTCTCCCTCTAACATTGAACACCATTTATACCTGACGACTGCTAACGATCCACATACTGCATTAGAGCCCCCAATTGTTACAAGATCCCATTTAAATACAAAATAAACATCAACATATAAAATATGTCAATGTTTTTCTTCAATAATTGAGTAGCAATACATAAATACCTTGGAACAAAATGGTAGTACATACTCAATTATATTTTTCCATTAATTTAATCTAGTTCCATTATTAATACAGCTAATCAATCAAGCCTTTATTTAAATAAATGATAGCTTAACTTCCGAAAATTAATACTTAAGTAATAGTACTTTTCTTTAGTAATTTCTGGCTGTAATGACCAAACACCCTGTTTCTGCTTTTCTCTAGAATAAACGACAGGTCAACTGGTGTCTAACTACATTTATATATATATACCATAAACAGAGTAATCAACCCGAAGGTCGGTTTAGTAGGTGATGGTAGAGATCACCCAGTACTAAGCCCTACATGGCATGTGAAAAATATACATGCATGATAATATATTGGGGTCGATAAATATTTATGAAACCATAGTTGATGCTGTTTGATGTTGCAACGCAATTTGGTTAGTGGTACTTCAACTCCATTAGATTTGAGTGAAGCTTTATGGATAAATGCTATTAATAGTGTTAATCAGTTATTGACAAATGAATATCACCATGAGAGTGTTTATTTGCATTTTCATGATAGGCCATTCCAATGGAAGGGAATAATTAGGGATTTTCATACATCTCTGGTACTAACAAAAGAGCACTGCAGTTCTTTGCAGCCATTCCCAGAACACCTATTTGGCATTTTTTAACTGGAATGATTATGGAACCAGTTCATGTGATAATACCTGATAAACTACGATTTTGTCAAATTTTTATAATACAGAAAGAGGGCATTTATTATCCTCCTCACAGTTTGAGGTGGTCCACACTATCCTATGGCAGCATGCTTCAACTCTTGGCTAAGATCAGCATTAGCACATAGACACCCTTACTTCACCAATATTATGTCCACGAACCTTGAAATCTCTTCGCTAGGTTTTCCCATTTTCTTTCAAAAATATTTATTACAGAACCAGTCTGATGATATATGAGATAACTGTAAATCATATTCACACATCAGTTTGTGCAAATTCTCCATAAGTGGTTCAATGGCACCACTATCAGCACTTGTGATTCACCTTTATGGTAGATATCATAACCCCTCCTAAAACACCATAGCCAAACGCTACCTGACAGTGAAGTTCTCATTCAAGTGTATGGCAAGTTTTTTATGCTGTATACCAGTGCAATGCATTTCTACCCCACATGATCACTTGTTGCACATACAAGCATGCCACCTGTGGCCAGCCTATTGCTGCCTTTCACCTCCAGGTAACATATGTAACTGTTTTAGCCCTTACTTGGTGGAATTTTTCCATCTTGAAGACAAAATGAAACACCAAAATTTCTATAGTTGATGATTTCCCAAAACACTTCTGTGACCATGGTCACAGAAGCGTTTTAGGAAAGTGTGCTAAGACAATGTAGATGCCTCTGTCTCAGACAATGACAGCTAAGGGACATTCTCCTCAGATGCCACTTTTCTCCTTGCCTGTGATTGAACATGAACGTGGAGACTATATAAATACTAGCTGACCCGGCAAACTTCGCACTGCCTAACAATCAATGAACAGTTAGACCATTTATAAATCAACAAAGGCTGTGCCGATTTTAATCATATGTGACTTGTAATAATAATATAAGGAAAAAAAATTCAATAAAACCACAAAAATAAGTATTAAAATGGCTTATCAGAAAGATGTTATCTTTATTATATCTATTCATATATACATTTGGGTTTATTCTCTTCAGTCAAGCACCTCCTGATATACAACATTTTTTATTTGGCTATCAGGTGCAAATAAAGTGGATGGTTTACCAACATGTGAACATGCCACGTATAATTGACCATGAGAAAATTATGGGTTTGCTAGATTCAGACCACAAACACTATACGATTGGCCTAATGATTTGTTAATTGTCATCGCGAATGCAACACGAATTGGAAATTGAATTCGTTAAAACTCAAAGGGCATATCGGTTCGGATCATGGGAATCCTCGGAATGAGAATTTCCTGATCTTTGAACTTTCCTTAGCGTATAGTTGCGTGAATCACATTAATCATCATTTTTTAAATCACCAAATGCATTCCATTGCGTAGTTTTGGTTGGTTTAGGTTTCGAAACATCATGACCACAGAGCCAACCTTCAGCCGTAAATTTAAGGTGGTAAGCCAAGCACATCCAAGGAGTTCAAAAAGCCAGATGGATAGTTGGTGACTTCATCTTCGTTTGTCACACGGTCAGTAGATTTGAATGAATGCAGAGTACCAACAATTTGATTCTGAATTCCAAAGTTTAAGTCATCCATATCTTTGTTCTTAGCCACCAAAATTGCTCACTCAATCAAACATTTGTGATTTTTGTAGTTTTCAATGATGTACGGGAACACTTTGTTGATGAGCTCATCTTTCAATGAAACGGAATTGCAAAAATTCTGAGGAAATGAAATCAATCCCCTCGATTGGTCGGCAGGAACACAGCCTTTACTTATAGTCAACAATTGCTTGGAGAAATCTTCAGCAGATGAATCATTCAATAATGCAAGTCTCATGTTTTTTGAAGTTTCTTCACATAGCGCCACAGATTTGATGATTTGAGGCAAGCGTTTATTTGATCGGCAGCAGTCGATCTTGGAATGACTGGTAGTGCTTGGCGGAAATCGCCAGACAGTATAATCAATGCACCATCAAAGCATCTCAAGTCTTTGCACAGATCATTCAAAGTCCGGTCAAGTGCTTCCAATGCCCGTTTGTGCACCATCTTGCATTCATCTCAAATAATTTTAGATGCTACTAAAATTTTGGCCATTGCAGACTGTTTCGCAATGTTACATGTCACTTGCTCAAAATTTTGTAGGTTTAGCGGCAACTTTAACACTGAGTGAGCCGTGCGGCATCCTTCCAACAATGTGGCCACTATGCCAGAAGAAACAACTGCTACCACAATCTCCTATTTTGCATGAACAGTGGCCAAAAGCAATGATAAGAGGAATGTCTTCCCAGTTCCACCAGGAGCATCCAGGAAAAATAAGCCACCATTTCCATCATCAATTGCTTTCATTGATGTATCATATACTTCCTTCTGTTGGGGGTTCAGCAGGGGTACATTTGTTTAAACTGATTGGTCTGATTCACGTCGATCATATTCACGTTCCAATTCTCGATTAAACACGTCGTTAATTCCAGTCGATCTGGCGCGGCATTCCAACTTCAGTAATAAACTGCCGCATATGAGGTAACACATGCCTTCAATTAACAGCAAAGCCTGGTTATGCATCTCCTCATTTACCTCAATATCGAGATTCCTTGAACTTACATGAATTCGATGTAAAATGTCTTCTGACATGTTATCCTTGTGTTTGTTCCACGGGTCACGTGGATTGGATGGGAAGCATGTTGAAAGGATGATAGCAAATAATATGTGTATCTGACTTGGAGATGCTGAAATAGTTGCTTCAGCCATTGTCGTGTCCCAATAATTATTGTTTTCAAGCAAATTGAACTCTCCACATGCATCACGAAATGTTGGGCACAATATAAGTTATTCGAACGATGTTGGCCCTCGAACATTCACCAGTGACAGCATTCATCATTATCTGCATGAACTGTATAAATACGGCCAAGAGCATCAGTAGAACACACATCCGGATGACCAGGAACCATGTTGCCTTGCTTCCGATGTTGAAAAATCTTCAATGAAGCGATACGATACTTTAAGATACAATATTACCATAAGATATTACGATATGATACTTTTACGATATTTTAATGGTTAGTCTGCGATTTTGCTCCAAGACGAATCCAAAACACCAAATATCATTAAAATCTATGATAAGATATTTTACGATACGATACTTTTACGATATTTTAATGGTTATTCTGCTATCCTGGGCTGAGTCATATCGAAAAAATCAAACATTATTAAAATCAGTTCAGCCATTTTTTGAGTTATAAATGATGTAACCAACATGATTTATGACTTTGTTTTCCATATACAGCACTGGTAATGCTCTCTCTGATTTTGTACCAACAGTACACTTCATATAAGTATTTTAATTAAAAAGGGCATAAAATGAGAGTTTCAAACTTAGAAGGCTACTCACATGCAATTTAGAATGAATTACTAGAAATTTGTACACCTTTAAAAATAATAAACTGGACTTGACTGACACAAGATAATCCCTGAAATTTCCCCACTTTCTACTCGATTGGTTGAAATTCTGCCAAGTTTCCCTTCTTTCCACTTATTCCCAAATGGTGGACGGTTTTCTGCTAACTCTAAATTAACCAGAGAGAAAAATGATTGCATTCATTCTAGCTAACCTGTCAGCAAGGTCACTCCATTTTTGCATAAAACGACGTGGGCGAGGCATTTCAATTTTCAGTTGTAGACGTTCGTTGAAAAATTCCGAAATGCCTTGGCTCTCCATGAGGATTGGAACTCGGTAAATGGAAGAACAATCATGGATGCAAATAACCTAAGACAAGAAAAAAATATGAGGTGAAAAGAACACAAAATTACCTGGATAAAGATTTTCCATCAAAGAATATAATTTTTTGCCCTTTAGAGAAACCTGCATCCGTCATGTGAAAATTATCAGCTACACCTACCCCTTATAAGTTAAAGCTTACCAAGGAAGAGATGACGCAATGAGAAAATTATGGCAAACCTTTCTGTTAGGCTACAATATTTAATACTGGCACTAGCAATTGGAGGGGAAGATATGCGGTGGGTAAAGTAGATTAAAGCAAACAAAAAACATGTGGAGCTGAAGAGCAATTAATTATATTTGGTGTTCATTGCGATGCGGGGGTAAGAATTGTGGCAGGCCTTCGTCCTTAAGGAGAACACAACAATGGGTATTAAGTTTTCTATATTCATTAAATGTCTGTGGACCTCTGATTTGCAGACAATTATGAATAAAAACTGGTAGCGTATAGCAACACTGGTATTCTGAATTTGCAATATTACACATTCTATTGCTGACAACCAAAACTAATATGAGGCACAACTCTCATCAAAATAAAATGCCAATAAAAAAGGAAAAAAAGTGAAAACTTGCAATTTTATGGTTCAGTATTGTGTGGTTCAGAAAATGGATAATCTGATCCTTGGGAAGGACACAGAGCCAGGATTGGAGTATTCATGCCCTAGGTACATGGGACAATGAGGAAGACGAATGAAGGAGTAATGGGGGGATGCACGCAGGGTGGTCATTCACTCCCAATATTCTGATTTTCAACTTTTCCTTTAAAACATATACTATTTTTCCCGATGTTTCTTCCAAGTTTTGGTATTCTAGTTTTGCACTTTTCCTGAATTGTCTCTCTTTACTGTACCTGTCACAGGTATCACCTTAATTGGTTTTGCCATTAAAAATTGTTCATCCCAAGTTTGAATGTTCAATGCCTGATGCCAATGGATAAAATAATCTCCCAGCTAAAAGGTACATGGTGAATTCTGGCATCACATAACACATTCTCAATTTCTTTTTGAAAATGAGTAATTTCTGATTTTCTGGACTTGGTGACCACCCCAAGACATCGTATGGCGTGGGAAGAGATGAAGTAGTTGGTTAAATGTCAAGGAGGGCAAAATAATTGGTTGGGAGTACAAATACTAATGGAATAGAGGAAGAGAAAAAAGACATTTAAAATAAAATTTGAGGAGGGAGAGATTATTGGGTACGAGATACTGCTTTAAAAGTCAATAATTTTGTTTCCAAGATTCCAGGAACCATCTCAAATCTGCCTCCTATTGGCAGAATACTTAACACACCATGATTTTAAAATGTCACCTCTTCCAAAGGCAACTCTAAACCCCCCACACACACAAGTGAATCAATGAATTCTGTCCAAAACCAATCAAAACAAATGATTATGTCCATCCAAGTCCTGTACGTATCAAAGAACCCACACAGCTTTTTAGTCACACAAATTGTGGTAAAAGTGAATTTTTCCTTGCATGCAAGTTACTGATTTAAATGAAACTCTCTCCTCACAGGAGCCCCTCCATCAATCTTACCTGTTCAGTGGACACATGACAAAAGTTGGAAATCTTCTCCTTCACAGACTGCCCAATTGGTTTCTCGCTGCGGCACACAATGAGATCTGGAGACAATCCAAGGCCTCGCAACTCCCTAACACTAGCTTGGGTGGGCTTTGTCTTGTGTTCGCCAGTTGACCTGGGCTAATGGCAACGAAGAAAGACCAGGACATCAAACTCCACAGAATATGAATAGGTTGATTCAATGAAAAACAGAGCATAATTGAATGTTCTACCAACATTGACTTCACTTTTCACAATTACAATTCAAATTTCACTTAAATTAAAAATTATTTATGGCTGGCTCTGATTTGAGTCACATGAAAATGAATTTGGAGAAATGCCCCACTTTGTCAAGGTAACAGCAAGGGCTTTTGATCCCAATCAATACATTTAAATTTTCAGATCATATATTTTTTTAATCAGATGACACAGTTTTAATTAATACAACTCATTGGGAGCATGATTTGTTCTTCTTATCTTTACTAATTTAGCCAAGGGCCTTTCCACCTGCTGCCCCTCCATTGGTCAGGATTTTTGCATCGAAAAGGCAACATTTTGGTGAATTGGAGAAAAAGGTAACTTGGCCAGACAGTTTCACTAAATTAATTCTTCGATTTTTAAGAAGACTAAAACCCACATCAGCAATCCGCACATGTAATACCCTAAGGCCTGGAAGAAGTCACTCCACAATTGATATCTGGGTCATCTGCTGCTACTGAGCCCCAGCAATCAAAGAGGCAATCAATAATGGAGACAAGAACCACGAGGAATATAAATCCAAAGTTGGCATGAATAGGGCATCCAAATCAATTTAATGTACATTGAACACTGCTTTGCAACAAAGCAGTGCATTGGCAACAAAATGTGTCTGTTATGAAAAACATTGTGAGAATATGGCATTTCGATCATGTGTCTGAGTGACCGCTGGTGCAAAAAATGAAGAACTTTCATCATTTGATTTTGATGGGCACTTGCTGGCCAACTACTTTTGCAGTTTAGAATACATAAAATGGGGGTGGGTGTATTTTTGTGAGAAATGAGTGCACCTATTGGGCCAGCTTAAAGAAAATGATTTCTAAAGACATAGCTGAAATGCATAGCTGAAGGTGTAGAGACATAGCTGAAATTATATAAAATAACTTCGAATATGGAAAACTTAACTATCCAAGTTTAGTAGTAGTTTTGAGGGGAGGCGACCGACAGCTAAGGTCATTTGCGCCATAGGGGATGGACAGGAAAGGATGAAGGGTGGAGAGAAACCCGGCGTCGGCATTAGCCTACTCTTTACGAAAGGCGCCAAGGGGTCCGCAGTTTAACGTCCCATCCGACGGACGGCGTACTCCCTCAAAGTGCCCTCCACAAAGCACCTCAAGTAGGGATCGAGATACCTCTGAAAAATATTCAACACCGCCGGGATTTGAACCCGCGCCCTCAGGGTGGGAAGCCAGTACGTTAGCCCCCGCACCATCTCGATCCCCCTATCCAAGTTTGCACAGATCTCCTTGCAGTTGGGTCAATAGCTTCTTCTAAAGATTTGAGCTATTGTTACATTTAATTGTGAATAGAAATGGCAAGGTAATAATAAGCAGTGATTTCCATATTGACATGACCTCCCAAAATGATTCTCTTACCTAACTCTGGGAGGTTCTGTGTCTTTGTGTGTTGACTTCAATTTTCCAACCCAATAAAATTGAGTCTCCTCTAAAAATACTTAAGTCCCCGGACGATGAAGCAGCATCCAGAAGAACATCACATCTTTTCCTTATGAATATCAAATCTTTAAAATCCTAGGAATGTGACAAAACTACAGGCACAACACCCAGCCAAATGAGCCGAGTCCCATAGTTGCCTTCCTCAACAGTGTTTACTATTTTCAATGCGAGACCATTTCTTAATGGTTGCCCCACTGGGGTCAGATGCCTTTGTAGCTGCCTCACTGAGAAACAGATGCTGCGTGGAATACCCTTTGTCTAGCTCCTACCCTTTGACCTATCTGACATGGGTGACCCTATCATGAGCAAATATCATTGCTCCCCTCAGGACAGCTCTAGGGGTCTTCAGAATGCATAAACTCTTCCAGAACATTAAGGTTGTAGTCCATGGGGAGGGCTTTCTTTAGTTAAACCTGGACAATTTAGTTTTCAGCATAAAGGCAGGTGGATATTCTAAAACTATTTAAATATATTAACAAATATTTTATTGCAAAAGATCATAAATATTGCACACTCTTTTCATTTTTGAACTGATTATGTGACTGCCATGGTAGCTTTCTATTTATCATTGTATCTATAGATATAATCTATATGAAAACACAGTTAAGTTTAATTACATGGTAAGAATTGCCATTGAGTTGTAATTCTCTTTTCAAAGTTTCAACCTTGGTAAACTATTTTCATTTCTCATTCCAATTCCTAACAACTTTGCATCTGGCTACATTTAAGAATCAATACACCATCTGATCTCACAGCACCTGATAATCTGCGCTACATATACCATTCTACATAACCTCTATTATATTTCTCAAATTGCAAACTTATTCTCTGTTTCTACAAATGTATCATCTTCACTTGGAGATTTTCAAATACATTTCAAGAGAGTACTTAGTTTAGTAGAATATCCCAGAAGTAGGCTAATATTTAAGGTTTTTAGTTTGCTTATTTGCTGCTGGACTTATGCTGATAATCAGCAAGGTTTTAATGTAAACCTATTGGTCAGTATGGGCACCCGAAAATGTTTCATCAACTTTAACACCAAACCTTACTTGATTTTACAGTTTTGACTTGACAAATTATGCAGACCATGGGGCTAAAGGGGTGAAAATGCACAGAAATGTTTAAATATTTTGAGACATAATGCAGGAAATTTGATTTTGGTACAAAAGCTTGATGATTTATTGTTTAAATAATTACTTAAAAAAGATAGGCTATGTTTAAACAAAGGTTTTGAAATTATCTCCAAAACATTAACTATGTACTGCATTAGCAAATGTGTACCAATTTAACTTATTTTATCAGATTAAGCAAAATATGGAACTACATTTCTAATAATTCTCTCCACTGAATAAATTGTGTAATAACTAAACACTAAATAAATGTTCTACTTTATGTATTTCATTGCTTATTTTTAAATTTGTTTTGAGGTGCTCATGGAACAACATTTAAGGAAACAGTTTGAGGGGAAAGTCACATTGAATTCAGCAGGAGATACATGTACTGCACCCTGATTGTCTTTTGAATCCTAATGAAGATGTAGAGAAGCACAGAATGGGTCAGAAATTCATTTTTTGCAAGAGGACAGGGTTGGATTAGATTATGTTCGGGATATCAACTGGAGGTACAAGGAAAATGAATATGATAAGTAAGTAGAAAAACGTGGTTTGGTAGGCGAAGAGAAAATTTTTATGAGTAAAACAAGAGCCCACAGGCAATTCCTTGAAGTGGCAGGACATGTGATGTTTAAGAAACTATTTTCTTTTCTGACTTGGAAGTGTGGATGGGAATACTAAAACAAAATAGTACGAATGGATTAGAAATCCCCAGACCCTGAAGAAGACAAAGCCCCTAGTCCCTAATCCAAATGGCACATGAAGGTGAATGGATGGAGGAGCATGGCCAGATGGAGCACTATGGGAGACATTGTTCACAGCACATGCACACAGAGGAGAGTATCATATATGTAATAACTGGAACCCCACCTATTTGAAGCATCTTTTCTCATTCCTGCCATTCTGGACTCCTCTCATAAGCGTAAATTAGGGAAGACGAACTTTGAAGATTCCACTTGAACTCTAGGGAGAATTCTAGTGAGATCTGGAAAGTCAGTTTTCTCTCATTTACACCTTTGGTGAACTTTTTTTGGATGCATATTGATCAGGTGTAATAAATATTAAAGGATGATTATTTAACATGTCTTGTTTTTCAGTGCTGTAACGGCATCAGCAACCCAATGAAATAATTTAACTAAAATGAAACATTTCAATGCCAAATTTTTCAGGGGAATTTAAGATCTTGAGCAGGTTGCACACCTTGGGAAAGCCAGCTGCATGACTATTTTAAGAGTTGGAAGTTGGTAATTTGGTCAGGCTTAAGATAATAACATAAGATGATGTCTTCATCCCTCTCTATTTCCTAAACAACAAGTTCCAAATTTTCATGGATTTCCTAGGCAGATCACAAAGCTTCCATTTTTTGAGTCAGTATCAACATCCAAACACTGCCCTACAAGCTGTTACAGGGACATTTGGCTGGGGGTGTTATGTCACCAGCCATACAACATCTAATCGAGTACATCCACAAACTTGTGACACCCCGAGATCCACTTAAAGAGCATGAGGAGGGGGGCGACCAGACATTATTCATGAAACACCCATTATAGATAGTACAAATATCATTATGTTAGTAACCACTCCACTAGCTAGACTAAGAGCACAAATAAGCATTCCCATTGAAAAGGATGGGCTGACATGAAACACAATCACCAACTTTCACGTAGCACTGCACTCATGAAGGATGGACAATTCACAAATGAATCAGAACTACAAATTTACTTCACACCTCACACCTGGCCCAAGGGTACTTGGTGCATTTTGTTAGGACACCAGCCAATAAGGGAGATTGAGGGCTAAACACATGTGTTCCGAACTATTTTGCCAGAAGTGTTTTATTTTAATGCTATTAATATATTATTATTTCCTAAAGAAATTTGAAATGGAAATTTTCATTCTGGCATTTCCCCCTTCAGTTGTTGTCACGAACAGTATGCAGAAAATAAGGAATACTTAAATCTGTCTGTTTGACAGTGTCTCTCTCCTATATTGTGAAATTGTCTGCCCTCCTTATGCAACTAGAGGGCCAAATCGCAGATGCAAAACCACATGATTGGTTTATTTGTAATAGGTTTAATCTTGCTGTCATGATATTGCTTCAGCTAGCTAGTTGCATTTTCTAAGGAGATTATTTAGTTCTTGCAATAAGTGAAGAATACTTTCCAAATACAATCCCAATTTACAATACTTGTGATTCAAATCAATTGCCAGAAGACCGGTAGAATGAGGTTTAGCTTTCGTTTTGCATCACACAGGATCAGTCTATTTCATGATCATCTCCCATCTTGGATTGAGTGGAGTAACTAAATCCCAAGTATGCCCTGGTTGTAGTTAGCACAAAGAGAGCATAAAATGTGTTCCCTATGAATATACTTTTTTAAACACAGGGAATACTTCGAATAAGCATTGCTCTTTTTGTTCCAGTTGATTCTGGATACGTTTAAAATGGTTTCTATTAAATGGGTTACACATTGCTCATATTTTCACTGTTAATCTGGAGCGTTAAAAAAATTTGACATCAAACAAGGCTTTAAGTATTCCTCATTCTCGTGGTATATTAATTGAATCAAACTGGAAATTTCAATTATCAACTAAGACGGTGGAGGATTACTAACTGGATGTTAACATGATCGTAATAGCCCATAGCTCTGCCCCACATATATGACATCACTTAGGTACAGTTAAAGAACACTTTTCAAAGTGTTTGCTGAGTTTTTGAAAAGTGACACAATTTTTTTTTGGCGTGAAATCAACAGAACCCCTTAAGGAATTTCAATATCACCCTCATATTTCCTGATTTTCCCAGCAGGAGATAAAATCCTGGGAACTACAGATCATTGTACAAAATCATATAATTAAATGATGAGACACGTTACGAAGAAAAGATAAGCAAAAGAATAAAATTGTACCTATTTATTATATCCTTTTTGCATCAATACAGCGATTTTCATGATCTAACAAAGACTGGAATGATCTCTGCAAGCCTTGTGGCATGACTCAGAAAGCCAACTTTATAGCCATATTAATTGTTCAACATTATCATACATGTCCTTTAAATGGGAACTTTAGTTTTGGAACAAAAACTAATTACAGCAACAAATTAGAAAAGAAGGGTGGATGGCTTAGCACAGACACTGGATTTTTGGTCAAAAATTCTTTCACAGCTATTACCTGGTGAGCCAGGATTACAGCTATTACCAGGGGCCAGAACAAGAATTAAGAGTGGGAAGGCTACAGAGCATGCATCAAGTGTAAATGAGTCCCTGACCTAAAAGCCACATCTTGGACACCTGCATTTTCATTTGAGACATTTTTCAACACTCCTTTATCATTCTAGCACTTCAACTGCCACTGTCTGCCCTGCCATTCACTTCACTGCCCAAGGGGGGCCATGGACCACCCCCAGATGGTTCCACTGTATACGGAAGTGAACCTTTTTATTCAGTTTCCATTAAATGGTTTTAATTTACCAAGCACACAAAAACTAAAAAAATTTGATTTCAACAAAACCGTTACACTTAATGTCTTACTCTGAATTGTCTTCTCTCCTCCCACTCAACCTTTGCGGTCAGGATGGCCCACCTTGGATTCAACCCACCCTATTTTGCTCCTTGAAAACCTCACCAAAGGAGTATGATGTATGGTTGGATGACAAGGCACTTCACTTTGATAACAACGGACATCTGTTGAAAAATCATGGCCAGTCTTCAAAAAATTGGGGTTTGGAAAGTTAAAGTTCATAGTAATAATCAAGTTAGTAATCCTGCTTCAAGCCAGTGGAAGAGGAGTTGTATTCCTTTAGAAGCTTAGCGATGTAGAAGAAGGCAAGAAGGGTTGCAGCCAGCAAAAATGGTGAGGCCAGGCATGAAGGAGGAGAAGCCAAAGGGTTTTCTTTTCCTTCTTCAGGCCCAGCAAAGGTGGAAGTGAAGTGAGGAGGACAATGAAGCAACATGGATTGAGAATTCATTTCTTATCCTGAGATGTTGAGGCCTTGTTGGTTGAGGGCTCTGAAAGACCAGATAGAGGCAAACTCCACAGATTTAAACCTTGCTGGGCAGAAGCGCATCAAATGGTAGGGAGTATAACGTGTATTGAGATTATGAAGAAATTCCAATAATACTTCAGTGTGTCCATGAGTGGGAAGGAATGTGAAGCTGGGAGAGGAAAGAGGAGAGTTTCCAGAATTACCTCTATTTAGTAATGTGATGATTGAGTGGGGTGGTGTATTGCCAATGTAAAATACAGGACACAGGTTGAATTATAGTGGGTTGACTAAGTTCATAGTAATGCTTATACCAGTGATTTTGGGCAATATTAGGGATCTCTAGTGTTTGAGTTCTTGAAGGAAGTGATCAAGTAAAAATCAAGTACAGTGGAACCTGGCATCACAAGCACCTGGCACAGCAAGTAATTTGCATATAGAGAAAAAATATTGGTCCTGATAACGACTCTCTTGATGAGGAGAGGGAAATTCCCAGATTCATTGCATGCCTGCTACTGGAGTTTATCTCTAGCACTCGCTCTGCTAGCATCTTAGCATCGCTAGTGATCACATATTTTTCCAAACTTTGGTTGAAACATATTATTAGCGATCTTTTGTTCAAAGTTCAACAATATTTTGTGCATAATTTTAAAATTGACCCTGAAGACAGATCCATAAGAAGAAAGCCATAAGAGAATTAAAAAAATAACAGTCACAATGAAAAGAAAAATCATTGAAAATCTGGAACAAGGTGAGTGTGGCTGATCTAGTACGCACATCAACAATCAGTCGACATCAACGATTGGTCTTTTCTTTGAGAACATAGACAAGACTAAGGAGATAGATGAAGTAAGATCTGGTGCTTTCCCGGCGTATTTGATTCGTGAAGGATTCTCGGGTCTTCCACCGGGTCAAGGGTTCCATATTGGCCGACGTTTCGATGCCCGACTCGTGCATCGTCTTCAGGGTTGATGGCTGCCATTCCGTATTTGGCCGTCTTATATACCCTCAGCAATGCATGGAAACCGGTGCTAAACCAAGTAAAGAAAGGAAGGAACAGACCACAACTGCCCGGCGACCAATCAGGAGGTCCCCCCTCCTCGGGCCAATCACAGGTCACCTGAGGCAGGAGCTCAGGTATATAAGACGGCCAAATACGGAATGGCAGCCATCAACCCTGAAGACGATGCACGAGTCGGGCATCGAAACGTCGGCCAATATGGAACCCTTGACCCGGTGGAAGACCCGAGAATCCTTCACGAATTAAGGAGATAGATACTTCAAATAGAGTGAAAAGGAAACTCTACCCAACAGTTACATATTCTCAACAATGTTAAAAGGCTGCTTCTCATATGAACAATCGAAAAGCAACGAGAATATTATTTATGAGATGGGGAAAATGATTTTTGAGATTTTTTAAATTTTTGATCTTTGATATGATGTTAGGATCATCATCGGCTGAACGAGTATTTAAGGGGAGCCATGCGTGGTTCGAGAAGTTAAAGAGAAGAACTGTCATCCATGGCTTTGTGAGGCATGATAAAGCAGTAAGCTCTGATTCAAAGGCAGCAGAGAACTTCATCGGTGACTTCAAAAAGCTTTTGGATTCTGAGGGTTACCTACCACAACTTGTTTTTAATTGCTTCGAGTCAGTTTTCTTCGGGGAGAAGATGCAGAAGCGAACCTATATTTGTTCACAAAATATTAGCAGTCCTAGCAGTTTACCATTCAGAAACTCCACAAACCTTCAAGTGTAACATCGAAAACAGCAGGTTAAATGAGATGTGGAGGTTACGGGAAACTTTTTCACTATACCATGTGTATGAGGCATCGCTCTAATAAGATACCGGCAATGCACACCATACATTCATTTAACAATCATTATGAGTAGCAATTTTAACAAATTTTGAAGTATCGGCGAAAACAAATGTCTCCAGACAGCTTTCCAGTAAAAAGAAATTAGGTACCTATCATAAATAATTAAAAATTTATTTCAATCCTTTTGTGCTTTTAAAAATCGAGTATACATCTCACTTTTCCTTCACTCGGCAATAGAAGGAAAGGTGAACCTGATCCACAATCCGAAACAATGTATATATGATTTCTCTGAAAAAACCTTGTACAAAATTATTATTTTTTGGCATGGAACTCATTATCATATTTTACATTAATTTATGTGCAAAAAGTTGTTTCACTAAACGAGTGTATCAGTTTACCAGAAAGATAGTGGAACGGATTATGCTTGTATTATGAGGTTCCACTGAATATTTAAAGCATGGGTTTTGACAGCACTCCCGGGTGCCAGATGGAGGTGATGTGGTGTTGATTTGTGGTGTTGATGTCCAAAGGTAACCGAAAAAGATTTGGGGGATAGAAGAGGTTTGTTAATGGCTAATATGGAGAAAATAGATTCCTTGGGCAATTTTTGGGAGGAGGATTGCTGGTGTAAGAGTACTCATGGAATTTTTTGTTTACAAGCAGTTATGTGTAACTGTAGCAGAGGAGAGATGGCAAAGAGCTCAGCAAGTAAAGAAATGAGATAATGTGGATTGTTACAATGCAGAGGCCTTGGATGGAAAGAGATTGGGGGAGGGAACGTTTAGTGCATGAAGGGTGTCAACCATTGAAATATAAGGGCAATGTTAAAAGATATATGCATGCCATTTAATAACTCCATAGAAACTCCAAGAGAAGGCACTAGCAGTTTCAGAAAAGGTTTCCTTTTAGTAAGCCTCATCTTTCAATAAACTGCTATTAACGTTTCAGCTATACCAATCAAGTGGTTTCATTTCCATAGTTGATTGAAGCAACAAACTTTTGTTTACTTAGAAAAATGAAAAAAAATGAGTTTGGGCATTGATAAATAATCACTTCTTTTAAAAAGGCTTAACACCAAAATAGATCATAGTCAAGTTGGATGTAACTCATGGCACGTCTGCTCCTGTGTTTGTGACCGTTTACAATTGGGTAAATGAGTTTAACCGTAGTCGTGCATCCATAAATGATGAACATTGTTCAGGACGTCCAGTGGAAGTGACTTCCTCCAAAATGATTGATCAAATCCACAATATGGTTTTGAGTGATTTAGGTATCAAAGTTTGCAAAATAGTTGAGACCCCAGGCATATCACAAGGCACAGTGTTTTCAATTTAACATGGAAAATTGGGTGTGAAAAAATATCGGCAAGAAGGGTGCCGCTTTTTATCCCGAAAGAGAATAAATAAACGCAATCGTGAGGTAGGTTTGGAGGCTGGTTTGGAGCTCTTCTGTTGCAATCCTGACAAGTTTCTGCAATGATACATTAATTTAGATGAAATATGGATACACAATTGCACTTAAGAGACAAACAAATAGTCAAAAGTAGGTTTTCAAAGGTGATCCGGCTCTGAAGAAGGGGAAGATGCTGAGATTGTTAGCCAAGATGATGGCCACAGTATTTTGTGTTGCACGCAGAATCACCAAGATACATTGACTACTTGCAGAGAGGGCAATCGATAGATGGAGAGCATTATGTCCCATTATTGCACTGGTCAAGTGAAGCAATCAAGAAAAAAGTAAATCACAGATTCAGGCATCATGTGTTGGAACTGTTCCATAATAACAGAGACAAAGATTATTATAATTTTCCACTAAATAAAGATTAGTTCCCGACTAGTTTTGAGGTACTACATCATTTTCAAGAGAAAAAAACTGAAATTTTCACTTGAAAATGATGGAGTACATCAAAACTAGTCAGAAACAAATCTTTATTGAGTGAAAAATTGTAATACTCTTTGTCTCTGTTATCAATAAAATAGTCCTCATTTGGCAAAGAAAGTAATTCTCTTACATCAAAACAATTAGCATGTCTTTTGAAGAGAAACTTGATAAACACTATCATGAGTCAGTGCCTTCAATTAGAATGTTTTTATACATGGTTTAAATATTTTTGGAGGGGCCATATGAAATTAAGTCATGCTGAAAATTCTGCAAGCATTGTTGAGGTCACAACTCGTAAATTATCAATTAAATCCATCATATGGTAAGGGCTGATAAAAAAGGGTAGGTGCACGAGATTGCTGATGCTCTAGGCAATTCTAGTGCATTGGTGCATAATATTCTGCATCAACAATTGGACATGAGAAATGAGACAAAAAAATGAAATCATATGACTTGTTCCAAGGTTTGTCTGCAAATGTTTCAATGCAATCCTCAGGGCATTTAAGCATTTCTTCATCACTGTAGATGAAACATGGACACACCATGGCAAGTTTGAAACCAGGAACAGGCAACTGATTGCCAGCCAGGAGTGTAAACTAAAGGTAGTTCAGACCAACCTTTAGCTGGGAAGGTTCAAGTGAGTTGTTTTGGATTTAACAAGGAATAATGTAATTGACTATATGGAAAAGGGACAATCTATTACAGCTTCATAGGGAGCATCATTGTCACATTATTTGAAAGCCAAACTGCAAGTAAAACCTCAATGATTGGCTGACTAAGAAGCGGTTTTTAACCATGAAAATGCACCAGCTAATCAATCCGCAGATAGGTGCCCACCATACTGATGGAGCTATGATGCAACTCACTCCCCATTCATCCTCCACTCTCTAGCAACCACTCTCCAATGAGGAGAAATGGGTTGGCATGAAGAAAATTTTATTCAAATGAAGTGATTGCAAATAAAGATGCCTATTTTGCAGGTTTGAAACAATCACATTATTTGGAAAACATGCAGATGAAGAATTCATTTCTGCATGGACTTCTTGAACCACCCTTGTGCATTGCTGGGCTCAACACAGAGAGAGGTACCAAGAGCTATTCAAAAAACAAAACACCTCATCCAGCCTGATTCTACATAACTGGATTTCTGATTAGAATCAACAAGTAGTTTAATACAAATTTATAAATAGGAATGCATCCACAGCATATTAAATGAATGTCACAATACCTGTGGTACCAAGGACACGTGAGCACAACAGAAATTCTCCCGTTTCACCCGAAATTGAAACTGTCGAAATGCTTCCACAAAAGGCATTCCCTCAATGTCACCAATTGTGCCACCAAGCTCCACAATGCAGACCTGCAATACAAAATTAAATCAAATTACTGTCTTTAAAAAATAGATGCATCGATTGAAGGAATTTATTTATTTTGACTTTCTCTCAGCTCTTAGCAAATTCATAAGCTGATTTTACTTAACAGTCAATGCAACAAATTTCATCTCTAATATGGCAATTTAAACCAACCCTGAAACACCACCAGATTTGTGATCTCATCATCTTATTTTATCTCCAATGAGGCAAATAATGAATTTTCTGTGATAAGGGGTAGAAACTGCTCTTTATCAAGGCACAAGGACTAAAGCAATAAAACATGAGTTTCCTCAAAATAAACTGTGATCACCTTCCCAAATAAAAAAGCAATCAGCAGAGAATTATGAGTGCATCTTACTTCAGGAGTTCTGCCATCTTCACTGACTGGCTCCGAAGACACCTTCTCGACCCACTCTTGAACAGCATCAGTAATGTGAGGAACAACTAAAAGAAAAAATCAATGTCAACTGAAGTCATCAGACCTCTTCATATACAGATTTCAAGTAATGACATTCAACATAAGTGGAACAAACCTTGCACTGTTTTGCCCAAATAATCGCCCCTCCTTTCCTTTGAAATAACATGCTGATAAATTTTCCCAGTGGTTATGTTGTTGTCTCGATGCAGGGTGATGTCGAGGAATCTCTCATAATTCCCCAGATCCAAATCAACTTCACCACCATCATCAAGTACATACACTTCACCTAAAATGTTACAAATCATCATCTTTACTCTCCTTTATAATACAATAATAAAATTTTGCATTTTAATACACATTAGGAAATGACTTCATTAAAAGTTACAGTTGCAGCATCTCCCACAGTTCTTTTAAATTGTTGGAATTGAAAAACCAGTACTACAATGCAACATCCCGTAATCTCTCACTCAATGAATTTAATATGAACTAAAAAACTTCTCTAAAAAAATCAGGAACTACAAGTTCATAACATTTCACTGCAATCTAAAACCATCAATGAGAATACTCAATACCCTATAATTCTTTCCCTGTGCTCTAGCTTGTTAGAAAGTTAGTTTGAAAATGCAGCATTTATTTAAAGAGAATAAGAGAAAGAGTACTTGAAAATTGGCAACCAAGGAAAGCGACTTTAGGTACCCTGGTGGATACATGTGATGACCGCCTTTCTTCCCCGTGCTGCACCAATCAAGATTTTAGACAATGAGGCCTTATTACACCAAAAAGTGAAATCTACCCTAGTTCTACCAAGTTTTGAGATGCCTATTCACTGCTCCATTTTTTTCTTGCATCTCATTTTTACAAGGATGTATCCCATTTGATATCAAGAGCTGTTTACTGGCATCTTCATTTCAACTTGTTACCTGATGTTTCTGAAGGGGTATCCACCACTATCATGCTCTGCTCATTGCCAAACTCCACCAGAATTTCTCTCCTGGCATTCCTTTTTCTCAATCCAAATGACCTTAAACTACACCTTCCCTGCCCTCTCCAACCATCACATTCCAGGCTCCCAATACAAATGAGTTCTCCTTTCTATTTACTACAATGAGGGCTTCTTCCAGCTCTTAGTATGCTTTCTCCATTTCTCCTTCTGCATAGCTGGCCATTGGTATGTACAACTGCACTATCAATGCGTCTCTGGATCCACCTTCAAACTTGATCATGAGGAGTCACTTGTTTCACTGCTATTACTTTAACTCTTCTTCCTGATTCCTTCTTCCCACATCATCTCCCTTTTAGCCACATACTGAGTATTACCCTCTGAATCCATTGCTCCAGAAGTCATCTACCTGAACCCATTTTATTTGGCTGACACCTACTATATATCTAGCTCCATCCCAGCCATATCTTTGTATTTCACAACTTGACAATAACTCCTTGGGGCCTGACATGCTCCGATCTACATTTTTTGTGCTCTAACTCAAGCTTCCCTCACAGTAAAACCCACTCAGAGATCTTATTGGGGCTGTATTACCTCCAGAATATTTTACTGCAAAAAACCCTAACGTGCCATGTTGTATGAGGGTAATTAGAAAAGTCAATGGAATGAAATAGAAATTAATGACCTACCGCAGAAAAAAATTTATCATTTTTCAATGCAGTCTCCCTGTACATTAATGTACTTGGTCCAGTGATGTTCCTATGTCTTGATCCCATCTCGAAAATTAAATTTCTTCAGGCCTGCAAAATATCCATCTATTTTGACTGTTGGTTCTTTGTTAGAAGAGAATCTCGGTCCACCAAGGAAAATTTTGAGCTTGGGGAAGAGATGAAAATCTGATGAAGCCAAGCAGCCAAATAAGGTGGGTGTGGTAACAATTCATATCTTAGTTCATATTTTTGTCATGGCAACAACGACTGCGGGCATGCGTTGTCTTGATGAAAGATGACTTTCTTCCAAGCCAAACCTGGCCGTTTTCTGTGTACCTTTCGCCACAGTTGGTCCATAAGGTTGGCGTAGTATTGCCCAGTAATTGTTTGACCAGTGGGAAGATCATCCATCAGCAGAATTTCTTTCGCATGCCTAAAAAACGGAAGCCATCACCTTTCGACCATATTGCCTTTGCTTTCTTTGGTGGCAGTGAATCAACATGTTTCCACTGCTTTCACTGCTGTTTTGTCTCTGGGGTATAGCAGTGGACCAAAGTTTCATCTACGTATGATCTAAAACTGGTCCAAAAAAACTTGTTGGTTGCTCTTAAAACCAGTCAAACATTGTTTGCAAATTTCCATTCTGGCATGCTTGATATCCTGCATTAAGAGTCACGGCACACATCTAGCAGATAATTTTCTCATAGCCAATTCCACTGTTAAAATGTGATATGCCCATTCATCTGACATCCCTACAGCTTAAGTGATTTCTTGCACTTTCAGTCGGCTATCCTCCATGACCATTTTATGTACTTGTGCAATAATTTCTGGGATAGTCACACATTTTGGGCGACCACTACAGGGATCACCATCTAAGCTGCTCTAACCAAACAAATTAGTTCATCTACTTGGGAACAGTTGAATATGAAGGTACAGAATCCCCAGGAGTGTTTTGAGAGCCGGCATGAATTTCCTTTGCTTTCATACCTTTTTGTACGAAGTATTTAATTACTGCTCAAATCCCAATTTTTACCATCTTCACAAATCACTAGACGGGAACAACAACAGATAAGTGTCCACAACACAGATCTCTTTCCAGAGCACTGATGTATTGTGCATCTACTCATAAAGGATTACCTATTACTACGCAGGAAACTCAATGTGCTAGTGCAGATATATGGTGGTGATTTTAATCATCTTTCTAACTATCCTCGTGTATGAGGTTGCACCACTGAGGGAATTTAATTAGGTGATTTCCCACTGCCTTTTCACATTTTTTAAATTTACTTCCTGGAATTATATACAAAAAGTTGACATAGCCATTACAGAAACCTATACATATTTGCACAAACTGTGGAGAAATTGTCGAACCAATATATCTAGCCCTACAATTAAATAAGGGAAGAAATTTCTCTCCCTTTTATCGGCACTATCACTAATTGAACTATGGAAAATAATGTCAATGAAAGACTAAATAGAGTTCTCATCATCAGTCGTCAAATATGATTGAAATATTTTATCATATAAAAGTTCAGTCCGGAAACTATCCAGCTATGTAATATTTTGAGAAAAATAGCCAAACTAGAACAATGAGGTCTAAGTCTCCTTCCAATTACTACCCTTGGGGCCACAAGCACTTATCCCAGCATCTCTTTCACTTTTCAAAACAATTGGCAAAGTCCTTTTTCGGAATGGTCATCAGCTGCCTTGTCGCATTTTCCTTTTTCTCGTCAAATGACTGTTGGGAATACTACACTTTGGTTTTAGGGTCATAACCATAGACCCATGACTCAACTCCAGTCATTACCTCTATTAGGTACCCTGGATCATTGCTTGTGAGTTGGAGCAAGTCCCCTACAACTGCAGAACAAAATTCTTGACACTGATGAGATAAAAGGGAATGCATTGCGGCAGTTGATGACTACTCTAAAAAATGACTTCACTGATTGTTTTAAAAAGTGGATGAGATGCTCATAAGAGTGTGCGAGGTTACAAGGAGTATGTAGAGAGTGAGACAACATAAATTCCTTTTTTCAATTCCTTTAAATTTAAAAAATTGTGTCAATGAATTCAAAGTTATATCTACGACGTTATAAGTAACAGTTAAGTGTTGGCAATGATGTGTCTCAAGTGTTAATAATAACAGAGTGTCAGTTGATTAAATGCCACTTTTATGCAAAACATTCAGTAATGTGTTGCTCATGTGTATAATGATTGTTGAAATATATGGGCATGCAATAGGATCGAAGTGTTGTCATAACTAAAGCTGACTAGTAAGGAGTTAATATGTCAGCATAAAATCTGGTTTTCTGTTTATTTTGCAGGTCGACATTTTCACAAAAGAAAAATAAAATGGTAAACATAACATGATCGTGGTTAGGTAAACAAAACAAAATTTAATATGATATAGAACATTACCTCATTTAATAAATGCTTTAAATCTTATTCATAATCCTGATTATTATCAACAAGATGAAAATGAAAATCCTTGTGTGTGGAAGAGAGAAGCTGAATATAGATATCACAATTCAAGGGGTGAAACTAGAGCAAGTGGAATCCTTCATCTACTAAGGCAGAAGTATTACTTGGGATGGAAGAAGCTCGACAGACATCAAGCAAAGAAGGTGTTCATGAAGGAGAGGCAATTACTATGTTCAAAGAACCTGGCTTCAAGGCTGGAAGCAAGGAAGCAATTCGTCTAGACTTTCATGAGGAGTAATGCACTCTAGGGTTCAGACTTGGAACATTAGAAAAGTTGACCAGTAAAGAATAGAAGCCTTAGAAACATGGTGCTGGAGGAGAATGCTGAATATTAAATGGACAGACAAAGTAACGAACGAGGAATTATATAGAAGAGCAGAAGAGGATAGGACCATATGGAGAACTCTATGGCAAAGAAGAACTAAATCAGATTGGACATACCTTGAGGCACAATGAATTAGTAAGAAACATAATAGAAGGAAAAATTGAAGGAAAGTTCCCTCAAGGAAGGCCAAGAGACAAGTACACAGGGTAAATTAAGACGGACGTAAAACAGGGTACCCATCCCTGTGGGTGAGGGAAGCAACACTAAATAGGGAAGAATGGAGGGATGAAGTAAACCCATCTTAGGATTGAAATACTGATGATTATGAATGCTGATTAGCCATTATGTGTGTGTGTGTTTGAATTAACCAGTTAAATATTTATCCTGTCAGGAGTTTGGAAAGAAGAATGGAGGGATGAAGTAAACCCATCTTAGGATTGAAATACTGATGATGATGAATGCTGATTAGCCATTATGTGTGTATTTGAATTAACCAGTTAAATATTTATCCTGTCAGGAGTTTGGAAAGGCAGTTGCCGGATTTATGAAATTCTATTATGTATAGAGTGGGTGAACCTGACAATCACCCAATTGGTCCAAAAAATCATGTATTCAAATCCTACCAATATCTCACTTAGACTTTGTTGCTACTTTCCTTTTCTGAAGAGTTCGATAATTTTTAAGATACATGAACAGCAACGATCATAGACAATGTCAATCCATTCACGCATATGCTTAATAAAAAAGGATCACTTGCCTATTGCTCTTAACCAACAGACATCAAATTGGGTTTTTGAAGGCCAAAACACACCAATTTTTAGGTATCTAATAGATGTAGTACAAGACATGGGTGAAATAAATCTTAGAAAATAACCGTTAGGCGCAGAAAAAGTAAATACTTAGAAATAATGTTTTAAAAAGCAACTATTAAAATTTGTTTAGCGTAAATATATAATACAGGCCATGAACATGTTTCAATGCGCGTGCAGTAGTGTTTTCCTTTTAAAGTCGCTTAGGAACTAAATAGCAAGTACATGTTGATTATATCAAATGAGTAAAAAATGTTATATTCACATTATGGGGCAAGTCGTTTTTTTTATTCCGAACTTTTTCAAGAACACTTCCAAAAAAGAAAAAGGCTACCTTGGACAAAATATATGGCCACATTTGAAACAATCAACATCATGACAACTGCATGAAAATCATATTTAAAAAAACAGGATATCATACAACTATAAACCATCTAGGTAATACTTAGAACAAATGAGTAAATGATCTTAGGGGGAATAATTAGCGCTAAAAGCATTTAGACCAAGCACGATACACCTCTAAGAAGTGATGTAAAAACAACACCACCAAAAATATCAATCATTTCAAACTTACGTGAATTAGTTAGTTCAGTAATATAAAAAACGCAATAGAAAACATTTTACGAGAATAACTCCGTTCCCTCTGTACTTACCATGTTCGTAGGGAGAAAAAGTGCCGGCGTCAATGTTGATGTACGGATCTATCTTAATGGATGTTACATGTATCCCACAACTTTTCAATATAGTCCCAAAGGAGCTGGCTATAACTCCCTTGCCTACACCGCTAATTACGCCACCAGTAACGAGAATGTATTTCATCTAAGGATAAACAAAATAAGAATTGTGAACATCAAACCTAGCAGATAATAACGCGATGAGACAATAACAAAGACCACAATATGCAGCTTCGTTTTAATACACACCTTTCCCTTGTTTTTCTAATAACCCCGGATATTGAAGGAATACAGGATTTGTTTACTCTTCTTAAAAATTCACGTGTTCCTAGAACAAGATCAACGACGCCATTCGTCGCATTGGTATTCTTCAAGTCTGAAATTGGCGCGCGAAAATTAAAGACACCAAAAGCGGTTTTTTAACGAATGCTCGTCGATCAAGAGCACATTTCAGAAAATTCAGGTTCTGCCAAACTTATTGGTTTTACATAATATTCAATTTCAACCAGAAACAACACAAGAAACAACTTGATGTGCGCACAAATTGAAAATTCAAGTTGAGCATCATCAACGGGGGAAAATATACACGACAATAGAAGTTAGCATGCGTACCTTCAAGGAAATTTCAGACATTTCATATTTTCATGTCACTGTTCTGCATCGACGACGTTTAGTTTTGGATCGCCATCTTTTCTTAAATCTCAAATTATGTTTATCCGCTTTTTAATTTGATCACAACATGAAATGGAATCCATGTACAATCTATGGAAAAGAAATTAGAAAAGGCCACGGGCAGTGAAGCCGATTTAAAAGCGCAACATTTGGAATCGGGAATCATACGGACAGAGAGTTTTTTATTTGTGATATCGTACCAATTCTGATTTTTATATTCATTATAAATTATTTTACGGTTTGATCTGATTATTCTGATGTCGCATAACAACAGCAGAACCTATTTATTTTTTTAGTATGAAATGGTATGAAGTGTTATGAAGGTAAGCAATCAATGCTGTGTTTACTGGTTGTCAAGATATTTAATTTAATTGTTTGACAAGGCTGCAAAAGTTTTATACAATCTGGTAATTTTGGACTGATTGAGTTTGGTGATAAAAGACTAAGACATTTTATATGTATATAAAACATGATGTTAACAGAGGAACCGTCTCTGGTTGATCAGCCTTTCAAAAGCTGGGGTTTCTCTATTTATTTCTGTCCTGAGGCTCTCTCCTTTTCCTCACATTTTTTTTCATTGCAATCATCTTCTGCTATTTTCTCAACTTTTCCTTACCCGAATAAAATATTTGTAGAGTACATAGCATAACCAATTGATGCATCTTTTCACCTTGTATTTGAAAACTTCCTCCCCCATCTCCTAAACATGTTCCAATCACTCACTTTTTTATCCAACTTACCTAATGTGCCAGTAAATCTTATATTTCACCCTTTTATTCTTCTCCAAAGCTATATTTCCAAACTTTCTGACATATATGCTATTTCTTAGATATTGCCCATTTATTTATTTAACAGGAATAACCCTTTTACTCAAAGAAAGACAGAAAACATTTGTTGATGCCTAAATTATAAAAAAAATTTACAAAGGGGTTCAAATTACATAAAGCTACATATTCGTTATTGAGAATTAAAATATAATTTAAAATTAAAGATGAATGTTGATTTACTATACATGAAAGACTTTCAGAGAGCATACATTTATGCCAACATACCTAGTTAGGTTAATTAAAGTAGACAAAATATCAATTATATATAATGTTAAAATTAAAAAATAGAAACAAAATGTTAGAAATATAGTATTTGTTACAGTTGCAGGCCAGATGATGGTAAAAAATGAAAAATTTTAGTAGCAGTTATTAATAAGACCTTGTGGCATTGATTAGGACAATTTTCCTCTGGAAAAAAGTATTGACATTTACAGTTATCCACAGAGCAATATATTAGCATTCTAAAATTCTTCGGATATTTTTAATAACATTTTTAAGGGATCCTGGTGAATCCGGCTTATAGGCAAGTAAGTGTAGTTTTGTGCATGATATCTAATTTCAAAGAGTGCTTCATACCTTGTGTTTTGTGAAGGTACTTGGGAAGACATGCCCGTTATTAATTTTTCTCCGTTTATGCGAGGAGGGCAGATTTAGTAGAGGTAACACTTCATGATAACTATAAAGATCTTTGGGAAGATTGAATCTGAATGAAATTGTGCACAAAAGTTTTCTCTGAACGTATTCCATTGTATGAATATGGAGTTTGTAGTAAGGTGACCAAACAGAGCAGTATTTCAGAGTGACATAACTAATGAGATGAACAGAACTTTATACGTCTATATATGTTTGAAGTTTTTACATTATCGGAAGATAAATCCAAGCGATTTGTATGCTTTAGATTGAACATAGTTATAATGTGGAATGAAGGTTAACTGTGAATCAAATATTACTCCGAGGTCTTTTATATTTGTTAATTGGGCCATAGGATAATTGCTTAGTCTATATTCAAAATGCTGTGGACTTCTTTTCCGGCTGACTGTTACACAATAGCATTTTTTTAAATTTAAAGTTAGATACTTATGCTCACACCAGTTTTGAAGCCTATAAAGGCAGTTTTACAGAGTTAGGTGATCATCAATTGATTGAACTGTTAAAAAATTTTTAATTCATCAGCATACAAAAGAAAAGGAATTGGGTCTAATGCCATTATAATATAATTTATAAATAAGTTAAATAATAGTGGACCCAGATGGGATCCTTGGGGAATGCCTTATGATGGATAGAAACATTTACTTTTAGATGCATTAATTTTTCTACAACTTCTCCGTTGGTCAAATAAATTTCCATCCAATTGCATGAGAGTTGATCTTCCTTTAGTGAAACTGTGCTGCTCAGAGATAATGATAATATTAAAGATAGGAGTTAGCTGATCTACAACAAATGATTCTAAGACTTTGGCTATTATTTAGAGCTTGACAATTGGATGATACGCCCATGTTTCATGCATGCAAAATCAAAAATCTCTATCTCATTTCTATGGGAATACTTTAGCAGTTAAAACCCCTTACACCCTCTCAGGCACTTTTTTGCCAAATGATATCCTGCTTCTTAAATATATGCCGCATAAACCTACCTTCCATGCTATTGAATTTCTCAATTCTGGCTCCACCGAAGCGCATAGACTCCTCCCTAACCCTGGAAAAAACATGCAACTCTCCTGGACCATAGTTTCTGGTAATGATGCATAACTATTGAAGTGGCTACTTTGCTTCAACTTAAAAACACAACATGACAACTGGAAATCAATGACAGAAACAATGTGTGCCCCCAAAACCAAGGGGTTGTTAATGGGCATGGAGAACACAAAATACATTTGAAATACGATCCAGAATATTTTGAGGGGGTCGATGAAAATACCCACGACAATGTGTCCATCTACTACACAGGGCATATAAAACTAGCTCACTGCAAATACGAGGGAATCTGAAAACTAATGCACACATGCTTGTAGACCACAAACAAAATAACCTACAGAAGCACTCCTCGTGGCATGTGGAAGTAACATTCCCCCTAAACATGCATGCACAGGGTTGAGGTTGTTACATTCATCCAGTGTATTTTGAGAAGCGGAATATGTTCTAGTGCAATGTCAATGCGAGTCAAGCAGCATGCTGTGATTGAATTTTTAACTGCTGAAAAAGTGAATCCTACTGAGATTCATTGTCCTTTAAAGGCTGTTTATGGTGACGATGCTGTTGATAGGCCTCCTGTAAATCAATTAGTGGCAAAATTTCATGGTTGCGAGCCTGGAAAAGCCATAATTGTTGATAAAACTCGTAGCGGACGTCCTATCACTGCCACAGACGATAAAAATCACAAACTCGTCAAAGATTTGATTAAAATTGACCAGCAAATCACTCAAAAGCTTATCACAAACCATATTGGAATATCCAAGGAAGAAGTTCGTCGTGCTAATGGCAGCTTGGCGCCAATAATCTTGCAACACGACAATGCTTGTCCACACACCTTGCGTGCAACTGGGGAGGCGCTGCGAAACCTGAAATTTGAACCTATTCCATACCCTCCTTATACCCCTGAACTCAAAAGACACCTCAAGGGTTATCATTACACCTCGAACAATGAGGTGAAGGCAGCCTCAAGTCCTGGATTCAAGAAAAGTCGAAAGAGTTTTTCAGTGACGGAATGAAAAAACTTGCTACATGTTGGGAGAAATGTGTTAGCCTTAATGGTGACTATGTTGAAAAATAAATGTATGATTTTGAGATTTTAAAAAGGAATTGAAGTTAATGTACTTTTTGCCCGATCTTGCTATTTGTTTTTGTTTGTGGTCTACAATAATTTGTGCATTACTTTTCAGCCTACCCTCGTATTTGCTCACAATTTTCAACCAATATAAATACTCTGATTGCGATCAAATGCTAGCCTGAATATTTTAGGAAATAGTGCCGTATCTAGAAATCATATTCAAGAATTCCATAACCGATCACATAGTGTTCAATTACTAGAAAACAGCTAAAGTAACACCTAAAGTTAAAAATGGAGAAAAGGAGGAACTGAGCAATTGCAAACCCACTTCCCTCACATTCATATCATGCAAGGTCATAGGACATATAAATGCCAGTTCAATATTGAGACATCTCATTAGTCAAAAGTTATTGATGAAAAATCATCACAGTTTCCAAATGGGTAAATCCTTTGAGACACGATTTGCACCTTTTGTTCATGATATCTTGGTTCGGGACAGAGCTCTGTTCTTTGAAGATGCATTCCTTCTAGGTTTTAAGAAGGCTTATGACAGTAAATTACTCGCCAAGATAGAAGCATATGACATAGGCAAAAATATCTCCGGCTGCAGAAAAAACTTTGTGAATTGTCCTGTACCAAAAGTAAGCTCTAATGAAGAAGAAGTCACTTAAGGTGCCTCCCAGGGAAGAGTTATTGGACCTCTTTAATTCCTTCTTTACATTAACGACATTAACTCCATAGTCAAGAGTAAGATACATTTATATCCCAATGATGATTTAGAGTAATTTATATGATCCTGCAGTGATTTTTAGAGACATCTGACATACTGAGGACAAAGTAGCATCGGCAGATTAAATCAATGCAATGCAGCATTGGTATAACACATTAAAATTGGAATTGATTTTTATAGAAGCGTAATGATGATTTCTTAAAATAATGAAAATAACAATAATCCTATATTGTCGTAGATCTATAAGACTCCAAATACGTACATCAATAAATAAATAATTTTTTATCTGGATAAAAATTGTAAAATATTTAGCCACAAGAAAGAAATCAGCATTAATGTTGCATTAAAAACAACATCTAGCAATAAATCAACATTGAAATGTTTAAATGTACAATTAATTAGAACTACTTCAGTTGTTTTAGCATTAACACTCAATTATATTAATATAAATTTTATAATGGTACAATGTTCCATGAAATAATTGACTACAGCATTGACGTAATAGAAAGGCTAATGAATTTTGATGACAGTAGTAGAGAGAACTCAGCTCTGGTAATAGGAATATCTTGTATGGAGCGTCAAGGTCACACCAGTACTATTGACATTATTGACATAATCCGCATGCTCCAGTTCAGCCCACCGCAATAATATTAGTATTTTTAGTACCCTGTAAGCCACCACTAGGGTGTGTGGCAAGGGATAAATACACACCAGACTAATTTTGAACTGAATATTTTTACCCTTACCTCAGCAAGACAATGCTATTCTGATCCCTTATTGTTCATGGGAAATTTAACATCTTCAATCTATCTTTTCTACACATAATCCCTCTAATTTTATTGACATGATATTGCCTACTGTTAGGGTAAAATTAGCTTCTGTGTCGACTTGTTTCCATCCACCCTTAAGGCATGAGGAAGTAATCAGGAAAACATAAAGATGTCATTTTGAATGTCTCTTGAACTAATGAAACCAAGAAGAACACTGTGACTGAGCAGCTTGTCCTACAAATGTGAAAGTTCCTCAGCATTTATCTTAGAATAAAATTGAACTTAAGAAATCGTGCGTGGCACCAAGTGATGGATGATTAAGTTGAGCGTAAAAAGTAACCACATCATGTTTCTCAAGATCTCTTAAATAACTTCCACATGGAGAATTAGGTTGAAAAGTAACTCCTCTCATATAAACAAATACCTGAGTTATTAGGGAACTCAGGAGAAATATCAAAATATACAATGGTTGACTAAATTTGGGACATATAAGGTTACTGCATATGCTCAGCCATCCCATAAATGTCTGCTAGAAAGCAAAATACATTTAATATTTTTAAACTATGTTTTTTGCCAGAAAATATTACAAATAGCTATGTAAATTTAGACAGGAAAGTGCAAAGTGTGTAGTGTATGTAGTCTCTGTGTCAATGTCAAAAAAAATCTATGCGCATTACCGCTTAGGAGTATAATAAACTTAGAATAAATTATTGAAGTAAACAAACCTATTAAATGCACCTAAAAAACAAATGCATTTTGTAATATGGGAAGTATGAAAACATTTGGGTTAAAAAATCACAGTGTACAAGAGATAGGAAAAGAGAATTGAGTTAACTGGGAAAACCCGATTACTTAAACTCAATTGCATAAGAAATAGCAAGTCATGGAAATGACATTCAGATTTGCAATGACTTTACTTTGCTATGTTGTATTCCAGCAATAATAATATTTCACTCGGGTATTATTGTTTAAGAAATGTTATTTGTATTTGAACTACATTAGAACAAATAAAAGCAATAACCTTGGGCTCATTATTCCATCATCCAATGTTTACTTCCTTAGCATAGCATATTTGGAAGCAGTTATGGAAACCTGGCTGAAACACATAAAAGGCAAAAAGGGAATTAACTTGAGGGAATTACTCAAAAAAGGAAGGGAGCCAAAGGTTGTCCGTACACTCCTTAGACTCGACGATGGCATTGGTTGGTGGCATTTCGAACCATAATGAAAAGTTTGGAATTTGTAATTGATGGCAGATCAATTAAAGCATAAATATATGAGGGGATAATAAGCACATTAACTACTGTATGTATGTATGATTTGTATGTGTATGATTTGTAATATTTTGCAGTTTTCACAAGCATTTAGTTAGGGTTGAGTAGTGGATAGACTTGGTTGAGGCAGACGTATCGGCTGTGAGCTCCGTGCCGCGAGCGATTCGTAAAACTTAAACTTCAATTGTGGATAAGTTATTCATTGGAATTTTTAGACATTTTCTGTGTGTATTTGTGAAAGTATCCTGCTATTGCTGTGAGCTAATTAAGGGCCTTTATTTATTTTTGCAAGCTCAGTAGAGTTGCAAAAAAATGCGTTAAAATCCAGATTTCCGGTTTTCCAGAACTATGAAAAAACGCACAGTTATATCGTTCTGAAATTTTGAAACAGTATTTGTGTTGTAAATAATTGGGTCCACAGCGATTTTCAACCAAATGAACTTCTGAAGATAGCAAAATTTGGCGGAAACCGGGGGTGCTCAATATCTTGATGGCGCCACCCCTGAATTGGGAAATATCTTCAGAGTTGGTGCCAAGATAGAAGGTGAGTCTCTGGTGCGATTTTAGTGCAAATCGGTTCTGTGATCCATAACTGGTACACGTGATCGAAACCGGGAGTGCTTGTTTTCTCGGCCTCGTTTGGCCCAATTTCCATATTTTTTGTGTGATTTTTCCTCAAAATATTGTGTCGAATCTGTGTGAATTTGGTACCAATTAGAGGTTACTGTCGACAATCAGAACACAAGGTTCCAGCTGGAAGAACCTGTTTTCTCGGCTCCGCTGCCATTGCATAAGACAAAAATTTCAACGATTGTTCCTTGATTCTTTGTGTACATTTTGTGTGACTGTCTCTATGTGATGCTGAACATTGTAACCGATACCTTCAGCCATGATTGACAACCCACTCTCCCCATGTGGAAAGGCGGAACTTTCAGACATAGGTGACGAATTTAGTACTGTAAGTGACACCATTCGCCGCATAATTGGTGACGAGAAAATTAGTTCTTCAAAGAAAGGTGAAATTACAGATGAAATTACAAAGCTCATAAATTTGTTTAGGAAATTAATGGACCCACATCAGAGGGCGTTAGGTAAACTTGAAGCCAATGAGAACTATACCTAAAATAATTGTGGCTTAATTAGGGGCATTATTAGAAAGAAATTATAGTTATGCCTCACTAAACCAGTAGAAACAGTCTTTCACCAGCATTGTAGCCACCCAGAAAAGAGAGAAAAACAATTAAGTAACAACACCAGGTGGGAAAAAAATCACCACAGTACCCCACAGCAGTTATGATCTACCCACCCGAAAACAACACAACCTTGGAAACCAGTGATGACACTAAGGAGGAGGTCATGAAATTAATATACCCCAGTATTTCAGGAATTAAAATTACAAAAATCAGTAGGATTAAAGATAAAGGGATAAGACTTGAATCCGAAAATCCTGACCTGGAAAAAAAGTTACAAGAGTACCCTTGCATCAGGGAAAACAAACTAAAAATACAGAAGGAGGAGAAGAACAAACCGAGAATGTGGGTAACGGGAGTCAAAACAACTGTTACCGATGAAGAACTTGCCAACTGCATCAAAAAACAAAATGACCTTACTGAGACTGCCCATGTAAAAACATTTTTTGAGGTTGGAAAATGAGAAAGTGATAGAATAAACTGGGTCATAGAAGTTGATCACATTTCTAGGAAAATTCTAAACAACCGCAAATGATTATATATTAGCTACAACTCACATAGGATCAATGATTATATTAGTTAAAAGTTTGTTCATTTTTCCAAAGCTTATAATGCCTCTATCTCAGTATGTCAACACTGCTCTGGAAACCATACATCTAAGGACTGCACACCTTTAGATAACACTCCAACTTGTGCCAATTGCCAGTTAGCGGAAATAGAAGATACATCCCACAAAGCAAATGACCATGCATGCAGTACCTACCAGAGGTGACTTCAGAATCTAATTGAGACCATCGACTATGGAACCAAATAAAAACTGCTTGAATATACCTCAAATCAATTTCAACGGGCTCAGCCACCAACTGATGAAATCAGAATGATAAGAGAGCAACTAGCCATTGACATATTCCTGGTCCAAGAACCGTACATGTGCAAGCCAACCAAGAACCACTGGATCCTTCTGGGACAAGGGCTGAAGATGAGGATCATCCCTACAAGACCCATATCAAGAGCCTTTGCTGCAATAATTGTATACAACAAAGACCTGGATCTTTTGGAAATAAGTAGCTTCACTGACAAGTACATAACTGTAGCAGAATTAAGATCAACCTCAGAATCCTTTATTCTAGTAAGTGCCTACTTCCCACCAAGCCAAGATATCCTACCTTTTCTAACTCAACTCCAAGCTGTAGGTGAAAAATTTAAGCACGAACAAATTATTGTATCCATGGACTCGTATGCGAAGAGCAAAACTTGGTTCAACCCAACAACAGACTCCAAAGGAAACCAACTTGAAGACCTCATTCCATCATCCAACTTATATACGAGGGTCATCCGGAAAGTAGTACCCGTTCGTGCCGCATGAAGTGCTGACGACGCGAGTAGCCGCTGGACGAGGTCAGATAGCTTCAGTGGCTTGTCTGCCTTCTCTGAGCCAAGTTGCGTGACGCTAGCATTGCCTGTGTTGTTTCTGTGATTGTTTACAATGTTTAAAAAAATTGAGAACGCCGCCAGTTGTGAAGTGAGGGCAGTGATTAAATTCCTCAATGCAAGAAACGTTCGCCCATGTGATATTCATCGCCAATTAAAGGAGGTGTATGGAGACAATGTAATGGACGAGTCGTCTGTTCGGCGGTGGTGTCGCAACTTCAACATGGGGAGGGGGAACACACACGACGATGAGCGTTCGGAGAGACCGTCTGTCATTACAGACCAACTGGTGAGCTCAGTTGACGAATTCGTGAGGAACGATCGGCGCGTCACAATTGATGACATCTGTGAGCATTTTCCCAATGTTTCTCGAACAATTGTTCATGAAATTGTTAAACACCATCTGCATTATGCAAAAATTTGTGCAAGATGGGTCCCTCGCGTATCTCAATGAGCTGGCGGCGAAGGACTATGCAGCAGGAATACAGAAACTTGTCACACGTTATGACAAATGCCTTAATTTGCTTGGAGATTATGTTGAGAAGTAGTTTAAAGTATCCTCTTTCAAATAAAATTTTTTATGTTTGTTAATATTTACTTTTGTGTCTTTATTTCACGAACGGGTACTACTTTCCGGATGACCCTCGTATATTAAATGAACCCAGCGAACCGCAGACATTCCAGCTAATCATTACTAGGAAAAGTCAGAACATGGAAGGTCATAGAAGACCAGATCACTAGTGACCAAAGACTTATCACCTTTAATATTAGAAACAATAAAACAACACACCAATTCCACAGATTAGATTCAACTTTGGAAGCACAAATTGGGAAAAATTCAATGGAAAATTCCTAAATAAATTAACAATCATCAATAGAGATTTACTATGAACCCCAACAACTGAGCATATTGACCTCAGCATAGACAGGTTAACCACAGCAATAAAGGAGACCATGAATGAAAGCATACCAAAATACACTAAAACGGTAAACCAACAGCCCTGGTGGACCGTGAAGCTGGAACACTTGAATGCGAAGGTCAATAAACTTCGTTCAAAATACCAGAAAGGTATTACGGCAAACAAAAATATCTTAAGAAGTAGATACAAGGCCAAACTAAAGGAATATAAACTTATAGTGAAAGAGTCAAAAAACAAATCATGGGAGAAGTTTAGTTCCCGAAACCTTGAAGAAAAATCCTGGGGATTCATTTATAAATTGTTTAAGGAAAAAATGAAGCCACCAAACATCCTAGGGACTACCCTCAGGGAGGACGGACAATTAACAATGTTTATTGTGCTCAGAAAATTAAAACCTTGATGAGGCGATTGAACAGTAATTATTCAGTAAATATTCGGCCGTGCGGTGGTGAAGCCAGGAGAGAATCCTTTGCCAGGAAGCAGTGTCCTTGGGTTGACCACGATGGCGGCGCTCGCGACAGTGCAGTGCCAGTCAGAGAGAGAGTGACCAAGAGTGGCTCTGGCGGTGTGGTTGCGCCCTGGCGGCGGACCCTGGTGGTGAACGCCGGAACCCAAAACACTTGTCGGCGAAGGCGCGTTCGCAATGGCGCTCAATGATGATTCAAGGGTTGAGCCGCCACAATCCCTGACACTTGGAAATCAGGGACCCTATATGCAATTTTAAAATCAAAAGAAAAAGACCATGCAGATTCCAGCTCTTTTCATCCTATCACACTTCTCCCTGCCCTAGGGAAAATATTTGAAAGATTAATTAAAGAGAGAATACAAATAATTCATGAGGACACGCTATATCATCCTAATCAATATGGTTTCGGGAAAAACTGAAGTACATCAGATGCAATCTAAGCCCTCTTAAATAACTTAAATAATAAAAGTAAATACACATAAGTGGTTTTCATTAACATAAAAGGTGCGTTTGACTCTGTTTGGTGGCCTTCTGTCCTTCAGGAACTTATAATGCTAAAAATTCCATCGAACCTAACTACACTCTTTTCAAATTACTTTACAAATAGACAGGTTGTATACAAAATGAAAACCATTTCAACAAAGAAAATCCTCACCAGGGGCTGCCCACAAGGTTCTGCTTTGTGTCTGTTAATGTGGAATCTTATTACAAACCAGGTCTTAAGGAAAGAATTCCCCATAAGATGTAGCTTTTGCCGATGATATGGCTTTGTTTATTGAAGCTAACTCAAGAGCTAAAATGGAGCAGCTGACAAAAAGTTGTATTGGACAAATAGAACAATGGGCAATAGTTAATAAATTGGCAATTTCAACAAGCAAGAAAGAATACATGGTCTTTGGAAATAAAATGTCTAGGAACCCCGCTGTTAAAATCTACAATAGCAATATCCGACACACATCATCTTTTAAGTATTTGGGTATCGTTTTAGACAAAAAATTAACTTATCAGGCCCACATTAATTTCATAGTCAGCAAAACCAAAAAACTTTTTCAAGCTGCCTGTAGGTATTGCAAAACTAATTTTGGAACAGACTCCCTTCAATTGATATACAAAGCTGTAGCAATGCCCATTGTTACATACAACTGCTACATTTGGGGTCATAAGGTTAGCTACAGCAGGATGGAAAGAAAACTTTGAGAAGCACAAAGACCCTGCCTCTTAGCATTTAGCAAAGGTTACTCGACAATCAGTACGGATGCACTATGTTTAATTACTGGACAACTACCTCTAAAGTACGAGGTTATGGAGAGAATTAGCATAATCGAAGTCAAATTGGGCCAGGGTACAAAATACTTTAACTCCGAGATCGAACTCAATCACGCCCTAAGCAAAAAACAATTAAAAGAAATACTCAGGGACAAACAACTTATCAGTGGAATGGAGACTGGCTGAATTCTGATAAAGGTATTCACACTAAAGAAATATTCCCAGACGTCATTGAAAGGCTAAATATAAAATTCAAGCTAACTAATAAAGCCACACAACTCCTATCAGGCCACAGACATTTTGAACACTACCTCAATAAAATAGGAAAATCAAGGACTACTCTATGTATTACCTGCCTAACGGAAGACACCGCTAAGCATAGAAAAGAGGAGTGCCTACAGTACTAAAACACCCAGACATGAAATTTGGCTCAGCATGACTTAAGAAAACCGAGATGCGTGAGATTGTGCTATTTTGCCTTAAGCATAACAACAATCAATTATTTAAAATGGTACAATGAAATTTGATGATTGTAGTAACATTTGATGATGGTGCAATAAAGTTTGATAAAACCAGTAATTGTATTGTTCATTTATAGTATAAATAAAATTGTATGTAATTGCTATTTTAAGTTAACATGTGCTATTCTGCCTAGTAAAAATCTTGCATGCCTCTGTAAACTGAAGTGTTATCATATTCCCTTCTGCAAAGGCACCGGCTCAAATATCTTCTGTCCCTTCCAATGCCTTTCTGTATTGCTAGAAATATCATTACTATCCTACAATGTATACGCTGCCCAGCTTTTTATATTAGCCAATGCACCATGCCCCTAAATATTAGACTCACAATCCACAGGGCATCCTGTAACCCATCCTCCCCATCCGCCTCCGTCCCAGCTACCTGACTCGCAGCGACCCCAAGTGTAAATTTTGACATTGGCTAAAAGGTATTCATTATCTCCACCCCATAGCCAACAGCCACACCAATCCAATTAAGGACTCAAGAGTTAGCTTTCTTAAATGTGCTTGTCCTTTCACATGTTTTCGATGTATTTTTGTGTTCTATTGCACCATCCAAGTGTTTTATATAATCTGTATCCATGTGAATGTGTGTGTGTTTGTTTGTGTGTGTTTTTTTTTAAAGAGGGAAGGCAAAATGCTCTTTACGCACACACTTACCCAACATACAGGGATAAGTAGGACATTGGGCTTGGTCTGGTCTTGAAGTCACTCAAGGGTGAACCACGGGTTCCTGGATGTTTTGGAATCTGGCCAGAGTCAGCCCCGGCAACCCATGCCAAGTAAAAAACTACCCTCTCTGCATCCAAGCCTAATCCCCCACAGAACTGCCCTCAGGCATTACTTCACGGGGGGCAGTAGCTATTGCTAGCTCTTTCATCTGTTTAGCAGCATCGTTACTTCCACCTCCTTGCCATGATTTTGGAGGCAAGATTAGGGGTTCAGTGTGCTCTTCTTTCTTCTGGTTTTTCCTCAAGTACTCTTCTTTCTTCTAATCTTCTCTCTCTTATATTCTATCTTCATTCTTCTTCCTTCTATCTTCATTCTTCTTTCTCTCCTACTCTTCAATTCGTAGGTCCTTCAGAACTTTCGATACAAAGATATCGACTGCTCTCCACACCTCCTTTGATGACATCATCATCTCCGTCAAACCTTCTGGAGTTATACTCTGTTTAAATGTAATTTCTGGCTCTTTCCTAACTTCATCGTATCTAGGGCACTTGAAGAACACATGCTCTGCATTTTCGTCGACTCCTACACAGGATTGGCACTTCGGGGACTCCTTGTGCTTGCATTTGTAGGGATAGGCTCCATATTACCCATGGCCTGATAGCATCTGTGTCAGGCAATAGTTGACCTCACCATGACTGCGATTCAGCCCCTCGTCAACTTGGGGAATTAACTAGTACGTCCATCTACCCTTAGTTGAGTCATCCCAACTTTTCTGCCACTGTTCTAAACTCCTGTTACGTTCATCAGTTTTCAGCTGCTCTTCTTTTTGCCTTTCAGGTCTCGTAGAACTTTACTTCATTTGAAGATCTCCTTCCATCCTTCTGCTAGTATTTTGATTGGCAGAACTTCTACTGCTTCCTTTGACACCATGCAGAATCCACTTGCTGCTCGTAAGGCACTTAGCCGATATACGGAGGTCACTTTCTTACTCATGCTCTAGGTTGCGAGTGCGTCGGCCCAAATGGCAATGCCATACGTGAGGGCTGATGTGGTGACTGACGTCAGGAGTGCTCTCCTCTTTTGCTTTGGACCTCTGACGTTGGGCATAAGCCGTGATAGGGCCTTCCCAACTGCAGCTGCCTTTGTGCTCGCGCTCTGAACCAGCCCTTTGAAGTTCAGATGCAATTCAATCTGCACGCCGAGATATCGTAAATATGACTGGGTTGCAATTCGATGTTCTCCCACTATCAAAGTTATGGTCTCCAGGGTCTTCTTGCTGGTGACTAGGACCGCTTCCATTTTGTGTTCATTCAGCTCTAATCCCATTTGCACCATCCATTCTCTACGCATCTCAAAGGAGACATTGAATAGGTGGGTGATCTCATCCAGATGCTTTGCCATGATAACCATTGCAACATCGTCAGTGAAAACCACTTTTGTCACTGCTTTGGGGCCTTTAATTCTTAGCAGGCCATCATACATGATGTTCCAAAGCAGCGGTCCAAGCACCGAGCCTTGTGGAACTCCTCCGGTTACATGATACTGCTTAGGACCTTCATTGGTGTCATACCTCAGGACTCGGTCTTTGAAATATCTCCTCACCATCCTCCTTATTATCCAGGGACACCCATTTCGGAGAGCGCCTCCATAATACGATCCCATCTGGTCGAGTTGAATGCATTTTTAATATATAAAGTCACGATCAGGCAGTACTGTTTCTTGCCGTTCTTCCACTTTTCGCCGGCTATTGCCTCTCTTGCCTGATTACCGATGAGACTGATGGCATCGAGTGTGTTACGGTTCTTCCGCAATCCAATTTGATTGCCGGATATATGTCTATCCGATACTTCTTCAATTCTCCCATAGATTATTCGCTCGAAAATTTTTCCTGTCGTGTCAAGCATGCAGAGTGGACGATAGGATGACGGTTCGTCTAGTGGCTTCTTTCCTTTAGGGAGGAGAACTAGTATCTGCCGTTTCCACCGAGTGGGAAGAGTTCCTTCCCTCATTCACCTGATGTACATAGAGAGGAACATCTCTGGAAATTCCTTGATGACTGCTTTCAATGCAATGTTGGGGATGTCATCTAGCCCAGGGGCTTTCGAGATCCCAACCTTGGAGCTCACTCCCTTTAGTTCCTGGAGTGTCACTGCTGGTACATCATTCTCGTCACATTGCTCGGTCAGGTCATCGAAATTTGGTCGCTCTGGAAAAAGCCCGTCACGATCTTTTGTAGCTTTTGCGGGCACATAGGTGAGGGCATTGACTGGATCTTTAGCCTTTTCATTATTACCTTGTATGGTCTACCCCATGGATCACTATCAACCTCTTCTAGTAGCTCCTCCCAACATTTCTTCTTGCTGGTCTTGATCGCCTTAGCCAGCTTACTCCAGGCATCTTTGTAGATCTTTTCCAGATCAAGGTAATTGGGCTTACGCCTATTCCTTTTAGCTTGTCTTCTTGTTCGAATGCATTCTCGACGCAACGTAGCTATTGTGTCATTCCAACAATATACAGGTAATTGTCGATTACCTTGTCCTTGACAGACCATCCTTAAGTTACATGCCTTGGTGATTCGGCTCATAACCTCCTTACCTCTGCGGTTGCATTTATTCTGCTGCTCATTCACTTCTCGGATGGGGCAGTTCATCAGACCTATTCGGATCTTTCCCCGTTCTCCTATGATCTTTCGAGCAATCTATGCTGGGAGCCTTACGGATGCAATTTGCGTGCTTCCGTACGCTTCACGCAAGGACTTGACTGTTTCAACCGTTATGCTAGGGCTTCCGTTACTCACTTTCACCAGCGCCACATAAACTTCCTCCGTCGTAGTTGTTTCCTCAAGGTCCTTGATTTCCAAGTCAACCTCATGAGTCTTGCAGGTAATGTTTGCTTCTTCTCTTATCATATCTACCATCTTGGTATGCAGGGGTTCAATTGTATCCCCTATCTTCCGATTTAGGACTATCAGAGGCTGACCTGTTTTCGTTCGTCGTACTTTTTAAATGGCGCCTTCTGCCTCGTCCTCGGGTAGGCCTTTCTTGAACTTTTTTAAGATGTCACCATAGGACATCTGTTTTTCGTCTCTAGCGCTAAAAGTAGCGCGCTAGGCAGCATTCTGGGCTTCCGTTTCACGGAAGTATTCCTCGTTTCCTTTGGTTCCTTGTTTCTTCCAGCATTTTCCAACCGTTTTCTTCAATCCCGGACGGACGATTTTCCTCCTGTTTCATCTTGGTCTTCTTTTTGTCTACTTCTGTCAACAATGTTGAGCGGACTTTGGGTTTGCTTTGCTGACATGTAGCGGTTTGCAACTGCTTCACGCCATCATCGCCGCTTTCCCTGGCACTCGCAATTGTCTTCGGGGCATCTAGTACATATTCTTTGTGTGGTGGTTTCTCACACTTCTTTATCTCCTCAAACGAATTGCGGACCTTCTTTGCTAGCTTGCGAAGCGAATTATTAATAGTTCTGGCACTTCTGTCATCCATCTTGCTTATCAGATCTTGTATGAGATCCTAATGCCGTTGTAAACACTGCGTCCTATTCTTCTCCTCCTCATTTGTGGAATTAGATGCTGTCGGAAGCAAGTGGCCCATCCATACAGCACTACGGTTGCTTGATGACTGCCGTGGAGCCCGTTTGTGTGTTTGTGTGTGTTTGTGTGTGCGTTTGTGTTTTTATGAGTTTGTGTGTGTTTGTTTGTGCGTGCGTGCGCGTGAGATCAAATCTCTTTTATACATTGGAACAATTTTTGTAGCAATGCTGTTGAAATTGTATTATTAGCCGAATCGTACTACGTTAGGAGAGATCATTCCGATAAAATTCGAGGGTACTAAGTCCATAGCAGGTAAATTTAAAATGCAATTTTTTATACGAACAATAAGGGATCAGAATAAAATAATAGTTTTCCAACCGTGCTAGGAGGGATAAGCATTTAGGGATAGCGTGGTGTGTAATCACTCCCTGCCACACTCCCTAGCGGTGGCTTAAGGGGTACTATGCACATAAAAAATAACATTTAAAATTAGCAAAGCCCGCTCCCAACTCTCATATTTCTGCGGTTCATAACCTTGCAACTACCCACGGTCCTAATGCTCGCATCTCAGCGATCGCTCCTTCTACTACAAATCCTCATCCCAACCTAGTCTTCACTATGAGCACATCGAATATTGTAATGTACCTACGATTACTTACCTACTATTACTATTGTATTACCTACTGGGACTTATATCCAGCGAATTTCCGAGGCCGAATGCACCACTACTTTCTCCGTCCGAATTAATTATTATCGTCATTCCACCATGTCCCTTGCCTTCTCCAATCATTCCAGGTCCCCACACACCACTTCTATCCGTAATACTATCGATAAATGCCTTTCCTCTTCCATATTCGAACCCTTACCGGAAACTGCAGGCAGCATTGACGTGAGAACTCGAGAGATGGGGTGCACGTTCTGCTCCTCGGCGCATTCGGAAGCCCCGGATCAATAGAGCTCACTGCTACACCTCTCTCACTATTACACCAATAGGTCTAAAATGTCCAGTTCTTGCGGTCAATATCAAAGCCAGAAGCGTATTTTGGTGAAATGAGTACATGTGAGTGTTCAATCTAGTTCAGCGAAACATTTTACTGATTATGAAGCTTTTTATTGCATAAGTTGCGAAGACACTATGGCAAGCGAGCAGTTGAATAGGATTTCAGCATAAAGTACTAAAACTCAGAGGAATGTATCCATGCGCGTGTGTGGGTGAGTGCTCTACCATTCGAATCCCTCTCCTTTGATCGGAACATGAGAAAAGCATGCTGCATGAACCAGGCAAGAAGGTAGCTCTCAAGCTAGTAATTGTATACCCTATAGTCTATCCCTTTTCCCCCTCCAGACCGCCTCTTAATGTAAACCAGAGGAAATGACTAGTGCCGGAGGGTTAATCATGACTATTTAGACAATAAACAATGATAAAATCTCTTCTAATCTCATCCCTAATTGCAATATTTGGTGATTTTCTGACGCTCCACGCTCGCGGTGAATTCTTCGCCGATATTCCACCGTGTGGTCAGAGTGTCAGCTGCCGACGTTTGGATGACCCACTGCTACATCGTACTCAGAGCGCTGACCCCGAGTCGTCATTTAGCCGTCCTAAGATGTCATCCCCTGCTTGGGCTCTGGTCTCTCCTCATTGGATTAACCTGTCTCTTCTCTTGAAGTTTTATTCATGAAACTCTCAAGGGCATTCTACCATCATTCGAAACCGGTTGAATAAATTCAGGACTCGATGAAATAGTAAATATGGTTGTTTTCATATCTAAAGACTTATTATAAATATGAGGAGGGTATGTGTTCAAACGGATTCAGTTGAGATTCATGATTCAGATGAAGTGTAGGGACAAGAGATACATTAGGTCTGTTGAGAGTAATTGTTGAAAGAAATAGGGAAAAGAACAAAAAAACATATGTTGTACATATTGAATTATAGAATGCTTTGGATAGGGTTAGATGGGACAAATAAATGGTGATTCTGAGAAAGCATGGGATTGATTGCAGGGAAGAAGACTGATAGAAGACCTGTATCTGTCAGAAAGTCAGAGTAAGAATGGGGGGCCGTTTGGCAGATGAGATTTATTTATTTCTTTTGCATTAGCCCGAAAACAGCACTTCGACCTTTACCTCGAACTATGAACATTGTAATAACAATTTGAAAATTACGTACATCGAAGGCCTAGGTGGAGAAACCACCTAGGTAGGAATCGAACACGCGACAACTGGGTTGGCAGACGAGTACGTTACCCTGCCGCCAACGATTGGAATAGGAAGGGTACTACAAGGATGCTGTATGTCGCCAACCCTATTGAACATATATTTGAAAGATAAAAAGATAATGCTATGACAGAAGTAGAGAAGTGAACATCGGAGTTTACAGTATTGAATGTATCAAGTTTGCTGATGATATGGCTATAGTCGCATTACATATTTCGACTATAAATGGGAATTTACCAACTTGATGGAGATTTAAACGGATGATGAAGCAGACTCAGATGGTACGTTGCTGACCGAATGGACCCAGGAATGCAAAAACTCAACCGTTTCCGTAAGCTGACCTATCGGCGCGGCATGACGCCCTTTGACTCAACTGTGTACAACTTATAAACGACCCCTCTCCCCCTAACGCCACCCTATGATGTTGATTGTTGATAACAGATAACGATAGCGGACACAATATGGTTGGTAGCTATAAAATGATATTACCAGCAACGAGAAACAATCAAGATGTCAACGAACTAATGTCATTTAGCAATTAAAAGGGCTTGCTACCATCATTCGGGGCTGATTGATATAATGATGGACCCGATGAAAAATCAAGGCGTGTTTTAAAACGAATTCAGTTAGAGAATGAAGATATTAAAATTAATAATAAACATTTTTAGTAAGCTAGAATTTTAATCAATTACATGGGATAGCGGAGAATGCGTACTAAAATTAATAAAGTCCTTGTACGTCACACATATTAATAGGGTTTAGACATAAATTAGATTCGTAATCATATCTGTACATTTTATTGGTGAACAAATATACCAAAGTAAACTTCCAAAAATACTGGTGCTGAATCATCACGTCTCAATCATTCGGATGCATTCAGCGATTATTTTTTAAATCTCCACAAACGGGATTTAAATTGCTTCAGCTGATTGGGAAAACTACAATTATACCCTTCAGATCTTGCTGTTTCTAGTATCGAAACCTTAGCGACCTGATAAAGTTTTTTCAAGGGATAAAGACTGTGGATGACAAGGAGAGTTGTGCAGACAAAATGGGGAGGAGTAGATGCGAATCATTGAGACCAATACCATTGATTTCTTTCTGAATAGATTGTGTAATACGGAACTAGATCATCGGTCCATGTACCTTTTAATCGCTTGAGGATTAGAGAGATGTTGAACCCGTTACATAGAAGGACGCCGTCCATGTAGCGGGTTCAACATCACTCTAATCTTCAAGCGATAAAAAAGAGACATTGATCGATGGTCTAGTTCTGTAATACACAATCTATCCAGCAATAAATCAATGGCATTAGTTTCGTCGATTCGCATCAATACCTCCCCAGTATCGGAAATGAACATTTAACCATCCTGGACAATAGTTACCACTCGAGAGAAGTTGTGTCCTTAAGAGCGTTTCTTGGGCGATTGTGATAAGCAAATGAAGTACTTTTGCAACACCAGCGAGAAAATTGTACAGAACAGGAGGAATGGATGTTATGCAATATTATACGATTAGCCAATGATTTTTTAAATACAATGCAATGCCATATTAACCTACGATAAATTTTCCTTTTTATAATCGCCAAATATCACCGCGGCCCAAGATTCTATCGTGTTAAAGCAACTCGCAGTGATTTCTGTTATTTATGGGAAACGCACCACCCCCAGTAACACGTAGTTTATGTGAATTAAAATGTGTGAAATATGCAGTATTATACGTAAAGTTGAAGTGGCAGCTACGCTTCAACTTATAAGCGTAATATTACACCCAGAAATCGATGACAGAAACAACGTGTTCCCCCGAAAACCAAGGAGTTGTCGATGGTCATGAGGAAGACAAAATGCATTTGAAATACGATCCGCAACATTTGAGGGAGGTTGCAAGAGGTCGATGAAAATATACATGGCTATAAGCCCAACGTGTGCCCCCGAAAACCAAGAGGTTATCAATGGCCACGAGGATCGGATATTTTTTTATTTCACCACCCTTCAAGCCAGAAGAAGTTTACACACCAGACTGATTTTTACCCGAATATGACCCTTGCCGCGGTCGGATAATAGAATCAGAATAACATTGTCCGACCGCAGGTTCATATTCGTGTAAAAATTAGTCTGGAGTGTATTCACCTCGTGCCACACACCCTAGCGGTGACTTGCAGGGTTCTGAAATTAATTAGTATATACCCTCTCTGTATATGGGCTTATAGCCATGTATATTTTCATCGACCTCTTGCAACCTCCCTCAAATGTTGCGGATCGTATTTCAAATGCATTTTGTCTTCCTCATGACCATCGACAACTCCTTGGTTTTCGGGGGAACTCGTTGTTTCTGTCATCGATTTCTGGGTGTAATATTACGCTTATAAGTTGAAGCGTAGCTGCCACTTCAACTTTACGCAAAATACTGCATATTTCATACATTTTAATTCACATAAACTACGTGTTACTGGGGGTAGTGCGTTTCCCATTGATAAATCTGCGACTTACTTAAACACGATAGAATCTTGGGCCGCGGTGATATTTGGAAATTATAAAAAGGGAATATTTAACTCAGGTTAATAATGCATTGTATTTCATTTAAAAAAATATTGGCTAATCGTTTGGTATGCTATAACGCCCAATCGTCCTGTTCTGTACAATCTCCTGACTGGTGTTGGTACATACTTCATTAGCTTGTTACAATCGCCTAAGAAACTCCCTGAAATACAAAACTTCTCGGCTTCTTAGGCGATTGATATGAAATAGCTATTTCGGTCGATTTCAAACACATCCCTCCTAAAAATATTTCCGACCTCGGTCAAAATATATTTTAATATGCCGATGGGGCGATGGAGTGAATTGTGATGTTCCCTGATCAGGGGAAGAAATTTTAATCCCTACTGTTCACGAAGATTTAAAAACAAGCATGAAACTGATTGAGACGTGACGACTCAGCATATTAGGAAGTCTTATTCCTATCAAACACAATATCCCACAATTTAACATAGTTCCTTCGCAAGTAGTAAACAATATTTGGTATTTCGTCGGACAAAATATAGGTTATATTTTCCTCGTCGGCTTTGGGTTTCAGACGAGTTTCTTCCTTCGATGGCTTAGCAACCGTCGAATCCCCTCCGCAGATAATGCAGCGGGTATCCAATGCTTTGCAGTGAAGCCCTAGCGCTCTCGAACTCCAACGCGGTTGCACCCGATTTGTACAAAATTAGGACATCCTCTGGAACAGAAAAGAAATAACTTACTATACTTTATTTGATTAGCGGACAGACAATTGAGCAAATAATATAGACCACAAGACGCCAGTGTAATGCAACAGTAATTTCACATAAAGCAATATATGCGGAAGGGAAAACACAGTTCAGGAAGATACAACTTTTAAATTGAGTATATCATTAACATCTCTTTATTTTCATTAACATTAATATTAACATATCTTCTATCAAAGCGCTTTTGAAACTTTCTCAGATAACTTCTCGTGTGTCTTGCCTATCCATGTCTTACATCAATTGCCCGGAATTGAAATTTTACATTGCAGCATAGAACACGTTTGCTGAAAATAATAAACGGAATTAAATTCTTGGGTATTAGTCAATCAATCATGAATATTTAAGAAATTAGCGTGGGAACTAACGCTGAATTTGAAAAACATTACGGAGGAGCCTAATAATCACATCGCTTACAACGGAAAGAAAATAGCTACAAAATCAGCTATCAGCCGAGTTAGCTCATTTTGAACCAAAAACGAATTCAAATGAGCATTGCCAAGCTCCTGTTGGAATAGTTGAAGCGAGCCAAGTCGGATTATTTGCATCGATTCATTACTGAAGATGAAACTTGAATCCACCAATACATTCCTGAGACGAGAGAACAGTCAAAACAGTGCACCGCAATTGGTAAACCTGCTCCGAAAAAGGCGAAGATGGTTCCATCGTCCAGGAAGGCGGTGGCAGTTGTTTTTTATATGGATTGAATGGCTGGTTCTGGTCTTAAAATTACTAAAAATACCCTTGTTGTTACCCTGTTGTAATCTGTATGTGGAATAAGGAAGGATAGCTGGTGAAGAGTGAGAGAGAGATGAGACGAAGTGATTTTGACAACGAACAGTTGACCATAGCTCAAGATATTGGCAAAAAAGAGAGCTGTTAAACACATGCGAAGGGCAGTTTTCATTGAACCAGGAAAATTTCCGTCAAATCCGAAATTTCCGAAAAATCAGCTGTTCGATTTAAATGAAATGTATGCATATAAATGAAATTCCAGGGTGTCGTGCGAACAGCCGTTGCACGCGAGTTAGTCGATCCTAAGGCCTAGGAGATAGCTACTACCACCAAGATCTTCACCGACGGTGGCTCCAGGCAGGCTCGAGCCTACTCTTCTGCGCACGCCGCCGCGACCCTCCTCTGTAATGCTATTATTTGGGCAATGCATGCATTTATAAAACATTTCCCCGAATGCATGTATTTCTTTAACGAAAAGGCCTTCCACATATCTCCTCCTCACATTCACAGGGTAAGTAAACGGAAGGGGCACTTTGATCTTTCGATTCCAAAGACAGTAATATAAAATGATGCAACATTGAGTGAATAAGTATTTCATTGTTAAAATGTATCCTCATTGCTATACCTATTTTGTGGAATAATTAATTCATGTACCAGGTCTGTCCAATAAATACGCGTACTGAGTTTATTAAAACTTTATTTTGCAAAATTTAGTCTTCATCGATTTTGTCCCCTTCAAAGTACTCTCCATTCGTTGTTATGCACTTATTCCTTCTTCTTTTCCATGTTTGCACCCTTGGAAGTCCTCGGCAGTTAGCCTTTTTAGTTTTCTCGTCGTGTCTTGCTTTATTATGTCCGCATCTTCCCAGTGATGTCCCCTCATCACTTTTTTGCATATCCGAAAAAGGGAAAAGCCGCAGGGGGCGAGATCTGGCGAATAAGGTGGATGATCAAGGATAGTGATTTAATTTTTTGCCAGAAACTGGTGAACAATCAATGCTGAATGTGCAGGTGCATTGTCATGGTGAAGGATCCATCCATCATGTTCGGTTGAAATAGTGTGCACTGTATATTTTTCCTAAATTAAGTTCATCAGCTATCATTTGGACAGCTTTTCGACGATCGGTAAGGACTAGGGACCGCACACGATCAATGTTTTCGTCAACGCAGGTGGTTGAAGGTCGACCCCGCCTTGCATCATCCGTGGCGTCTTGTCGGGCATCTTTAAAACTCTTAATTCACTTGAAAACGGATGTTTCTTCAGAGCATTATCACCGTAAACAGCTGACAGCATTTCAGTAATTTCTTGATAACTTTTATCGCAATTCACCAAAAAACTTGATGTTGATTCGTTGCTCTGTGATGTCGCCATTTTCCATTTTCGACAAACACTAAAAACAAAGTTAACAGAAACTAACAAAACTGCCACCATAAGAACAAGTCGACGATCCGCCAAGCACAGACGACTCATCGGGTCTCAGGCAACTAGCGCCGCTAATGGGCTGGGCTATAATCCTTGTCATGACCTCCAGATTACACCAGTTCGCGTCTTTATTGTACAGACCTCGTATTCTTTCCCATTGTGAAAGTCATGGAAGAACATAGAGTCGTGTGTTCTGTTAGATCACAATCACAATTGACTCTCTCCTTGGCAAAAGAGGTTGTTTGGATGATCCATCTGTTGATGTAACCATTTCGTATTTGTAGGAGCTCGATCTGATTTTTCAAACACATCTCATACAATGTATGACTCCTGCCATCTCTCCTTATCCTACCCTCGCCCTCAAATTCCACCCCCCAATTTCGAATGCTTCTGCGGACTTGTTGGATCACCCTTTCACTTTGGTGTCCTAATTTCTAAAGCCCAATATTAAAACTCTTGATCAATACCCCCATGTTCTCTGAGAATGTGCATGGGAAAATGCGCATAGACCACCCTAATTATTAATTAATCCTTGTAATTTTGAAAAATGAGGTAACTTTTCACACCAAACTTGGCTACAGGTGAACCTATGTGCGCCATCCTTTTTATATCCTCACAGCTTTGTCACCCTGTGATGACTGATAGTCATGAGCTCATTTCAAGCCCATTATATCCTTCGGTGTTTATTGATAAGGAGTGGAGAGACACACATTAACCTACAATGCAACAAATTCAAAATGAAAATAACCTCGGTCAAGACTGGGAATTGAATCTGGGACCCTTAATGTCTGGCTAAGTGCTTTAGTCAGTTAAGCTATTGAGTCATATTCATAAATGCTGAAATTTCAGGGGATTAGATGGACCAAGATGTTATGATTATTATTAAAAAATGTCATACATACTATGTCTAAGTGTTCTTGTGTATTGTTCCACGTTCCTTGAGGTTAAAGCCAATGATTAAACACTTGGGTTTTTACGAGGGTAAGGTGAAATGTTATCGGCCTGGCAATGAACAACTGCGATTTTCATTTTAAAAATAATTTAATTTTTCTAAACAATCTCCCTTGATTTGAACACCTTTGGTCCAGCGTTTCTCCAACATTGGCTTTTCCTCTCGGAAGTGAGTCTGGAAGGCTGTGAATATATATATATATATATATATATATATATATATATATATATATATATATATATATATATATATATATATATATATATATATATATATTATATATATATATATATATATATATATATATATATATATATATTGAAGATATTTAAGAGGGCCGTGTATATATATATATACACGGCCCTCTCAAATATCTTCAATGGACGCGAAGCGCTTCCCAGAAACAAACCTCCCCATCGCCAACGCACCTTTGGGAGCAGGTGACAGCAGGCTGTCCTGGTGAAAGATGATTATTTTTCTTTTTCAAGGCAGGCCTATTCTCGTGAAAATTGGCATCCAGTTGGCCAAAAAGGTTGAAGTAATATTCGGCTGTCATTGTCCGCCTTTTTCAAGGTATTCATTTAATAGGATCCCTTTCACATCCCAAAACAACTGGCCATGACCTTTCCGGCAGATGCGATCGACTTCGCTTTCTTTGGCGCTGAACCACCGGGTTCCACCCACTGCTACGACTGCTGCTTCGTTTCTGGCGTGTAGTAGTGGACCCATGTCTCATTCATGCTGACAAATCATGGCACAAAATTGGTTGGTTTCTTCTTGAATCAGCCAAAAATTGCTGCGAAAATTGTTTGCTCATTTGTTTTTGATCGGCATTCAGCAAATGCGGCACCCACCATGCGCAGAACTTTCGTATCCCAATTCTTTGTGTGTGATGTTTTGCACCATTTTTCTCTGATATCCCCACGGCCTTAGCTATCTCACTCACTTTCACTTGCCTATCACCCAACACGATATCGAGCCTCTTTTCGATGGTTTCCGGTGTGGTTCCGGTTTTAGCCGTCCTTCTAGTGGGTCGTCTTCGAAGGATGTGCGATCCCGCTGAAATTCAGCTGCCAACTTTTTAACGGTTTACACTGAAGTAGCAGAGTCCCCGTACATTTTAGTCAACTTCGGGTGAATTTTCTTAGGGCTTAATCCATCCAAAACGAAAAATTTAGTTGTAGTCGCCGGAATAATCCAAGGGGAATCGGGATTGGTGCGGTGGGTATCGCACTGGCTTCCCACCCTGAGGGCGCGGGTTCAAATCCCGGCGGTGTTGAATATTTTTCAGAGGTATCTCGACCCCTACTTGAGGTGCTATGTGGAGGGCCTTTGAGTGAGTACGCCGTCCGTCGGATGGGACAGTTGGACTGCGGACCCCTTGGCGCCTTTCGTAAAGAGTAGGCTAATGCCGACGCCGGGTTTCTCTCCAACCTTCATCCTTTCCTGTCCATCCCCTGTGGCGCTAATGACCTTAGCTGTCGGTCGCCTCCCCTAAAAACTACTACTACGAAGAATTTTATGACCGCACGAAATTCAAGTTTTTCCATTTTCACGAAAAAAACAAAAAAACTTCTTGAGAGATCAAGTTGAAACTTGTCTTGCAAACTAATGACACGCGCATCCAGGCAGGAATTATAAATGTTTGCTGATTAAAACGCCATCTCTCCGTCAGGCCGAGAACTATCATCCCCATTCTCGTACTATTGAGTAATTCAAAGTGACTGCGCGAGATGCCACAACAGTATGAATTTAGGTTCCACTCTGAAAGTTCTTTCTCTTGACAGTATCCTATTTTAGATAAAGTGATTAGTAACTGAGGTAATTGTTGGTCTCTGTAAAATGAATCATCTTTCAGTATTTTATTTGATCCCTCCCCGGACTACAACCTTGACGTGGTGGAAGGGCTTGTGCGTTCCGATGACCCCTAGAGCTGTGCTGGCGGGAGTAATAATTATTGCTCCTGGTAGGGTCACCCATGCCAGATAGGTCGAAGGTTAGGAGCCAGACGAGAGGTAGTCCACGCAGCGTCTGTTCCTCAGTGAGGCGGCTGCAATGGCGTCTGACCCCAGAGGGGCGGCCAGTAAGTGATGGTGTCACGTTAAAAACATAATTGAGGAAGGCAACGAGAAACCACCTCAATTATCCTTCCCAAGATTAAAATGATGGACAATACACAGATTTTGAGTCCTGGCAACTGTGGGGCTCGGCCCAATCGGCCGTGTGTCGTGCCCGGCAGCGGGGGAGTCAAGGCTTCCGCGGTCGTCACCCCACGAAACCCTTGCAAGGGAAAACCGGCAGCAGCAGGACAGAAGACACAGGAGATGAAGTCCAAGTTGGTTAGAATAGGAACGTGGAATGTTAGGACAATGATGAGGACAGGGAAATTGGAGAATGTTGAGCGAGAGATGGAAAGGGGAAAAATAGATATTTTAGGTCTATGCGAGGTGAGATGGAAGGATAGTGGGGATTACTGGAGTGATCAGTATAGAATAATATACAGCGGCGGGGACGAGAGCCAACGAGGGGTTGCCATAGTATTAAATGAAGAGGTAGGAAAAAGCGTAGTCAATATAGAGCAGGTAACGGATAGATTATTACTAGTAGAGATAAAAGCAGAAACGACGAACTTGGTTATTATTCAGGTACACATGCCAACGAGCAACCATAAGGAAGAAGAGGTCGATAGGATATACGATCAGTTAGAGGACATAATCGCGTGTGTTCCTGCAGGGAAACATTTGATTGTGATGGGGGATTGGAATGCGACGGTAGGCAAAGGAAGAGATGTTGATGAGGTGGGGGACTCTGGTTTAGGCACGAGGAATGACCGCGTGGAGAAAGCAGTTGAGTTCTGAAGGAGACAAGGGCTAGTCATCACCAACACTTGGTTTAGACACCACAAAAGACGCAGGTATACATGGAAAATGCCAGGTGACTCAGAAAGGTATCAGATAGATTATACCCTGGTTAGACACAGGTTTAGGGACAGTGTGATAAATTCACACAGCTTCCCGGGAGCGGATGCGGACTCTGACCACAATTTAGTTGTTATGAATTGTAGCGTCCATTTCAAAAAGATAAGGCAGGGGCGGCGAGTTAGAAAATGGAATGTAGAAGCATTAAATGGTTTGAAAAGGAAGGATTACAAACAGGCGGTAGAGAAAATCATGGAGGATGGTAAAGAGCTGAGTACTATCGAAGAAAAATGGGAAAGTTTCAAGAAAGGGTTGTCTAAAGCCGCAAAAGATACTATCGGAACCGTTAACGCTAAAAGGACTAGGAAACCATGGATCACGGATGAGATTATTACAAAGATGGATGAGCGGCGAAAATGGAAGAATGTAAATACAGAGTTAGGCAAAATGAAGTACAAAGAATTAAACAATAAATTGAGGCGGGCAACAAATAAAGCAAAAGAAGCCTGGTGGAAGACGCAGTGCGAGGATATGGAGAGTCTCCAGAGGAAGGGTGAAATCGGTGCGCTGTACAGCAAAGTTAAATCGTTATCGGGAAGTAAGAAAGGAAGAGCTATGCTAACAGTTAGAGATAAGGCGGGTAAGGTAATAGTTGACGCAGGAAAGATCCAAGAGAGATGGAAGGAGTATATAGAAGAACTGTATGGTAAAGAACTCAGACCAACAAAGTTAGACATTGAAAAAGAAAATGACGTAGAGGAAGATAGCTTAGGTCCAGGCATACTAGACAATGAGGTAGAAAGGGCATTAAGGGAGATGAAACTAAATAAGGCCGTGGGGGTAGATAACATTCCCGTGGAACTTTTAAAATGCTTAGGAAAATGTGGTAGGAAGAGGCTATATGGGCTGATCCGTAGCATTTATGAGGAGGGAATCTGGCCGGAAGACTTTGTGAGAGCAGTTTTAGTTCCGATTCCGAAAAAGGTAAAGACTGCATCATGTGAGGACTACAGGACAATAAGCTTGATATCCCACGCAGCTAAAGTTGTTCTCAGGATCATAAACAAAAGGATAGAGAGTAGGGCTAATGATTACCTAGGGGATGATCAGTTTGGGTTTAGGAAGGGGAGAGGTACGCATGATGCCATTGCAGTAATGAGATTATTAATCGAGAGGAAGATAGAACACAACCGGGAGGCATTTGCCTGTTTCGTAGATTTCGAAAAAGCGTTCGATAGAGTGAATTGGGAAAAACTAATGAGTATATTGCAGAAAATAGGAATAGATGGAGGGTGAGGAGGCTAATCCGCAACCTGTACATGTCTCAGACTGCTCAGGTGCGGGTGGGAACGGGGAGTCAGGATGGGCAGTGTTAGGAAGGGGTGTAAGGCAGGGTTGCCCATTATCACCGTTGCTGTTCAACCTGTATGCAGAGGAAATGATCAAAGAGGCATGGGAAGAACTAGAGGTAGGAATGAAAGTGGGCAGGGAATTCGTAAAATCAGTTAGGTTTGCTGATGACCAAGCTTCAGTTTGTCAGTCAGCCAAGGGGCTGCAAGCATTGCTGAGTGAATTGGAAATTCAGTGCGACAGGTATGGGATGAGAATCAATATTAATGAAACAAGGATTATGCAATTCTCCAGGAAGAAAAAGGCTATGCTATACATTAAAATAGAGGGTAAAAACTAGAGCAGGCAGAACATTTTACGTATCTCTGTAGTGTTTTGGACCAACACGGTCAAAGTAGTAGGGACGTCAGGAGAAGAATTGCGCTAGGCAAAGAGGCTTTCACGAGGAGGAGGGAGTTGATGACGGGGACTTTGAGTAAGGATATTAAGAAAAGACTCGTAAAAACTTTGATATGGAGCGTAGCTATGTATGGCGCGGAAATGTGGTCATGGAAGCAGGAGGATAGACGTAGACTGGAGGCTTTTGAAATGTGGGTGTGGAGAAGAATGAAGGAGGTGAAATGGACCGAGAAGAAAACAAATGAGGAAGTACTTGGTATGATGGGCGAAGAGAGGGGTTTGTTGGGAGAAATCCTATGGAGGTATGAAAAGTGGATGAAGGGAGTATTGACCCTTCAGTGGGATGTTAAAGACTGTGATAGAGGGGAGAATGTTGGGCAAACGCGGGAAGGGAAGGAACAGGATAGGGATGTTGGACGGGATGAAGGGAGGAAGAAGGTACTCAGAGATGAAGAGGGACCTGATGTAGAGTAGGTTTTTGGATTGTATTTTGTTTTTTTAGGAGTCACAAAATATTTATTTAGGAGCTGTGTCCATCCAAAAACCTACATCAGCCGGTAGATTACCTTGTAATAATAATAATTATTATATTTGATTGTTTTTAATATGCAAAATTATCTTTTCTTTTGTGTTGCCAGGGTGGTTATAAAGGTTCTTGGAATCACCACCAGATGCCAGTTGCTAGCGCAACTGGCGCAACGAGTTTTCCACATAGCAATAGGTATAACTTTATGAGTAAACACGTGACGCGGGGAATAGATATGTGGAACGGACGCCTCTCTCATTTTTGTTCCCGTCTAGTAAGTTGTGAAGATGGAAAAATTTGAGATTCAAGCAGTGATTACATAATTCGTTAAATATATGCAAACAAAGGATATACATGCGGACTTAAAAATTACATTGAGGGGTATTGGGATGGTGCGGTTGCTAACGTACTGGCTTCCCACCTATAGAACCCGGGTTCGAATCCCAGAGGAGGAAGAAATTTTTCAGTGGTATCCCGATCTCTACTTGAGGTGCTTTGTGGAGGGGACTGTGAGTTAGTACGCCGTCCGTCGGATGGGACTGAGCTTTGGACCCCGTGGCACTCTTTCGTTAAGAGTAGGCTAATGGCAGCGCCGGGTTTCTCTCCACCCTTCATCCTCTCCTGTTCCTCATGGCGCAAACGACCAGAGCTGTCCGTCGCCTCCCATAAAAACAACAACATATTGGGGGACTATTCTTCATATTCAACCGGTGCCAAATGGGCAAACGAGTATAAGTTTAGTCAAGACACCCAAGATCAACGTAGTGGTCGTCCAAAATTTGCCATTCCCCCAGAAATTATTGCAAACGTGAATAAAATAGTCATAGGGAATCACTGATAGAAAGTGCAAGAGATTTCTGAAGCTGTTGGAATGCCATATGAATGGAAATATTACATATTAACAGTGTAATTGGATATGAGAAAATTATCTGCTAGATGTGTGCCGTGACTCTTGATGCAGGAAAACAAATGCAACAGAATGGAAATTTCCGAATAAAGCTTGACCCTTTCTAAGAGCAACCAAGAAGATTTTCTGGACCAGTTGGTGACCACAGATGAAGCTTGAGTCCACTAATATACCCCAGAGACAAAACAGCTCTCAATGCAGTGGACACATGTTGATTTACCACCACCAAAGAAAGCAATGTCAATGGGTGGAAAGGTGATGGCTTCAGTTTTCTGGGACTCAAAAGGAACACTACCGATAAGATTATCTTCAAACTTGGGAGAAAATTACTGAAAAATACTGTACTAGCCTCCTAGACCAACTACAGCAAAATATACTCAAAAAAGGCCAGGTTTGACAAGAAGAAAGTCATATTTCATCAAGATAATGCACGCTTCTTTTTGCCTTTTCGGTCGTTTGAAGATCTCCTTCCGTCCTTTCGCTAGAATTTCGATTGGCAGAACTTCTACTGCTTCCTTTGACACCGTGCAGAATCCATTTGCTACTCGTAGGGCACTTAGCCGATATACGGACGTCACTTTCTTGCGCTCACTCTGGGTTGTGAGTGCGTCGGCCCGAATAGCAATGCCATACGTGATGGCCGATGTGGCTACTGACATCAGGGGTACTCTCCTCTTTTGCTTTGGACCTCCGACGTTGGGCATAAGCCGTGATAGGGCCTTCCCAACTGCAGCTGCCTTTGTGCTCGCGCTCTGAACCAGCGCTTTGAAGTTCAGATGCAAGTCAATCTGCACGCCGAGATATCGTAAATATGACTGGGTTGCAATTCGATGTTCTCCCACTATCAAAGTTATGGTCTCCAGGGTCTTCTTGCTGGTGACTAGGACCGCTTCCATTTTGTGTTCATTCAGCTCTAATCCCATTTGCACCATCCATTCTCTACGCATCTCAAAGGAGACATTGAATAGGTGGGTGATCTCATCCAGATGTTTGCCACGATAACCATTGCAACATCGTCAGTGAAAACCACTTTTGTCACTGCTTTGGGGCCTTTAATTCTCAGCAGGCCATCATACATGATGTTCCAAAGCAGCGGTCCAAGCACCGAGCCTTGTGGAACTCCTCCGGTTACATGATACTGCTTAGGACCTTCATTGGTGTCATACCTCAGGACTCAGTCTTTGAAATATCTCCTCACCATCCTCCTTATTATCCAGGGACACCCATTTCGGAGAGCGCCTCCATAATACGATCCCGTCTGGTCGAGTTGAATGCATTTTTAATATATAAAGTCACGATCAGGCAGTACTGTTTCTCGCCGTTCTTCCACTTTTCGCCGGCTATTGCCTCTCTTGCCTGATTACCGACGAGACTGATGGCATCGAGTGTGTTACGGTTCTTCCGCAATCCAATTTGATTGCCGGATATATGTCTATCCGATACTTCTTCAATTCTCCCATAGATTATTCGCTCGAAAATTTTTCCTGTCGTGTCAAGCATGCAGAGTGGACGATAGGATGACGGTTCGTCTAGTGGCTTCTTTCCTTTAGGGAGGAGAACTAGTATCTGCCGTTTCCACTGAGTGGGAAAAGTTTATTTAAAATTAAAAATTAAAAAAAATTAAAATTTGAAAAAATGCGCAGCAATAAATTTTTGGATAAAGAATAATTCCCTCCCATTTAGTTACAAAGTGAAGCAAACGGAAATCGCGAGGGTAGATTCCTTTAAATACTTGGGTGTAACAATTACTCACGATCTGTCCTGGGGAAAGCACATACGAGAAATATGCGGTTGTGCTAATAAAAAATTGGGATTTGTAAAAAGACTGCTAGGTATATGCGACGAAAAAGTGAGGGAACAATGTTTTCTTGCCCTAGTCAGGCCCCACCTAGAATGCTGCCAGTATATATGGTATCCTCAAAAGATAAATTTGTTTCTGAATTAGATCGAGTTCAGCGGAGGGGGTCTGGATTTGTCAAACATTGTTATGACCAACGCAGTAGCGTAACTACTTTGCTAGAAAATTTAGGCTGGGATTTCCTTACACAGCGGCGCTTACAATATAGATTAAACTTATTAAAAAACATTTAAAGATGAGTCCTTTTCCGATGACATCAAGAAAATAATACGAACCCCAACGTATAACGGGCGGAGGGATCACAAATATAAGATAAAAGAGATAGACTGTAAGCTGACAGGTTTAAAATGTCATTTTTCCCAAGAACAATAAGAGACCAAAATGCTTGTAATCGAAATCCCACAGGAGTCAGTTTCACACAATAAGTATTAACTACAAGGTAGGGACTGCGCATGGTTATAATATATTTTTTGCAGGTTCCCCCCTCCTTCTCCCAACCATTTGGAAAACCGTAACCCCCTCATCCCCCACCCTTTCCTCCTGGTGCTGTGCCCCCTGCCATACACATTTTTGGCGGCTCGCAGGGTATTGATGTAGATGTTTGTTGTAAACTGCTGCCCCAATAGTCTATAGTTTTGGACTATTTCTTTAAAAGCGTATATTTATTTGATGAATTCTCACTTCGAAATTTGATGGCCTTGTATTAATTTTTTAAGAGAAAATTTTTAAAGGTTATCAGTCCGTTCTTTAAAATTTTGTAATCATTATGTCTGGTTTAATGTAGCAACCTGGTATTCAAAAGCCACCCATAGGGTGTGTGGCAGGAGACGATTGCACACCAAGCTTACAGCATCAAAAAATAATATTTTCCTAACTTTTATTCGCGGTATAGTATTGTATAATCATTCGAAAAAATGTCGATAATGCCTTATAGAGATATATAGTATTACGGAAACTTAATGAGAACTTTAAGTTCTAGGGATCATGAGAACACAGGTGCTATCCCTCACGTCAAGGTAATAAATAGTCCATTCGGATAGGTATGTCACCTAATTTTGTTATTTATATTTCCAATTACTATTATCATTTTTAATAAAGGACTATACCGGTGGGGATCGAGATGTTGCGGGGGCTAACGTGCTGGCTTTCCACCCAGAGGGCTCGGGTTCAAATCCCGGCGGTGTTGAATATTTTTCAGAGGTATCTCGATCCTTACTTGAGGTGCGACAGTAAGGAACCTAGATGGTACAACGGCGAAGTCAGATCGGCATTAAGAAGGCAAAGAAAGTTACAGTCAAATTACAAAAAGACTTTAAAAAGTGATGATATAGTTTATGTGAATACATCCGAACAGAAACTAAAAGAATGTAGTAGTCAGACGAAAAGTATTATACGCACAGCACTACACTCTTTTAATTCTAAAATTACAAGCGAATATTTTGAGGAAAATCCAAAGTCATTCTGGTCCTCTATTGGGGAAATACAGGGTAAACGTCCAACTGTACCTTCTTTGAAGACGGAAAACGGAGAAATCATTACAGATAGCGTGAAAAAGGCAAATATTTTAAACCATTTTTTCCAGAGCGTCTATAATAAATACACCAACGCATTAAACGATCCTCCACACCCACCCGGGGAACACATGAGCGATCTTACACTGACCAAGCAGGGAATAGTACATCTGCTCCGTAGTATCAAAGCACACACAAGGCACCTGGTCCGGAAGAAATCCTGCTAGAATATTAAAGGAATTAGCTGAAGAAATTGCACCATTTTTACATATTGTTTTTCTAAAATCGATAGAAGAAGGCTCAGCGACTGGAAGCTAGCCCACATAACTCGCATTTATGAAGGCGTTGATATGGATTAAAACCAACCAATTACCGACCCATTTCCTTAACATCGATCTCCTGTTAAATATTAGAACACATTATTGTCACTAGCATTATGAGATTTGTTGATAGTAGGAAAATACTAATCGACAACCAGCACGGATTTAGGAAAAGCAGATCTTGCGAAACACAACATGGTCTCTTCATTCACGATATACTTAGATCGGGAGAAAACAACACATAAGCCGACGCAGTATTCCTAGATTTCAAAAAAGCCTTTGAAAAAGTCCCACACAATAAATTGTCACAAAAACTGAAATGTTCTGGTATCAATGAGAAAATTATAATTAGATAAGAGACTTCTTGTCAAATCGCAAACAAACAAAGTCATCGATCGGTTGTGCTCAACGGATAGAGATGTAACTTCGGGCGTCCCCCAGGTAAGTGTAATACAGGGTCGCACCCAAAAGTAGTAGGACTGATTTTCTCTTGCACGAACGGAGCGGTGGAGGGGGGTCTGCCTGGCAGGGTAAGGTGGAGGGGGCTCTTAGCAACAGACCGACACCAACCTCAGTCGCCTGCGGGCTGTCGTTGATTGAGGACACCGTTTTTGGTGAAGCAAGTTTTTTGTCCGCGTAGAAAAACGAAATGAATCTGAATTTAGAGCAACGTTATTCCGTGAAGTGTTGTGCGAAACTCGGGAAGACGGCAACTGAGACCCTCGATATGATCAAGCAGGCTTATGGGGACACTGCCTTAAGCCGTTCCACAGTATTTGAGTGGCACAAGTTGTTTAAAGAGGGTAGGGAGCTCGTTGAAGACGACCATCGCTCCGGATGGCCGTCGACGGCAAGAACCGACACGAATGTGGACAGAGTGAGGACACTGCTGACCACAGACCGACGCTAACCCAGTGAAGAAATCGCAGACCAGTTGGGTCTGTCTGCATCCAACGTCCAACGCATTATTTCACAGGATTTGGCGATGCGCAAGGTGTGCGCCAAGATGGTGCCGAAAATTCTGAGTGTCGACCAACAGGCATCGCGTGTGCGCATTTCCGAAGAAGTGTTAGCCAATTTGCACCGAGATGAAAATTGTTTGGACAATGTGATAACTGGTGATGAAACATGGGTTTTTCAATATGACCCCGAAACGAAAAGACAATCCGCGGAATGGCACACCTCCGCGTCCCCACGTCCAAAAAAGGCTCGCATGAGCAAATCAAAAATGAAAACGATGTTGATTGTGTTTTTCGACCGTCATGGAGTGGTTCACAAGGAGTTTGTCCCACCAGGGGAGACTGTGAATGCGAACTTTTACGTGCAGGTGCTCACCTGCCTCCGAGAACGCGTGAAAAGAGTCCGATCGGCCATCGCAAACTGCTGGGTGCTTCATCATGACAACGCGCCGTGCCATGGCGCACTCGTCGTCAGACAGCTCCTGGCCAAATACGGCGTTGCCACGTTGCCGCACCCGCCCTACTACCTTGATCAAAAATTTCCCGGAATTTATTCAGAAAATTAAAAATACAAGTTTATTCATCTAAATCTATATTGTCCCCTTCAAAGTAATCCCCATCGACTGCAACACACTTATGCCAGCGCTTGATCCAATCCTCGAAACATTTTTTATATTCGGTTTTCGGTATGTCCATCAGTGCTTCCTGCGATTTTTCCATTACTTCCTCTCGGCTGCTAAAACGCGTTCCCCGTAATGGTTTTTTAACTCGATTGAACAGAAAGAAGTCACAGGGAGCCAAATCAGGTGAATTCGGTGGCTGTTGGATGGTATTTGTTGCATTTTTCGTCAAAAAATTACGAATAATGATAGCACTGTGCGACGGTGCGTTATCATGGTGCAAAATCCACGAGTTTTCTGCCCACATTTCTGGTCTCTTTCGGCGAATTGCTTCACGCAAACGTCTCATAACGCCCAAATAATACTCTTTGTTTACTGTCTGGCCTTCTGGCAAAAATTCATGATGCACTACACCGTTGTAATCCATGAAAACCGTCAGCATTGCCTTCTTTTTTGACTGAAAACGACGTGGTTTTTTTTGGTCTCGGCTCATTTGGTGAACGCCATTCACTTGCCTGATGTCTGGATTGCGTGTCGTACTCATAAACCCACGTCTCGTCTCCAGTAATGATCCTTTTGATGAATGTGGGATCGGATTCAGCCTCGCAAATCATGTCTTTTGCGACGTCAACACGGTCCCTTTTTTGCATGAAATTGAGGTACTTTGCTGCTACACGACGGAAACCCAAATCATTAACCACAATGTCTTGGGCGGATCCATAGGCAATGTTCAAGTCCTCCGCTATTTCTCTGATGGTTAATTTGCGGTTATTGACCAACATTTCTTTTACTTTATCAATTTTTTCACCGACTTTCGATGTCGATGGTCTGCCACTGCGTTCATCATCTTCGATTGACTCACGACCACTTCTGAACCGCTCGTGCCACTGGTAAACGACCGTTTTTTTTAGAGAATCGTTGCCGAAACACTTTTCCAACATTTCCAACGTCCGTGCGCCACTAAATCCGTTTTTTACGCAAAATTTAATACAAGTTCGTTGTTGCACATTTAAATCCATTTCTGCAATTGTAAAAAATCGCCAACACACACAGAGATAGATGTACTCTTGGCTACGTAACTTTTGCAAATGTCAAGTTATGACACTAAGATTTAAAGGGAATATCAACAACAGATGTACCAATTTAACAAAAAAAACAGAACTCAAATCGGAACGATGGGAGCGCCACACGGTGGTTATTCCGGGAACTTTTTGATCAAGGTAGTATTCTCCCGATCTGGCCCCACCGGACTTCTTCTTCTTCCCCCTGATGAAAAGACAGCTCAAGGGACGACGTTTTGACTCGATAAAGGCCGTTCCAGAGGCTTCGACGAGGGTCATCAACGGCATCCCCAAAGAAAATTTCCAGCGGGCATACGGGGAATGGGAGCAACGTTTTACTAAGTGTGTAGCAGCTCAAGGAGCATACTTTGAAGATTATTAAGTCGATGTAAGTATATCGTCAATAAAATTCTTGTAAAAAAATCAGTCCTACCACTTTAGGGTGCAACCCTGTAGGTCCTCTTCTGTACTTAATATACATTAATGACTTAAGCACACACTTTGGTAGCAATCTGAGGTTATTTGCTGACGACACTGTAGTACACAGGGAAATAAGTTGCCAACTAGATCGCGAGCTACTCTCTATAGACTTAGACACAATCTCAGAACGGTACAAGAAATGAGGAATAACTGCTTAATAGAGACAAATGCGCAGTTTTGAAATTTTGGAAGAAAGGTAGTGGCGAGCAGGATATAAACTACGAAATAGAGGGTTCAGTATTAACTACGGCAAATCAAGTTAAATATTTGGGGGTTGTTCTAAACCACGCCATTCACGGGGAGCACATATCAGGACAATATGCGGATCAGCTTTAAAGAAACTCGGCTTCATTAAACGGGTGGTGGGTAAATTTAATGAGAAAGTTAAAGAGAGGTGTTATTTTACTCTACCAAGACCTCAGTTGGGATATGCCGCAAGTATTTGAGATCCTTGGGAGAAAATTTGTTAAAAAGAATTACATAAAGTTCAAAGAAAATCCGCTTGATTCGTTAAATATTGTTATGATAAGAACACAAGTGTGACAGGTCTCTCAGGGGATTTAGGCTGGGAGCCACTTGAAGTACGGAGAGAACAAGCGAGGCTTAGACTTTTAGAAAGGTTCAGAACAAACGAGTTTAGCGATTACACTAAAGGACTTATAATGGCCCCACACTACTTAGGTAGGTCAGACCACAAAGCTAAAATAAGGGAGATAGATTCCAGTACAGATAGATACAAATACTCATTCTTTCCCCGAACAATCAGAAATCATAATAATAAGAAACCAAAGTCACTTTAGAAATATTAATAAAATTGAACTTACAAGTCGGAACAAAATTATACATCGCAAAATGTTAGGTATACTTGTGGGTGCATGTGTATGTTAGTTGGTAGTTTGAGTGTTTGCATGTGTGTGGGGCGTAAGTGTTCTTGCATGAATGCATGCCATGTTTTTTTTGTTGATGTATAAATTTGTGGCTTTTGCATGTGGTTTTTTTCTTTTCTTTTTAAATTACGGGTGATGTCCCCCGCCACACGCCCTTGGGGTGGCTTGCGGGGTATTATGTAGATGTATTATATTAGCTATTTCCTACAAATAATGTTTGCAAAGATATTTCTTTTGCTAATGTCGGATTTGTTAGCACCTAATGTATGTACATGCTCCATGCAGGCATTCAAAGGAGGGAGTTGGAAATGAGCTGTTGCGAAGTAGAAGTGTGAGGATTGTGTCCTCGGATTAGAATTTTGTGCATGTACATGAATTGTAATCTAAGAGGATTGGCCAATATGCGCGACAAATGAAAACAAAAATATTATATGAAAAACTAGAAATGATTTCTGTTTCATATTATCATTGTTTGGTGAAAATCAAGTTTGAATGAGATGGAATTATCCATACTCCATTAGTTACAATTCGAATATCTTTTCCTTTAGAATAAAATGCGAGAGAAAAAACTTTTGTTCAAAAAGATTGAAAATCATAGGAGAGATGTTGACACAGAAGAGAAACACTTACCTAATTTCCCTGGAAAATGGTTTCTGCAGGAATAAAGCACTAAATAATTGGGAGATGTCAATGTACCGACATCAATTATGTAATACTGGTGGGTCTTCGGAAATACTGTAACAAATTTTACATAAAGAGTAATTAGCAAAGAAAATTATACATAATAATAATTTTTCACTCTATAATTACTATGGCTAGGATTTTTTGAATGTTAGTTCAATTTGGATTCATAAAAGTCTTAAAAAAGTAAAAGTTTACTCAATTCTTATGTTTCTCCAACAGTGCACCTATTGTTTAGAAATAATACTATTTGTGGCATAGATTTCTGTACATGCTAAAGCCAGTAAATTAAATTATGAAAGTTTTTAAAAGGTTTTCTTTAACATCAATAACTGCTCATTCAAACTTCAAGCAACTTATTTCTTAAGAGACACTCATTCACATTAGAAATACTCTGCACCGGTATCTATTTAAGAGTACACACAACCTTAGAAGCTTCGGTAACAGTATGTAGTAGGAGATGTTTGGGCAACAGGACTAAATTTCCAATTCACTCCGCAAAGTTTACTGTCCATTGGCTGACTAACAAACTAAAGCTGGCTTATCATCAAACCTAATTGATTTAATGATTTGGAATGGAATGTGAATTTGATATGCAGAAAACAAATCACATTTAGGACATTGCTTTTTAGGACTTTACACCCCAGTGATTGCTCATCAAGTTTCAGAAAGGGAAACAAGCAGGGGTTTACATATCAAATTGCCACTTGAATTGGCGCCAAATAGCGACGTGAAATGATATTGAACCGCTTTGTGGCCAGGCATAGCATCCTCCACTGCTGTTGTATTGGTTTGCTAGAGGGGCCTTTTGAGATGAGTCGCATTTCATTACAATGAAAAAATCACCATATAACAGATAACCCTGAGAATCTATGAACTTCTTTTTTTAGTTTTATTTAGATGCATAGTAGCTTGCAAGGCACCACTAGAGTGTTTGGCAGGTGGTGATTACACACCAGACAATGTTTCACTCAAAATACTTTACCCTCCTAGAGTGGTCTGACAAAGTTATTCTGATCCCTTTTGGTTGTAGTAAAAATGACATCTAACATTATCCGTTCTACGTTTAATCTCTCTAATTTTATTGAATGACCTATCGTACCGTAGTACAGTGGGACTCTTAATGCATTTTCAATATCATTGCTAAAGAGATCTCTTTCCAAATTACGCAAGAGATTTAATCTGTCATTTAACCTTTACTACGTGAGTGATTCCTAGATTAGCTCCTCTAATAATTTGGAGACACCACCCAGTCTGCAGTGACAACGCTTTACAAATTTAGCTCCTCTGTGCTTCATACTAAGATCTTTTTCGGCAATCAATCCAGCTTTACGAAGATCGATCCATATAATCCATATCTTGTAATCATAAGCAATCTCATTCCTTTTGTCGCTAGAGATATCATCTCTGATATTTCCCATCTTGAATTGACATGGTCTATGGTGTCGCAATGCTTTTATTACATTCGCGTTGTACCTTCTAGGTTCCGTGTTATCTTTTATAAATTTACTGGGAATAAATCTGTTTACTCCTGAGCGCGTAATGTCAAAGATATGATTCCACTTATCTTCAGCATTACGGTTTTTTCTATCTTTTTTGTCAAAATTTACAAATTGACTTCTTAATATGCATTTTAGGCCATTATATCCCTTTTCTCTAAACAATTACATTTCTCATTTAGGCTTCTTATTTCAGACTACCTACAGGAAAATCTTAGCATTTACTGCTCTGTGGTCACTAATTCCATCAATAGTTTCTATAGTTAAGAGTTTTTCGGGTATATTCGTTGCTTACAAATCAAGTATATTGTCGGTCGTAGTTGGTGAAGTGGCGAGCATGCAGTTCAACGTAAAGGAATGCAATAGAGACCAGCAAGTATCTTTGTCTTTACCGCCTGTTCTGAAAATATATGTACTCCAATCAATAGATGGATTATTGAAATCTCCAACTTTTATAAAGCCGTGATCGTGCTATAGAGATGAGAAAAATTTGATTTGCTCATCTAATTCTAGTATTGAATAATATTTGTAGTCCAACGGCCTGTAAAAGGCGCATACATAAATTCTTTTGGATTCACGGCTTTTAATTGAGAACCAAACGCTTTCCAAACTACTATATTACATGGAATGAACTCAGTTCTGTTGGCATAAGAGTTTTAAACTGCAAGTCAAAACTCCGCCCCCGATTCTATTTACTCTGTCGCTTCTGTAAACGGGAAAGGAATTTTGGAAAATTTCACCGTCGGCGTTACTAGTGGGTAACCAGGTTTCTGTTTCAATAATTATTTCTGCAAATGCGCTTTAAATAAGGTGAAGATATTCTGCGACTTTTTCAAAGCTTCAGCAATCAGCTAATATTAACCGATAATATTTCCTTGACATTAAAGTTACTTGAATTTTAAACAGGGATCGTTTTCTTATCATGATTGAATCCCTTATGAAATTTTGCGTCCGATACTATTTGATTCATATTAAAAAGACTACGGTTTGGAGCTCTAGCATTGACCTTCACTTCATTTAAAGTTAGAGAATTTGAAGAAGAATACTGTAGATGCCCACTTACTGACCTACCATTTAATCCAAAAAAGCTCTGCAGAGCTCGAATATCATTCCCGCTACTCACCTGGGGCCTCAGGAAGTAGTGAACATCAGAACGGTTCAGACGGTCCCTACACGAGTGAATCGCATGCTGAAGGCCGAAGAAGGACGCCCAGATATCCCTGCAGAAAGCATGCAAACTCTGATTCATCCTTCCAATCGGCTCCAAACCAGAGATCCACGATCAATCCTTGGTAAAAGGTTGTAGTTCGAGAGCGTCTCATCAACCCCTTCGACGCCAACTATGCGCGTCTTTTCACCGTTCAACTCCCTTGAGGAATACCCAATGTCTTCAGATCCACGGTCCACGACACTGTTGGCTCCAACATGAGCCACGAATCGCAGCTGCCGCTCCAACCGCCTTCGTTACCTGGGAAACGCCGCCACTCGGAATGCACCATGCCATAAGGCGCAGTCTCACACCCTCATAGCCTGCCTTTTCTCGCAATGGGACCATCACACGCCTGACGTTACTGCTGCCTATCACTAGAATACCCCCTTCCCACTCTGAGGGTCCCTTCTGGGTGGTGCTCTCACAGGGGCGGAGGTAGGGGCTGCAGATATTAGTATAGGGCTATCATCTGATGGCACCTGATAACGGTTGGAGACTGGGGTGAGGTTAGAAGGGAGGGAATGGAGAGGCAAGGTCACTTAATTTATTCATAAACAATTAATTATCCGACGTCAAAGCAATCTAACCTCGCTCATACGCAACTCAACCCCAGCTAAACAACAAACTAGTATGATACTGTGTCACCCCTCCAGTGACTCCCCTTACCTCGTGGTGGATTTTTGCTCCACCTGGGGCAAATGAAGGCGCATCGGGTGTGGCTCAGGAAATCCCTTCGGCCCTGCTAGCTTTTCCCTCTTTCCCTCCCATGCACGGTAGTCCACCCCAATTCTCACATTGTACTTTCACCGCTGCAAATTTCCACGTCTCCTTCACGCCGAGTTCTTTCGTGTCGGTGACGTACGTATTTCCTTCCTCGAATCGGAAGGGGAGGGAAGGTTGTTCTGTATTCGTACTTTTTCTGCGCTTAAAGGTGGTGATACGATCTAGGAATGCGAGGAGAAGCGTGGAAGCAACGGGAGACGTTAAGTCTCGATGCGAATTCATTGTGTTGAACGCTCATGCAATTACAATTTGACTAGCGATAAAAATGTGACGATGCACTTTTAGAGTGAGATATTATGTCTTCGGTAAGTATCGCAGCTGCTGCATATGGTGTACCTTGTAGAATTAATTACGCTCCTTAAAAAAACGAGGAAAATTATGTTGAAAAAGGAATACTGAAAAATTATGAGTGGAGGTACTGAAAAATGAAATTTGTTTTTAACGGAGGAGTGGTCATAACTGGCTACAACCAGTTTGAAGCTGGAGAGACAGCATAGTTTTTACCCTCCAATGACCACTTACCGTCCAAAACAAATCTCTCTTCATCAGAACCTCTATGCACAATGTTTCATGTTTCTTTGTCCGCATCATTTCGTCGTTTTTTAAGGAGTAGAATTTATCCTTCCAAAGGGGTTAAAACTTTGAGAGTAACCTTCAATGGGACCCTATTTTGAGATATTTCGATAATTTTAGTAAAATCATTTTAACAGGAGTAATATTCCCTACCAAGCATAAAATATCATGAACAAATTGGAAGGGGTAAGACTCTAGCACAATTCTTGTGAAAATTGTACTGATTGCAAAACACACAGCCTTGACTTTCAAGATGACTAATTATCGAACATGAAATTTCATGTTAAAATACAGTCCAAGTTAACGAGGAATTTCAGTGTCTTGAATATGCTATAAATTGAAAAGTAAGCTCAACTTAAGCAATATCCAGGTTTAGTCATTGTCCATGGTATCCAAAATGAATACCGTCTTTTATTGTATTCATTGTGGCGTTTTTTGGTAACGGGTTGATGGAAAAAACCCCATCAACCCTGCCCCCGGCGTTTCTTGTAACTTCACATGTTCCAGAGTGTGGACAATTCATTATCCTATTTATTTTTCTAAAATAGATACACTCTCTTAAAACATATATGTACTCACGCCCATTGTAAGTGGTGATCGCTAAGCTAGTGTCGGCTGCTGACATAGGTGTAGTCGTGCCGAAAATCACCACTTTTCCCGCAGTTGACAAAAAGTTACCGGTTCTGAAACGAAGAAAAAATGAGTGAGTTCAAGGAAGTCATCTTTATGCTAAAATTAGGAAGTAAATTATTTTCAGGTATTTTTTGCATTGCATTCCTTCAGGATTTTTGTACTTTCAATCTGATCGTCAAAGGACTACTGGGAAAGTTGGTAAATACTGCTGGGATGTGACTCCCACCTGCTTTGACGTGTGAACTGGTTAAAAAATACCAGCCAAATACTTCACTCCACTGGGGTACTTTGCTGTTTACTACATATACAAGATACCCTGCAAGGGTGTATGGAGAGATGGGGGGGATTGGAGAACAAACATACATGTAATATTATTAATAAATGCATAAATGTATGCGTAAATGCATATGATAGCTAATATACAAAAACACTTATGCTTACATGCAAAAATTGTGATTACGATCAAAAGCTTTTCAATGTATTGGATTCATTCTCATTAGAACGAGAAATTAAATCGCCAACATGAGGTAACAGTATAATCAACAATTTGTGACTAGTACCACAGACAATATTATTAAAGTGGAGAAAAATGAAGGCGTTAGTAACCACAAAGTTGTATTAACAGGAATTAGTGCTAAAAGTTGGCAAAAGTCATTAATAACAGGTATACATCTACATAATACCCCGCAAGCCGCCGCAAGGGCGTGTGGCGGGGGATGTAAGGTCACCATCTGTAAAAGGGAACAAAACCAGATGTATAAAGTACTCGTATATCGATTCATAAAAGAGAATTTTAATAAATAACGTGGACAGGCTAGGAGGGAAAGGTATTTTCGGTCTAAGGAAGTCTAAATTACAGATTCAGTTGTGATGTACTGGAACTGTTCCATTACACCAGAAACGAAAACTCTGCGTACTTAATTAATAAATGGAAATACTAGATTAATAAGTGGAAAATTTCAAGAGTATTCCACCCAGATACTAAGAGTGGTCTGTTGTGATGTCACCTCTTGCAACAGCTCCTAGCGGTGGCTTGGAGGGTAAAATAAAATGTTTCCGTAAAAATACGGAAAAATAAAAATGTGTGTGCATTGGAGAACGGTATGGCGAACGTCTAATATTAGGAAATTCCACGCTTGTCTTTAGAATCATACGAGAGTAGTGATTGTAGCCACTGAAATACGATCGTTCTGCGCGCCTGATACCAACCTCATCTTCGAGGATATTGGAAATGCGTGATAGGTTATTTCCGCATTGCGTAAGGTAGAAAGGGAGATTGGCAAGGGTTACGGGGAATTATTTTCACTGTCTTACATCGGGGAACTGAGGTGAAGAGGTCTTATAAACCTTTTTCCATAGCATCTGACTAGTCCCTTGAAAAATATTGTGCTGTATTATAAAACCTTTGCCAAATAGAAGCAGGAATTCGAGAAATTAGAACTGGTCATTATGAAACATATTTATGGCAAGGAAGGGAAGGAGGATTTCATCGCGTTTTTAAAAATACTTTATGGTAAAATCTCTTGTTTATAATTACTCCCTTCCAAAACAGCATTTTCAACCTTCTTAAAACTTAAGTTTCGATATAATTCTCAAAGAAATTTAATATGGGGTGGGTATCAATGCAACAATTTCAGAGTGTAAACATCATGCGCCTCTACTGGCATTCGAACTCAGATCCCTCAATATCCGTCAATCCATCCATCAACAATTTCAGAGTTTAAGAGGACGCCTCGATAGCTTAACTGGCTATAGCACTCGATCGGATATTGAGGGATATGGGTTCAAATCCTAGTCAAAGCGAATGATTTTTACACTCTGAAATTGTTGCATTGAAATGCACATTAGCGGATGACTCCGTTAAAAGTCACTGTTGCGGCATCACCCGAAGTTTCTTTGGAAATGGAGTGGGTAATTGGCATCATATTGATGCATCTTTATATTATTTCATTCGACGTGTATTATTTAGAAAGCTTTAGTGTGCACATAATGCACGTAAAATACATTTGATATCTTCTTTCATTCTTCCAGCAAAGGAAAAACCAGAATATGACGATGTTGTTTCCATAAAAATTTTGACAGGGAACATTCAACTTCTAACAAGTCCTCTCAGAAGATATCTACGTCTCGCTATTGAGTCCACCTCTTCCGATTCATACAAAAATGGCATTATCGCCGTGCGATTAACTGCTATTGCCAATAAAATGTACAAAATCAATTAAAAAACGGAAGGACACAAAAACTGCAATTAGTTACCAAAACCGTAAAAAAACAAAATGTGCCGAAAATAGAAGATATCTACGCCCTATAAAAAAAGAAAATAAATTTGGGGATTAATTTTTTACATGCTAAATTGACGCGTACATAGTTGCAACTTGAAATGACCATTTTTTTATTGGCACTTTTCCTTGAATTGCCTGATTTCGGCAATATTGAATCTCTTGTCTTCTTTTAAGCACTTAAATGCAACATACAGGGTTCGTCAGGAAAATAAGTGTACTGATTTTTTCCCGCCGCTTCAGGCGCGCCCAGCACTGCTCTGACGGGCTGCAATTGGAGGGGTGTATGTTGGCAAGCGACGCTGAAAAAGGCAGTCGGCTCTGAGCTGTGGTATAGTGAGGAGCTCTGTTAACGCGAACCTCCACGCTCGACCCACGTCACGGAACGCGATGCCGAAGTTTTTGGAGCAGCGTTATTCCATCAAATTTGCGGTAAAGCTTGGGAAATCGTCTATCGAAACTGTCGGTATGATTAGCCAGGCTTACGGGGAGTCAGCCATGTCCAGAAACATGATCTTTCGGTGGCACAAGATGTTCGTAGAGGGCAGAGAAGAGGTCGACGACGAACCACGGCCTGGACGCCCATCAACGACACTCACCGACGAAAATGTGCGAAAAGTTCGCGATGTACTGAACTCTGATCGTCGTCTTAGTGTTCGGATGATAGCAGAGCAGTGTAATGTGCCAAAAACAATAGTGCACGAGATTATTAGGGAGCAATTACAGATGCGAAAAATTTATGCAAAGTTGGTGCCGAAAGTGCTCAGTGATGATCAAAGACTCAATCGTTTGGAAATCGCGAAACAACTTGCGGGTCACTGCAAAAATGATCCAAATTTTTTAGAGAACGTTGTTTCGGGTGACGAGACGTGGATCTTTGAGTACGACCCGGAGTCGAAGAGACAAAGTGCGGAGTGGCACACCCCATCATCACCCCGTCAAAAGAAAGCTCGCATGAGCAAATCTCGGATCAAGGCGATGCTCATTGTCTTTTTTGACAAAAGGGGAGTCGTCCACTACGAATTTGTACCTGAACGACAAACTGTAAATGCTGCATTTTACGTCCAAGTGCTCGAAAGGCTTCGAAAACGAGTCGCCCGCGTCCGGCCAGCGATCAAAAACATCTGGCGGTTGCATCACGACAATGCGCCGTCCCACACCGCGCTTGTCGTGTCGGACTTCTTGGCCAAGCACGGCGTGGCAACGCTGCCGCACCCGCCCTACAGCCCGGACTTGGCATCACCGGACTTCTTTCTGTTCCCGAAGATAAAGAGGAGTTTGAAAGGAACGCGATACGGGACTTTGGACGCCGTCAAAGAGGCCGTGACGACGGTTCTTCGAGAGGTTCCCGATGATGCCTTCGGGGGAGCGTTCCAGGAATGGGAACGCCGCTGGAACAAATGTATCGACTCACAAGGGTCCTATTTTGAGGAATATTAGCTTAAGATATGTAAAAGTGTAATAAATTTTTTTTCCTGAGCTCAGTACACTTATTTTCCGGACGAACCCTGTACACTTAACTTGAAGAATGATATTCGAACTGGTCTCTTAACAGCCATGGTTAAATGTTTTTGGAAGCACTTTCGGGATTTATGCGTATTTTTTTTTACTTCCTATCCAGAGAAAGTTGACTATCAACCCAATCAACGAAGTTCGAGATGCTGCAATATTTGGGCCTACGGCCTAGGGACATCAAGGTTTCCAAGGTGACCGCCCGTTTTGACGGGACCGATATTCACTCAAACTTCCTTTCTTTCCTTAACACGGAAAAATGCGTGCTCTATGAGGTTCAAACGGCAGCTTTAAGAGCCTTTAGAGTGAAAAAGATAATTTGATATCGTTATTATAGGCATTTTAAAAACTCGTTTTAAAAACTTTGCAGGTGGACGACGAGGAGAGGACGGGTGCCGCGACCACCCAGTCTCGGCGCCGTCCCCGGGGGCACTATTCTGGCCTCCGGGGCGACGCAGCTCCACGGCGACGCATTTTCATCCCCTGGGCCTCGACTATTTTCCATACTCCACGTCGAAAGACCCTCTCGAACATCTTGCCCACGGAGAACAGCTTTCTTCAGGAAGAAATGAAACTGACTGCACATCCGTCGGCAGCCAATAGAAACTGCGGGGAAATTGGTCTCCAGTCCACGGACTAAAAGTCGATCTTTAAAATGTTTGTCTTCTGGAGGAAACGCTCGGGTGTTTGTATATACATATGATACTTAGGGAATGTGAAGAAAAAGTCTTCAATTAAACTCCTGCGATAAGAATGACTCATAAATAATGAATTGTACCCAAGAGTCCACTCTTTCGAGGACAAATGGTTGTTAAAAATGGATTAAAGAGATCTTCTTTTCGATGATGGCGCCTGAGATTTCATCCTTGATGTCCTGCAATTAGCCTCCCATTCAGTCTCCTGAACAACACTAGCCATAGAAGTTAGTATCAAGGCAAGAAATGTAATACAAATATCCCAAATTATTATAAAAATAAATGATTAAATAGTTATCAAATAAGATCAGAGTATTGCCACAAGTATTACCGAGTAGAAAGAAGACATTTGATAAGGATGGTTGGAGTGAAGATAAATTTTTTTATATTTAATGTAATATTCTTAAGTAAAATCAGTGGGTCACTTAAATCTTTCACTCATTTCCCGTAAGGCCCCGTGAGTAAGAAGGTCCCAGAGGTGATATATATATCTAATGAAAATTTAAAAAAAAATGTAATATTTTACATAAAATGCCTGTGGGATAAAATACTCACTCACATTTTTTGTATTCCGGTAATACTAATGGTAGGTGCCGTAATTGTTGCGAGGCTGATCACGTATTTTATGCAATTCCATCCATGCCACTGTATGCTTGGTGTTAGGGCATCAACATTGTACGAAGGAGTTATCTAGAATGAATAATAGATTTATTTAAACAGAAAAATGTGATGTAGTTTATAGGAATCCCATTTTGTAAGCATTACAACATCCTGTGAGCGAATAAAAGATGTAAGGAATAACGAGGGAAAGTTTCCAACTTCTTCACTCCCTCCTCCTTTGACTGTGACTTTTTTTTAAGGTAATCTACCGGTTAAGGTAGGTTTTTCGATGGACACAACTACCAAACAAATATTTTGTGACTACTAACAAAACACAACCCTAAATTCTACTCTACACCAGGTCCCTCTTCATCTCTGAGTACTTTCTTCCGCCCTTCATCCCATCCAACATCCCTATCCTGTTCCTTCCCTTTCCTCTTTTGCCCAACATTCTACCCTCTATCACAGTCTTCAACATCCCACTGCCGGTCAACACCCCCTTCATCCACTTTTCCTGCCTCCATAGGATTGCTCCCAACAAACCCCTCTCTTCGCCCACCATACCAAGTACTTCCTCATTTGTTTTCTTCTCTGTCCATTTCACCTTCTCCATTCTTCTCCACACCCACATTTCAAAAGCCTCCAGTCTACGTCTATCCTCCTGCTTCAATGACCACGTTTCCGCGCCATACATAGCTACGCTCCATATCAAAGTTTTTACGAGTCTTCTCTTAACATCCTTACTCAAAGTACCCGTCATCAACTCCCTCCTCCTCGTGAAAGCCTCTTTGCCTAGCGCAATTCTTCTCCTTACGTCCCTACTACTTTGACCGTGTTGGTCCAAAACACTACCGAGATACGTAAACTGTTCTACCTGCTCTAGTTTTTGCCCTCCTATTTTAATGTTAAGCTTGGCCTTTTTCATTCTAGAAAATCGCATAACCTTTGTTTTATTAATGTTGATTATCATCCCATACCTGTCGCACTGAATTTCCAATTCACTCAGCAATGCTTGCAGCCCCTTGGCTGACTGACAAACTAAAGCTTGGTCATCAGCAAACCTAACTGATTTTACGAATTCCCCGCCCACTTTCATTCCTACCTCTAGTTCTTCCCATGCCTCTTTGATCATTTCCTCTGCATACAGGTTGAACAGCAACGGTGATAATGGGCAACCCTGCCTTACACCCCTTCCTAACACTGCCCATCCTGACTCCCCGTTTCCCACCCGCACCTCAGCAGTCTGAGACATGTACAGGTTGCGGATGAGCCTCCTTTCCCTCCAATCTATTCCTATTTTCTGCAATATACTCATTAGTTTTTCCCAATTCACTCTATCAAACGCTTTTTCGAAATCTACGAAACAGGCAAATACCTCCTGGTTGTGTTCTATATTCCTCTCGATTAATAATCTCATTACTGCAATGGCATCACGCGTACCTTTCCCCTTCCTAAACCCAAACTGATCATCCCCTAAGTAATCATTTGTCCTACTCTCTATCCTTTTGTTTATGATCCTGAGAACAACTTTAGCTGCGTGGGATATCAAGCTTATTGTCCTGTAGTCCTCACATGATGCAGTCTTTACCTTTTTCGGAATCGGAACTAAAACTGCTCTCACAAAGTCTTCCGGCCAGATTCCCTCCTCATAAATGCTACGGATCAGCCCATATAGCCTCTTCCTACCACATTTTCCTGAGCATTTTAAAAGTTCCACGGGAATGTTATCTACCCCCACGGCCTTATTTAGTTTCATCTCCCTTAATGCCCTTTCTACCTCATTGTCTAGTATGCCTGGACCTAAGCTATCTTCCTCTACGTCATTTTCTTTTTCAATGTCTAACTTTGTTGGTCTGAGTTCTTTACCATACAGTTCTTCTATATACTCCTTCCATCTCTCTTGGATCTTTCCTGCGTCAACTATTACCTTACCCGCCTTATCTCTAACTGTTAGCATAGCTCTTCCTTTCTTACTTCCCGATAACGATTTAACTTTGCTGTACAGCGCACCGATTTCACCCTTCCTCTGGAGACTCTCCATATCCTCGCACTGCGTCTTCCACCAGGCTTCTTTTGCTTTATTTGTTGCCCGCCTCAATTTATTGTTTAATTCTTTGTACTTCATTTTGCCTAACTCTGTATTTACATTCTTCCATTTTCGCCGCTCATCCATCTTTGTAATAATCTCATCCGTGATCCATGGTTTCCTAGTCCTTTTAGCGTTAACGGTTCCGATAGTATCTTTTGCGGCTTTAGACAACCCTTTCTTGAAACTTTCCCATTTTTCTTCGATAGTACTCAGCTCTTTACCATCCTCCATGATTTTCTCTACCGCCTGTTTGTAATCCTTCCTTTTCAACCCATTTAATGCTTCTACATTCCATTTTCTAACTCACCGCCCCTGCCTTATCTTTTTGAAACGTACGCTACATTTCATAACAACTAAATTGTGGTCTGAGTCCGCATCCGCTCCCGGGAAGCTGTGCGAATTTATCACACTGTTCCTAAACCTGTGTCTAACCAGGATATAATCTAGCTGATATCTTCGTGAGTCACCTGGCATTTTCCATGTATACCTGCGTCTTTTGTGGTGTCTAAACCAAGTGTTGGTGATGACTAACCCCTGTCTCCTGCAGAACTCAACTGCTTTCTCCCCGCGGTCATTCCTCGTGCCTAAACCGTAGTCGCCCACCTCATCACCATCTCTTCCTTCGGCTACCGTCGCATTCCAATCCCCCATCACTATCAAATGTTTCCCTGGAGGAACACACGCGATCATGTCCTCTAACTGATCGTATATCTTATCGACCTCTTCTTCCTTATGGTTGCTCGGTGGCATGTATACCTGAATAATAACTAAGTTCGTCGGTTCTGCTTTTATCTCCAATAGTAGTATTCTATCCGTTACCTGCTCTATGTTGACTACGCTTCTTCCTACCTCTTCATTTAATACTATGGCAACCCCTCGTTGGCTCTCGTCCCCACCGCTGTATATTATTCTATACTTATCACTCCAGTAATCCCCGCTATCTTTCCATCTCACCTCGCATAGACCTAAAATATCTATATTTCCCCTTTCCATCTCTCGCTTAACATTCTCCAATTTCCCTGTCCTCATCATTGTCCTAACATTCCACGTTCCTATTCTAACTAATTTGGTCTTCTTCTCCTGCGTTTTCTGTCCTGCTGCTGCTGGTTTTCCCTTGCAAGGGTTTCGTGGGATGACGACCGCGGAAGCCTTGCCTCCCCCGCTGCCGGGCACGACACACGGCCGCTTGGGCCGAGCCCCGTGGTTGCCAGGACTCAAAATATCTCTATTGTCCATCATATTTTTTCTTGGGAATGATAATTGAGGTGGTTTCCCGTTGCCTTCCTCAATAGTGTTTTTAACGTGACACCATCACTTACTGGCCGCCCCACTGGGGTCAGACGCCATTGCAGCCGCCTCACTGAGGAACAGACGCTGCGTGGACTACCTTTCGTCAGGCTCCTAACCTTCGACCTATCTGGCATGGGTGACCCTACCAGGAGCAATTTTTATTACTCCCGCCAGCACAGCTCTAGGGGTCATCGGAACGCACAAGCCCTTCCACCACGTCAAGGTTGTTGACTGTGACTATCGCAAGTAAAATCATTTGGGGCCGACGAAGGCGGTCCCGCCTGAATACCGAAAATGTCTAGCGCACTTCTCCAAAGCTCTATCGCAAGCATAGATTTGCTCCCCACGGAACGCAGCCTGAGTGGTCATTTTCCATTGCCATAATCCAAACCATATTAATTTTTGGATTGAGTATGGTGCAGATCATAGATACATAGTTTACTTTTACAGTTAACTCTGTGATATACTTATTAACATTCCTTTTGGTAATGATTACATGGAAATCAACAGAAATATATATTACCGACAGATATGCTGATGTAAATCTTATTATCTCTTCGAAACCGCGACCACCGAGTTCAGCCGGCGAACTGCGACCCCACTGAGCCGCCCGGCTATCGGAATCCGAATCTTTGAGCACACCCGATGTTCACAGTCATTTGAGTAAGTTGACGGAATGTAAGAAGAATTGGTGAGAGCATAATTGACGAGTCGAGCAGTGTTTTAATGGATATGAATTTCAAAGCGCGACCTGCTGCGTCCATTCAGAGTCAAATTATTCGGCCGCACACCATCCATTCTATTTCATACTTACACCAGTCAGTGTAATACCAGGCTTGCTGGACAGCTGAGGGCAGGATCCGAAGGAAAACTTCTGCCCGTAGCAATGTGGCAAAGCAATGATCAAAGCAAAAAACACCGCCCTCTTCTTCACTTGTCCATTTGTCCACATGTTGGCGGAATGCCAACAAACTTCGGATTGCAGAGATTGTGCCTGCGGAATACAATCAAGTATATTTTCATTTCAATGGTAATTAAGATGTAAAGTTAGTCAAAAAATGTGGATAAACATCGAAACATAAGAATGGTGGCAAACACGACTTAACTTGCGAGGAAAAATAATGTTTTTCGCAAAATTGCTATTTACACTCATAAAGTTTTCCAGATAATATTCAGTTACCTTAAACACATCGCCAACAGACAATTGCTTTAGGATAGCTGTCAGTCCAATTCTGTGGGAAATGATTCTTTCATACTTCGTGTATGAGCCATGCCTGGAGGGAAACCGTATGTGCGGTATTCAAGTGAAATTGCAAACGATTTACGGTCACCGATTTTCTTTGACTCCTTCTATTGGCGGACATTGGCGAACACCATCAAAGTAATTTCCATTATATATCATACCCTAGAGCTAACGTTTTTTCGTATCCTCGGAGCACTTAAAAAAATCATTTTTTGTGATCTTGTTCAGCTCCTCCTTCGATGCAGTCTTTATCTCGTCGATCGTAGCGTAGCGTCGTCCTATCATGAGACTCTTCGGTTTCGGGAACAAGAAAAAGTCACTTAGGGCCATATCTGGGGAATACGGTGGCTGCGGCATCATTAGTGTGTTATTCTCGGCCACAACTTTGCTCACAAGTAACGATGTGTGAGCAGGGGCGTCGTTGCATGGTGCAAAAGCCAATTTAGGTTATTCCACAAATCAGGGCGTTTTTGGCGGATTGCTTCGCTCAAATTGCGCACAACTTGCAGGTAATTTTCTTTATTTACCACTCTACCCTCTAGCAAGACCTCATGATGCACCACGCCCCTGCAATCGAAGGTAAGCAAAACTTTCACATTCGACCGCGCTTTTTTCGATCTTGGCTCGAGTTGCAGCGTCCATTGGGATGATTGAGCTTCAGTTTCCATGTCATAACCATAAACCCATGATTCGTCACGAGTTATGACCCTCTGGAGCCAATTTGGGTCGTCGCGGACAGAGTCCAACACCTTATTAGCAATGTTTTCATAGAGTTGCTTCTAGTTCGCTAGTTACGAACTTCGCGGCGGCCAGTGTCATGCCCAAATCATTGGTCAAAATCGAATGGCACGAGCCAATCGATATGTTTAGGTCCTCCGCAATGGTGATTGGACAATCGACCAATACTTTTTTCACCACTTGATCAATGTTTTCGTCTGTTATTGACGTGCTCGGGCGTCTGGCACGCTCTTCGTCGTTCACATCTTCTCGGCCCTCTGAGAACATTTTGTTCCACCGATAAACGTTGCTTTGGTCCAAGCTAGCTCCTCCACATGCCAGAGTCAACATTCGGAATGCGTCTGTGCACTTAATTTGTTTTTCATACGAAATTTGATACAGATTCTTTGATCCATTTTTCGGAACAGGCAAAAATCGAAGGAAAGCCAAAACACGTCCAAGCAAAACAGCTGTCAATAATTAACTGAACATTCAAAATGGCCCAACTTTTCGGAATACGTGAGAGACATAAGTTCCAACATAACGCCACCAAAAAATCGAAAATCAAACATTCGCTACCCGCGGAAATTCAAAATTCGTGATAGTTTTTTAACAGACCTTGTATTCATTAGAAGATTTACGACAAAATGATTTTAACTCTTAAAACGCAGATGCCAAAATGTGTACCGCTGTCTGCTTACCGCTAAAAGACTTTGATTTAAGGCACAATATGGCGAGTCGAGAGGGAATCCCAACCACAACCTCCTCAATCCCAAGACGGTTCAAGTGTCTGGCGTTGCCAAACCATATTTGGGCAGGGCTGCGATTTATAGCAGTTAAGAAATCAACTGTCGTGAGCGATATTTCGAATGGGCTACATTGGAAAGTCCCATATAACAAAGAATCAATGCATGCGCATAATACAGATAGCCCTCACCAACCATAATTACATTTTAGAAATTTAAAGATCAGTCGAAACTTGGGAATCTCCGAACCTTAGGTTTGGTTTATTGCTTATATCTTCAATATTTCACCCGCAAAATGTGATATTTTGTGCTAATCCAACCATTTTCGTCTGAAATTCAACTACTGGATATGTGCTGCAAGATATGACTTATCTCTGAGCTGATCAGATGGGAAGAGGTAGTGATGTCAGTGAATTACGAGGGAGATTCATCTTTCGCCACTCGCTCTCAGTTTAAACCCTGTGTTATGATGTTTTAAAAGGAAGGCACGGGAGCGAACGAATTACATCTGCATAAATGGAGAAATAATGTGGAATTGTATATAATATAATGAGTATGAGATAAAAATGAAAATAACTAACTTGGTCGGAAAAATGAGAAGATACGGATAAAATAGACAGCACGTAAAAGCGATAAGACCGCATGTAATTAGACGATTGAGCATTTGTAGGTGTGGGCTGTGTCTGAGGGAACTTTATCAGGAAAGCGATAAGAGCCGAGTTATATAGTATGGTGGGAGCGGCAACATAACTTAATTTTTCTAAACGCAAAACACTTTCAAAAAAGGAAGCTATGTTGCCGCACTCTGTGTATGTAGACATGTCTCGGTCTCAGAAATCAAAATAGATAACTGGTGGATTAAAACACCGATACAAAAAAATTAAGGGAAATATGAAAGTGGAACACCTCAAATGTGAAAATAACAATATCGTTACAAAAAATAATTGACCAAAATAAAAACTTCAATTTTTAAATTTATAGTGTGAAATTGGCCAGCGTAACAAAAGGAAATGAACAACATCAAAGGTTTTTCAATTGAAACATCAGATTGGATATTAGGTCAAAATTTTGAAGTTTTAGCTATATGTAGTACGGGTTTTTTCAGTAGAACATCTCAACCGTTACTTAGAATTGGAAACAACACAATTAGTAATATGTTTTTAAATAATATAGCTTCAAGAATATAGTCTACGATTAGATTTCTTTGAGAGAAGAGGATCCGATCCCCCCCCCCCCCCCCCCCGGCTGTCAATGAGTGTGCTGCGCGGTCGCCTCTCTCGCGGGCACTGGCGGCGGTAGCCGGCGGACCTGACTCCGGGATTGGCAAGGTGAACGTCGCGTTGTGTTCCAGGGTAGGGTGGGAGGGTCGTTGAGGGATCCATTCGGGAGAGAAGTGAGAGAGAAAGAATTGCAACGATTTCAAGGGAGAGCACATCCCTCGGATGGGGACGCACAAGTTGTGACGACGGGAAGCGCCGCGCCGATGAGGATTCGGATTATTAATCGTCCCCGGCCGTTGACTTTGATACTGAACGAAATATTCCTCATAGATGGCTTAAGAGTTCAAGTCATTCCAAGCTGTTATCTCGTATATTGCTTCAATTTATTTTGAAGGAATGTGAGAACGATCGGAGACGAAATGAAAATATTTCAACCCGCCAACATTTTGGAAATATATAATGCAAAACGTTGGGGTATATTTATAACCATTGGCAGACATTCTGCGGCGAGTTTCATTCGAGAGTAAATCGACAAATATCTTCTAGAAGTTGATTGTAGAAGCCTTTTCCTTTAGATAATCTAATAAAGTTTACCGTCTCCGAAGACGTTCGTTCGCGGTATAATGCTGAGAAGTTAGCGGAAATGCTTGAGCACTTATTGGGAGGGGACATCAGGAGGGGCACGCGACATCGGAAGGGCGATTAGGGCAGACGAAAATTTCGAACCGGTCTTAATTCTACTGCTTGGAATCCTTCCATTTATAATATAATATAGTTTAATGATAGATATATTACTGTCTTGAAGTGGTTTTAAATCCTGTGAAGATACTTTGCTACCCTTGGGGACGGGGAATGCCCTTACACTGAGCATGAGGAATTCTTTCGTTCTTGGGCGTGGTGGGGTAATATTCGAGTTTAAGTTTGTGAAAATACATAGTTAATTATGAATGAGACCGATGATGTTTCAGAAAAAAATGATAACCTAAAAAATTAAGGCGTAAAAGTTCCTAAAACAAATTGGACCTCACTGCAAGGACTGCAAAGGTGTGATTATTCGTAATTATTAATATTTAATTTGGTCCCTTGATGTGGTAGAGATATAGATGGATATGGTTTACGTATAGGTACATAGATGTGTTATTTTGCTGCATTAGGAGTGGTATTATTTGTAATCATTAATATTTAATCATTCGATTAGAATTATTCAGGTAGAATAAGCAAATCACCTCTACTGGTACTTTGTTTCGATTTATTTGCTTTTAAATCAATTCGAAACGGTTGAAAATACATCATATAGTATATTCTTTTTATTTGAAAAAAATTAAATTGCACAGTTGGATAATTTCCTCGCCATGGACTACAACCTTGAGGAGGTGCTAAGTGTATGTTATGATGAATCCTGGAGTCTTTCAGCGGTCGTCATCTCACGAAATCCTTGCCGAGAAAAATAAGCGACTATAGCAGCACAGAAGAAACTGAAGAGGACCAAATTAGTCTTAATTGGTACTTGGAATTTAAGGACGAAGTTGGGGTAAGGTAAATCAGAAATTGCTAAATGAAAAGTGGAGAGAGGAAATATATATAGATACGCATTATGTGAGGTACGAATAGAAGCACTGGGAGAAGGAGGGTAGGAGCAAGTGTCTTGTGCGTAGAGCACGGGTGGGAGAAGTGGGAGGAGGGAGCTGAAATCAGAGGAGGCCGGGAAGAGAAGGGGGGGTCTCGGATGGATCATAAGGGATTTCTATGCCCGGAAAGTACTACTCGAGCTGCTTCTTTTCTTATATTTCAAAGATACAATCTTTTAATTCCTTTTAATTAATTAAAATTGGAGTTCACCTACTTGAAGGTGGAACATTGTACTTATCTCGGAAGTGTTTTGTACCAAAATGGTTAAAGTGGTAGGGACATTAGGAGAAGAATACCGTTCAGCAGAAAAGATTTCGCAAGGATGACAGCATTGATGAAAAGGACATTTAAGTATGTAATTTGAGGAAAGGCTTGTTATACTTTGATGTGGTGTGGGGTTATGTGCGGCGAGGTAAAATGTTCAAATAAAATATATAAGTGAAGATGATAAGCATTTGGAATGTTCTTCTGGAGAAGAATGGCAAAAATTACATGATCAGGAAGGGAAACAAAGGAAGAAGATCTAGCCCTAACGAGGAAAGAGAGAATATAGTATACCACACACGGATATATATCCATGCGTAGTGCGGTGGATCCTGAGTGGCAGAGTACAAAGATAGAAGCAGGCGGATGAAGTTATGACGTAGGCGACCACGCTTACTCTTCATACTATGATCACGAGCCAACTTACTCCCTCGCAAGCGTCTTTCTGCTCTTTGCTTTGTCGTTAGACATAAAGAGCAATTTCAAGCATTTCCTAAAGCTAAATAATAAATAAAATGGATTTTACCAAAATTATTACGAAAACTAGGTGCAAGGCCTGCAAATCCAATGAAATAAGCTAAACATTTGACCACTGAAATTCAAAGGTCATCGTAAATTCCCGGGCTTTGGCAGCGAAAACATCTCCCTCACGGTCTGTTGTACATCTTAAAGTACGAACAGGAAACAGAAAGGCAAGTCCCGAAACGGAAATAATTGACCAATATGCCGGACGTGGACTCCACAATAGTCAGTCAGTCATCTCTTTCCTTTTGGAGTCTGACTGACTGCCAACAGAGCGTAGTTGAAGGAAGTTCCGTTGTAGTATAACGCACAATTTCTTCACGAGATTAATGGTTTCACAAAGTAACTTTTATGAGGCCTGATTTCTTGGCAAACACCTGCGTTTATCGCAATATGTCTCGGATAATCCATCGATATTTTCAATAGAACGAATTTACAAGAAAAACCACGTCATTAAAAATGAATTAAATATGTAAAATTACGGCAGATATCTCGGGGAGGAGTTCTTGATATCAATTAATTAAGAAGAACTTTATAGTTTGCCCCAAATGGACTCCTTTATCATATGGTGACTGAATTTAGTTCTCAAAGGTTCTTAATGGTAAATACAGTTTTGTATCTTACCTTTCGTTCACTTTGGCCTTGCGACAGGTGCTCACTTAGGGAATGAATCGTCTGGGAGGGCATCACGGATGTCTCAGGCCTTTTATATAAGAATTCTCAAGCCTCCGTGCATTGAGACATCCACATCCTTCCCCTACCCTCTTCCCGGTTTGGGTCGTAACCCCCCACCCTCCAGTCGCCATTCCCAAATCCCGCGGACCATCGAAATTATATGAATTAATTCAACGTGTTAATTCCTTCGCGTTTTTTCGATTTCCGCACTACCACTCAGAATAGCTAGAAAGATTTCATTTTAATGCTTGGATGACGCATACATTGTGAGGTCAAGGAACTACGCCGAAGGTCCTCATGTGCCGGCAGGGATTAACTAATTAGAAAAAATATCCATTTGGGAGAATACCTTCAAGCAAGTTTCCGAGGGAATCTAAGTCATGAAAATAATCGATACATATTTGATCTTCCATTCAGATCGACTACGTAGGTACTTTCATTTCTGATTACAGCTAACGAAGAAGATCTTTTTGCGAGGCAAATATATGTTCCACAGGTACTCACGTACGCACAGAAAAATGGCAATACTTGAGTCATGGAAAGTAAGTTCCCAGGGACTTAGCAGCTGATAGATTGTAATTTGTAGGGAAAGGAAGAAGCACTCCGGGATTAATTAGTTCCAGAGATGACGGCAGTAGGAGGGGGGAGCGGAGAAGGGGTTGACGGGAGGGGGGTGAGGGTTAACCGCTGGATGGAGGGAAGAGATCCGTGCGTGTCCAGCAGGAGATCATCTTCTGGAAGACGAACGTAGGGAGGAACACGAATAGGGCGTGGCCTCGGCCATCCTCCTCCCCTCGCACGCTCTGTCGCCTAAGACGAGTGAAACACGGAATTGGATACCATCAATTTGACGCTTTTCTGCGGAATCCACAAAAACATATTTAATGTCTTCTCTGCCGAAATATTCAAAGAACAGGGCGGTTTCCTACGCAATCATAAAGAGATGCCTATACTATTTATTCCTCGATCCCGTCGGCTACTCTCCTCTCTCCCTGCTTCTCCAACCTTCCTCCTCACCCTACCTCCCTCCCTGCCTCAATTTCCCTCCATCTTTCCTCATTTGCAAAATCATTACGGAGTCAGAGGCCATGGCACCCCAAATTAAAAAATATTAGGAATGCTATCTCTAGTGACAAATTGGATAACATCACTTACGATTATGAGACACGTATCTATAACGAATGCTAATACGAATTTCGAAAAGCGTTAAGCGACTTCAAAAGGAAAAGATTAGACGACTATTTGAAAAGAATCCGAAAGCATTTTGGCCATGCCTCAGAGAGGTTCAGGGAAATAAGTCAGGTGTTAATTTACTCAAGAACGATAAATGCGAATGAGTAACTAGCAGTTTGGAACAGGCTATCTTATTAAATTCCTTCTTTCAAAGCGTCTTCACCAATGCCTCCGGTAACTTATCAATTCGTACCCGCCAACCGGTGCCTAAAATTGAAATCTCATACAATGTAATATAGCGTTAAGAAGAACCCATATCATACTCCAGGATATAAACCCAATAGTGTGAAAATCTTACTTTTATTCCATGCATTCATTTGTTTTTTTAACAGGTGAATTCAACCTGGCGTAATATTTGAGTGCAGATTGGTGTATCTTGTTTTTATGGATAATTACGATTTCTCCTAAATTACTAAGTTCATACTAAGGTTCGAAATGATCTTTGCAGTCGAGGCACACATTAATCTAAATGCCTACCTTCCACTGATTCGTATCTCGATCCTTAGTTCTGCAGAGCACCGACCACTAATTTAAGCGGATGCTTCCACCGTGAGCACGGTGGCCCCCAAGAGGACACGCATCACTCAACATTCCTCGAGGGGGATGGATAGAGAGGTTGACGAAGGAAAAGCCTTGTTTTTACTTCGTATTGGAAAAATTCCTTACAGAAATTACCTGATCACTCTTCTATCCAGACATCATTCCAAATTGTAATATTTTAAGCATACTTTTTTATATCTAAGTTTTACAAATATTCTTGGTGCATGTAATTTACCTTCCTATTTTAACATTTAGCTATGATTCTCTGTTACTCTTTCTGGAAAACTGCATAACCTTTGTACTATTAACATTTATTCTCATCCAATACTATCGCACTGGCTTTTCCATGAACCCAGCAATGTTTGATTACAACCCGTTCCCTTCTCTGACCGGCAAACTAAAGCTTCATCAGCAAACCTAACTGATGTTATGAATTCCCCGCTGACTTTCGTTCCTATCTCCAATTCTTCGCGTGGTTCTTAAATCATTTCCTCCTCTTTACGCTGACATACACAGGTTATTAATGATACACCTGCCTTACTTCTCTTCTTAAGGCTTGATAGCTGGACTCTCCAATCCCCACTCGCACCTGAGCAGTCTGGGACATACATACCTGTATACAGGTAAGGAATAGCCCCTTATTCTACCAATCCACTCCTCTTTTCTGCAATACATTCATTTTTTCCCAATTCACTCTATCAAACGCCTTTTTGAAATGTACGAAACAGACAAGTCCCGGTTGTATACTACATATACGAGGGTCATCCGGAAAGTAGTACCCGTTCGTGAAATAAAGACACAAAAGTAAATATTAACAAACATAAAAAATTTTATTTGAAAGAGGATACTTTAAACTACTTCTCAACATAATCTCCAAGCAAATTAAGGCATTTGTCATAACGTGTGACAAGTTTCTGTATTCCTGCTGCATAGTCCTTCGCCGCCAGCTCATTGAGATACGCGAGGGACCCATCTTGCACAAATTTTTGCATAATGCAGATGGTGTTTAACAATTTCATGAACAATTGTTCGAGAAACATTGGGAAAATGCTCACAGATGTCATCAATTGTGACGCGCCGATCGTTCCTCACGAATTCGTCAACTGAGCTCACCAGTTGGTCTGTAATGACAGACGGTCTCTCCGAACGCTCATCGTCGTGTGTGTTCCCCCTCCCCATGTTGAAGTTGCGACACCACCGCCGAACAGACGACTCGTCCATTACATTGTCTCCATACACCTCCTTTAATTGGCGATGAATATCACATGGGCGAACGTTTCTTGCATTGAGGAATTTAATCACTGCCCTCACTTCACAACTGGCGGCGTTCTCAATTTTTTTAAACATTGTAAACAATCACAGAAACAACACAGGCAATGCTAGCGTCACGCAACTTGGCTCAGAGAAGGCAGACAAGCCACTGAAGCTATCTGACCTCGTCCAGCGGCTACTCGCGTCGTCAGCACTTCATGCGGCACGAACGGGTACTACTTTCCGGATGACCCTCGTATGTTCCTTTCTATTAGTGATCTCATTACTGCATTGGTATCACGCGTGTCTCTCCCCTTCATAAACCCAAACTGATCATCTCCGAAAAATTATTTGCCTTTCTCTCCATACTTTTGCTGATGATTCTGAGAAGCTCTTTAGCTGCGTGGGAAATCAAACTTATTGCTATTTAGTCCTCATATTAAGTAGCTTTTACCTTTTTCGGAATAGGAAATAACACTGATCTTACAAAGTCTTCCGGTCGGATTCCTTTCCCATAAACGCCATGAATTATTTCATAAAAACTCCTTAAGCAGTTATGAAGGAATTTTGTTTACCCCCATGACTTTATTTCATTTTCAATTCCCTTAAAGCCCTTTCTATCTCATCGTCGAGTATACCTGCGCCTAAGCCATCCTCATCTTCGTCGCATTCTCTCGGTATGCCTAATTTCGCTGCTATAATTTCTTTACCGCACAGTTTACCCCTATATTCCTTCCACCTCTCTTACAGCTTTTCTGGTTTGACTAATATTTTTACTGACTTGTCTTTGATTGTTTGCAACCATTTTCCTTTCTTATTTCCAGATAGTGTTTTAACCTTTTCAATTGTGCACCGATATCACTCTTCCTCTGTAAACTTTACATATCCTCGCCGTGCCTCTTCCACTACGCTTCGTTTGCTCTATTTTCAACCCGCTCAGTTTATCAACTTTGTGCTTCCTCCAACCTAACTCTGTGCATACATTCTTCCATTTCCTTCCATAGGCTATCTGTCTAATCTTCTCGTTCGTAATCCATGGCTTCTGTTATCTTTTCCTATTCCTAATTTCATATGCAGAGTCCGATATCCCGAAGAATTCTGCATGTCCGGGTTTTCACCGCGTTGTTGTTTGAAGCCGACAACAGTTTCGCCGAAGTTTCATCCGGCGTCTTCAGGTCGAAGATGAGGGACTCAGATTTTGGCCGTCCTTATATAGGTGGTCCCGTCCAAGTGCTGCTCTCTGATTGGTCCTTTTTCGGAGGACTCTCTTCCACGCGTTGTGGAGATGATCTGTGAGCATCTCCACAACGCGTGGAAGAGAGTCCTCCGAAAAAGGACCAATCAGAGAGCAGCACTTGGACGGGACCACCTATATAAGGACGGCCAAAATCTGAGTCCCTCATCTTCGACCTGAAGACGCCGGATGAAACTTCGGCGAAACTGTTGTCGGCTTCAAACAACAACGCGGTGAAAACCCGGACATGCAGAATTCTTCAAGCCACCGCCGCGAAAATCTACGCAGCCATATAGTTCGATATCCCTTTTTTATTTTTCCCGTGTTTTCTCTATAGAACCTCACTCAATCTTACCTCATGATTTTCTCTGCAGCCGACAGACATTCCTGTATTTTCAATTTATTTAGTACGTCTAAGTTCCATTTCCGAAAGTGCCTATGCCTTATCTTTTTGAAATGTACACTACAACCAATTAGTACTTAAGTGTGATACGAGTACATATCCGCTCCCAGAAAACTGCGTGACTTAATCGCGCTGTTCCTAAGTCTTTTCCGAACCCTTGTGCTGTATAACCCATGTATAATCTAACTGAAACATTTGTGAATTACCTGGTATTTTCCATGTATACCGACGCCGTTAGTGGTATGCAAATCAAGTGTTGGTGATGCTTAACCCCTGTCTCCTGCAAAATTCAATTGCTTTCTCCCCACAGTCATACCTCGTATTTAAAATGCTATCGCCCACATCATCACCATCTCTTCCTTCGTGTACCGTCACTTTCCAAACCCTCATCACTATCAAAGCTTTCACAGCAAGAACGCACGCGATTATGTCCAAGCAGAACAATGAACAAGTTCGTCGGTTCTGCTTTTACTTCTACGCGGACTTCCTGCCGTCTGGCTCCAAACCTTCGACCTATTTCGCATGGGTATTACCAGGAGCAATAAACATTGCTCCTCCCGGCACAGCTCTAGGAGTCACAAGCCCTTCCACCACGTCAAGGCATTAGTCCACTGGAAGGGAATATTCCATTGTGGAGCATTATTTCCAAAGATGTACTCGTAATACACATATTTATTTCTACATGAGTTTAATGCACTACTTTTGCATTGCACTACTTTTGAATCAATATTACACATTTTTCATGTAGTGTACCGACTTATGGTAGATATTTTACGCACACTGGCAATACACGCTTCTGTATTTGTAAGGCATAACTAACATGACAAAGAAAAACTTTGATTCATGCAATACATATTTTAATGGCTCATTATTTATCCCATTGCCTCTGTCGGTATCTCATGTATTCACTCATCTTTATTTATGTGTTTCTACAAAGCCCTGTATCTCTTTTCCTACCATGCCTAGAATACTTTTATACAAATACTCCGCAATGCAAACCCGGGCCCTTAATGTGGGAAGTCAGTATATTAGCCATCACAACATCCCGATTCACCCCAATGAAAAAATTATTTTTTTTCAGCGTGTCTTTGATAATCTCTGAAACAAGGGAAACAATACAATTTGCAGTAAGTCATAGCACATGAAAAAATTAAGTTGAGTTTTAGCATCTAATCCAGATGCCTATATTTTTGCTGACTTTTTCGATTTCAAGAGCGTGCTCTAATGATATACATGCAACCTTTCTTGGCCGCTCAATCCTAGGGCTATCTACCATACGGAGTAAATATAAAAAACGCTTGCTCCTTGCGATGTAGCCTTGAAAGCGGTGGAAGAACCTTCATATGAAGAAAGACGACAGAAACACTTCACCTGGAGGAATGAAACGTTTAGCCATCATATTACTTATTGCTAAGGCAATAAAAGTAAAGTTTTCAATATACAGGTTGTATATATACCTGTATATTTTGTTAAATATATCACATCTCTTATACACCATGTCCAACTCCGAGTATGCAAAGAGCCTACTACTAATGAGACCCTAATGGTAATGTATTAGCCAATTGTAAAAAACCTGAAGTCATGATCAGGTAAAGTACATGTGATATTTTTTTTAAATAACATTTTTTAGGAATAAATAACACACGTGTTTATTCACTCAAATTAACAATTTACGTCATGTTCATCATATTTAAAAGACAAACTAATCGGGATTAGAGTAGAGAATATTTTAGTAATATGGACCTGAAGGATCTCAGGTTTTCCCGGCGTATGGTATTCGAGAAATTCTCTCGGGTTTCCCACCGGGTCAGGTTGCAGTACATCGACATTTCGATGGCTGACTCTGCCATCGTCTTCAGGGTAAAGTTCAGAGCATAAAAAAGGCCTGGTATTTATACTTTCCTCCACGCAGGAAAAACACCCACGAAGAGAAGGGGGGTGTGAAAAACCTGCGAAAACCCTATTAATTAGAGGAAAGATACATGTACATTGTAACAATCGTTTTTACATAGTATACATATTATTAAGTTACTGAAATTGAAATGGTGAAATTAAATACATTGACAACACATGCGGAGTAATGAGAAGCGTGATATTTCTAAAAATAATGATGCAAACTCCTACCGCTTGACATGACAAAACAAAAAAGCAGGGTAAAAAAAGTAGACAGTGATCTGTGTAACAGCTGAGTGGAATGACGGAGGGTATACTGGTTAAGTTAAGTACCTGAGGAAAATGAACTTGTGAAGTGCTCTTCTAAATGTTGTTGTTGATGAAGTTTTTTATGTCATCTGGGAGAGAGTTCCACAGACAGCATGCTGTAACATGAAAAGATTTGTGATAGATTTCCATGCGATGGTATGGGACAAAAGTTTATTATTACCCCTAGTATTTCTGTTGTGGATTGAGCCGATGAAGAGGAAATTTTTGTATAGATATTTAGGTGTGTGGTTTGAAAGTATTCCGTAGAAAATTGAAAGAATATGTAAATGCCTGCGGCCTTCTAGCTTTAACCAGGATATTCTATTAAATGAGTCGGAAATATGATCGTACTTCCTAAGATCACATATGAACCGCACACAGGAATTATGGGTCTTCTGGAGTTTGGTTTTCAGTTCGCCTGAAAGGTCTTGGTATACTACATCACGGTAATCAAAGTGGAGTATGAGAAGAGAAGACACAAGAAGCATCTTTAAGGAGGGGGGAGCCATGTGCTTTGACCTTTTCAGTGAATGCAGGGATGAGTTAATTTTTCTGCAGATAGCCATTGCATGATCAGTCCAAGATAATGTTTCATTTATGGTTAAGCCTAAATTATTTACTGTCCTTAGGTATGGTATGATAGATCCTTGCAATTTTAGTGGTGGTAGTTTATCAATACTTATTTTAGAATGTAGTTTATGGTATCCAATTATAATGGACTGACTTTTGATTGGGTTTATTTTCAATATATTTTTTATTCCCCATAGTGACAAAGCAGCTAGATCTGCATTAATTTCGTTTATAATTGTAGGTAGGTCTTGAAGGCGGGAATGGTGATATATTTGTAAATCATCGGCATAAGGGTGATGATTGCAATTTAAAATGCATTTACTAATATCGTTTATATACAGGGAAAAAAGCAAGGGTCCAAGAATTGATCCTTGTAGAACACCCCTGTGTATTTGAAGCCAGTTTGAGGAGGAATTAGGTGTAATGACTCTTTGGAATCGGTTACTTAGGTATGAGCGAATCCACAGTAAAGACGAGGAAGAAAAATTCAGGTTTTGAAGTTTTGCTAAGAGAATATCTTTGTCAATAGAGTCGAAGGCTTTGGTAAAGTCTAGGAGAGTCATTATTGTCACCTCTTTGCGATCCATGGATAGTCGGATGTCATCTGTTATTTTAAGGAGAGCGGTAGCTGTGCTGTGAGAGGACCGAAAGCCTGATTGTACAGGATCAAGTAAGTTATTTTCATTCAGAAACTTTGAAATTTTTCCGTGAATGAGTCTCTCGAATGCTTTTGATAAAGGAGGCAAAATGCTGATTGGTCTGTATTCAGCAATGTTAGTGGGTGTGGATTTTTTGGGGATGGGACGGACGATGATGAGTGCCGGGGTGCTTGGTTCCTTTTTTCGGCTTGCCGGGGATCCATATGGTGCAGATGAATTTTCAGCCTCCATCTCCACGGGAGCAGAAGAGATGTCCGGGTCCGTGACGAGCGGTGAGTATTTATTACTTGTGCATACCGTACGCTTATTATTTGCTTCTTCAATGGAGAGGACTCCCCTCCCCGGACTACAACCTTGACATAGTGGAAGGGCTTGTGCGTTCCGATGACCCCGAGAGCTGTGCTGGCGGGAGTAATAATTATTGCTCCTGGTAGGGTCACCCATGCCAGATAGGTCGAAGGTTAGGAGCCAGACGAGAGGTAGTCCACGCAGCGTCTGTTCCTCAGTGAGGCGGCTGCAATGGCGTCGGACCCCCGTGGGGCGGCCAGTAAGTGATGGTGTCACGTTAAAAACACTATTGAGGAAGGCAACGGGAAACCACCTCAAGTAACATTCCCAAGAAATATATGATGGACAATAGAGATATTTTGAGTCCTGGCAACCACGGGGCTCGGCCCAATCGGCCGTGTGTCGTGCCCGGCATCGGGGGAGGCAAGGCTGCCGCGGTCGTCATCCCATGAAACCCTTGCAAGGGAAAACCAGCAGCAGCAGGACAGAAGACGCAGCAGAAGAAGACCACATTAGTTAGAATAGGAACGTGGAATGTTAGGACAATGATGAGGACAGGGAAATTGGAGAATGTTAAGCGAGAGATGGAAAGGGGAAATATAGATATTTTAGGTCTATGCGAGGTGAGATGGAAAGATAGCGGGGATTACTGGAGTGATAAGTATAGAATAATATACAGCGGTGGGGGCGAGAGCCAACGAGGGGTTGCCATAGTATTAAATGAAGAGGTAGGAAGAAGCGTAGTCAACATAAAGCAGGTAACGGATAGAATACTACTAGTGGAGATTAAAGCAGAACCGACGAACTTAGTTATTATTCAGGTATACATGCCACCGAGCAACCATATGGAAGAAGAGGTCGATAGGATATACGATCAGTTAGAGGGCATGATCGCGTGTGTTCCTGCAGGGAAACATTTGATAGTGATGGGGGATTGGAATGCGACGGTAGCCGAAGGAAGAGATGGTGATGAGGTAGGGGACTACGGTTTATGCACGAGGAATGACCGCGGGGAGAAATCAGTTGAGTGCTGCAGGAGACAGGGATTAGTCATCACCAACACTTGGTTTAGACACCACAAAAGACGCAGGTATACATGGAAAATGCCAGGTGACTCACGAAGATATCAGCTAGATTATATCCTGGTTAGACACAGATTTAGGAACAGTGTGATAAATTCGCACAGCTTCCCGGGAGCGGATGCGGACTCAGACCACAATTTAGTTGTTATGAAATGTAGCGTACGTTACAAAAAGATAAGGCAGGGGCGGCGAGTTAGAAAATGGAATAGAGAAGCATTAAATGGGTTGAAAAGGAAGGAATACAAATAGGCGGTAGAGAAAATCATGGAGGATGGTAAAGGGCGTAGTACTATCGAAGAAAAATGGGAAATGATCAAGAAAGGGTTTTCTAAAGCCGCAAAAGACACTATTGGACTACAGCACTAAAAGGACTAGGAAACCAAAAAAGGCAAAATGAAGTACAAAGAATTAAACAATAAATTGAGGCGGGCAACAAATAAAGCAAAAGAAGCCTGGTGGAAGACGCAGTGCGAGGATATGGAGAGTCTCCAGAGGAAGGGTGAAATCGGTGCGCTGTACAGCAAAGTTAAATCGTTATCGGGAAGTAAGAAAGGAAGAGCTATGCTAACAGTTAGAGATAAGGCGGGTAAGGTAATAGGTAACGCAGGAAAGATCCAAGAGAGATGGAAGGAGTATATAGAAGAACTGTATAGTAAAGAACACAGACCAACAAAGTTAGACATTGAAAAAGAAAATGACGTAGAGGAAGACAGCTTAGGTCCAGGCATACTAGACAATGAGATAGAAAGGGCATTAAGGGAGATGAAACTAAATAAGGCCGTGGGGGTAGATAACATTCCCGTGGAACTTTTAAAATGCTTAGGAAAATGTGGGAGGAAGAGGTTATATGGGCTAATCCGTAGTATTTATGAGGAGGGAATCTGGCCGGAAGACTTTGTGAGATCAATTTTAGTTCCTATTCCGAAAAAGCTAAAGGCCACGTCATGTGAGAACTATAGAACAATTAGTTTGATATCCCACGCAGCTAAAGTTGTTCTCAGGATCATAAACAAAAGGATAGAGAGTAGGACAAATGATTACTTAGGGGATGATCAGTTTGGGTTTAGGAAGGGGAAAGGTACGCGTGATGCCATTGCAGTAATGAGATTATTAATCGAGAGGAATATAGAACACAACCAGGAGGTATTTGCCTGTTTCGTAGATTTCGAAAAAGCGTTTGATAGAGTGAATTGGGAAAAACTAATGAGTAATCGGCAGAAAATAGGAATAGATTGGAGGGAAAGGAGGCTAATCCGCAACCTGTACATGTCTCAGACTGCTCAGGTACGGGTGGGAAACGGGGAGTCAGGATGGGCAGTGTTAGGAAGGGGTGTAAGGCAAGGTTGCCCATTATCACCGTTGCTGTTCAACCTGTATGCAGAGGAAATGATCAAAGAGGCATGGGAAGAACTCAAGGTAGGAATGAAAGTGGGCGGGGAATTCGTAAAATCAGTTAGGTGTTCTGATGACCAAGCTTTAGTTTGTCAGTCAGCCAAGGGGCTGCAAGCATTGCTGAGTGAATTGGAAATTCACTGCGGCAGGTATGGGATGAGAATCAATATTAATAAAACAAAGGTTATGCGATTTTCTAGAAAGAAAAAGGCCAAGCTTAACATTAAAATAGGAGGGCAAAAACTAGAGTAGGTAGAACAGTTTACGTATCTCGGTAGTGTTTTGGACCAACACGGTCAAAGTAGTAGGGACGTAAGGAGAAGAATTGCGCTAGGCAAAGAGGCTTTCACAAGGAGGAGGGAGTTGATGACAGGGACGCTGAGTAAGGATGTTAAGAGAAGACTCGTAAAAACTTTGATATGGAGCGTAGCTATGTACGGTGCGGAAACGTGGTCATTAAAGCAGGAGGATAGACGTAGATTGGAGGCTTTTGAAATGTGGGTGTGGAGAAGAATGGAGAAGGTGAAATGGACAGAGAAGAAAACAAATGAGGAAGTACTTGGTATGGTGGGCGAAGAGAGGGGTTTGTTGGGAGCAATCCTAAGGAGGCAGGAAAAGTGGATGAAAGGGGTGTTGACCGGCAGTGGGATGTTGACGACTGTGATAGAGGGTAGAATGTTGGGCAAAAGAGGAAAGGGAAGGAACAGGATAGGGATGTTGGACGGGATGAAGGGAGGAAGAAAGTACTCAGAGATGAAGAGGGACCTGATATAGAGTAGGATGATGGATTTTGTGTTTTTGTTAGGAGTAATAAAATATTTGTTTGGTAGTTGTGTCCATCCAAAAACCTACCTTAACCGGTAGATTACCTTAAAAAAATGGAGAGGAATGGTGCGCTACGCTTCCCGGCTCCTCTGGGATCCTTGACGTGTCGCCAGTCGCCGTTGAATTTCGCTGCAGGGGCAGACGGCCCGTTCTGATGCATGGGAACGCCCATATTTAGAGCGCCGACAGTATGAACAGGGTTTGAAGAAGTATTTTCCGGCTGCTGGTCGAGAGGAGTCTTTCTAATGTTCACCGGCAGCGGCACGATGTCCATATTGGGCGCCACGGGCGCCTTGCTTCGCTGTCCCTCGATTATGAAATGATGTCAGCAACCAGGGTTAGAAGTATCCAGTACAATACTCCAAGGGCGTACGTCGAAACTTCAGTAGGAATATCACCAGAGCAGGTCTTCCTTTCCTTCCTCTCAGGTCAGGTCAGGTAGGTGCACGTACTTGCACCAAAGCCAGACCCGAACACAAAATCGTCGCGCTTCCACATCGCAATATCACGGCTCCTAGCCCTCCCCACACCTGATAGGTGCACTTGTTATTTCATTAGATGCTAACAAATCCGATATAACCAAAGCAAGTATCTCGCCGATTATCAGTGTTGGAAAAAGCTTCCCAGATATAAAGAGGGAATGATTTTCACAAATAATACACATGTAGCAAATAATACCAAATGATTTCATATTTTACCGAAAAATGACCGTTATTTATTCACATGGGTCAGTGCAAATATCATTAAATGAAGTACTACTCAAAGCAGCACATATAATGACTCAGACGTCTTTTCACTCCGTGATAAGAAAAGCGGGTAAAACGCCAAGTGTAGCGCGGTTATTGACTAATTAATTCAGCCTATTTTGCCGCCTTTCCTGGAACACTCCATTTTGGATTTCCTGGATGTTACCGAGTGGATGTTACGCTAATCCCATTGCGTAGTTCCCTAACAAACGAGCTCCTTTGTGTTTCCTCTCGATATCGAGAACATCCTAAAGATATGATAAACTTGAAATGATCTCGCGACACACAATCGTCGCAGGGCGATTAAGCTGTAAAAACATCAAATATGGCCCTCGTGAGCAGCACCTCAATCCCATTTAGGTGGAAATAATGACCTCGACATCTGCAAAATAAATGAGGTTTTCGTTGACGTGAAGTATACGGGTAAACTGTTGGGGCTCAGAATTACTTTTTCCGGCTTTAGAAATAAAGACGCCAACGAGATGAAGAGATTCGTGTCCATTGCAGTGCATTTGAATTGGAGACTAATATTCTGCATGAGGAGAGACGGTAGGAGTCGTGCATTTATTTGATTATGTTTGATATACAGTCAAATCACGTTACTATGCCTCCTCGCTACTATGCCACTCTCGCTATTATACCACTTTTGCTCGGTCCCGACAAAATTCAATGCAAAATAAAGTTACTGTGCCACCCCCTACTCTCGCTACTATGCGGAGCTTTTCGAGGAGTTGTTGCGTGCGTGGGACAGACGACTCGACTAGCAGGGACGCAGAGTGCTGTTCTGTCTCCATAACTTCTCTGGCCACCCTCCCGGGCTCCAGCTGAAGAACATCCAACTGGTCTTCTTCCCACCCAACACGACAGCCAATTCGCAACCAATAGATCAAGGAATCATAGAGAACCTCAAGTGCCACTACAGGAAGCTCCTGCTAAGCCGCCGGCTTGAGGCCATGGATGAGGGAAAGGAGATCAAGTTCACGTTGCTCGACGCTCTACACGTCAGGCGGCGTGCTTGGGAGCATGTCGGCAAGTCGACGATTAGGAATGGAAGATAAGATCCAAACCGAGGCTCAGGATGCGGAGCTGCTCGAGATCTGGGAAGCTCTGCCTGCCAAGGAAAAGATGCACGAGAACTGGGAGATCGAGGTGTCTGACTTTCTCGAAGCCGACGAGCACCTTGCGACTGGCGGGTCTTTCACACTGGAGGAGATTGCGGAGGAGATGCTGTGCAGTGCAGAGCCGATGGAAAGCGAAGATGACGAGATGACTGTCGAGGAGTAAATCGTTCCGTTCGAGGACGCCCAGCAGGCTTGTAGCACCGTACAGAAGTTTATGCAACAGAGAAGCGGGAAGCCCGGGATGCTAGCGTGCGATCGGCTAGACAACGAGATCCGCCGAAATAAGATGCGCCAGCCGACGATTCCTGAGAGCTTTGGGCTGAAGGGAAACTTGATACATAAAATAAAGCCGTTTGAACAAACTCTTGTTACTATGCCACTATCGCTACTAGTCTTGCTCGGTCCCGACAGGTGGCATAGTAACGAGATTTGACTGTAACAGGTTAAGCTCCTGCAAACTACGGAAATTTTAAATTCAAACCAACCTCTTTCGACAAATGACAAGTTTATCAAGGTGTTGATTAAAATACACTGAAGTACAGACTAAATTAATTCATATTACCATCTTTCCAAATTCACTAACGAGATTCCTAAAGGCAAGAGTCCACTGATGAATGACGCTTTTGCCGCGCACTTGGCAATCAGATTGATAAAGTGTTTCGTATATAGCCTCATAATATGCACTTTATTGCGGGAAATACTACATATTTCTCTTTCATCATTACTAAGTTTTTATTTTTCATCGTTACTATGTACATATTGGGGCTCGGCCCAATCGGCCGTGTGTCGTGCGCGGCATCGGTGGAGGCAAGGCTCCCGCGGTCGTCATCCCACGAAACCCTTGCAAGAGAAAACCGGAAGAAGCAGGACAGAAGACACAGGAGAAGAAGACCAAAGTAGTTAGAATAGGAACGTGGAATGTTAGGACATTGATGAGGACAGGGAAATTGGAGAATGTAAAGCGAGAAATGAAAAGGGGAAATTTAGATATTTTAGGTCTATGCGAGGTGAGAAATATACAGCGGCGGGGACGAGAGCCAACGAGGGGTTGCCATAGTACTAAATGAAGAGATAGGAAGAAACGCAGTCAACATAGAACAGGTAACGCATAGAATATTACTAGTAGAGATAAATGCAGAACCGACGAACTTTTATTCAAGTATACATGCCACCGAGCAACCATAAGGAAGAAGAGGTCGATAGGATATACGATCAGTTAGAGGACATAATCGCGTGTGTTCCTGCAGGGAAACATTTGATAGTGATGGGGGATTGGAATGCGACGGTAGGCGAAGGAAGAGATGGTGATGAGGTGGGGGACTACGGTTTAGGCACGAGGAATGACCGCGGGGAGAAAGCAGTTGAGTTCTGCAGGAGACAGGGGTTAGTCATCACCAACACTTAGTTTCGACACCAGAAAAGACGCAGGTATACATGGAAAATGCCAGGTGACTCAGAGAGGTATCAGTTAGATTATATTCTGGTTAGACACAGGTTTAGGAACAGTGTGATAAATTCGCACAGCTTCCCGGGAGCGGATGCGGACTCAGACCACTATTTAGTTGTAAGAAATGTAGCGTCCGTTTCAGAAAGATAAGGCAAGGGCGGCGGGTTAGAAAATGGAATGTAGAAGCATTAAATGGTTTGAAAAGGATCAACAAGCTGTAGAAGAAATAATGGAGGATGGTAAAGAGCTAAGTACTATCGAAGAAAAATGGGAAAGTATCAAGGAAGGGCAGTCTAAAGCCGCAAAAGACACTATTGCAACCGGTGAGATGAGAGGAGAAAATGGAAGAATGTAAATACAGAATTAGGCAAAATGAAGTACAAAGAATTGAACAATAAATTGAGGCGAGCAACAAATAAAGCAAAAGAAGCATGGTGAAATACGCAGTGTGAGGATATGGAAAGTTTGCAGAGGAAGGGTGAAATTGGTGCGCTGTACAGCAAAGTTAAATATTTATCAGGAAGTAAGAAAGGAAGATATATGCTAACAGTTAGACATAAGGCGGGTAAGATAATAGTTGACGTAGGAAAGATCCAAGAGGGATAGAAAGAATATATAGCAGAACTGTATAGTAAAGAACTTAGACCAACAAAGTTAGACATAGAAAAGGAACATGACGTAGAGGAAGATAGTTTAGGTCCAGGCATACTCGACGATAAGATAGAAAGCGCATTAAGGGAGATGAAGCTAAATAAGGCCGTGGGGGTGGATAACATTCCTGAGGATCTACTGAAATGTTTAGGGAAATGTGAGAGGAAGAGGTTATATGGGCTGAATCGTAGTATCTATGAGGAAGGAATCTGGCCGGAAGACTTTGTGAGATCAGTTTTAGTTCCTATTCCGAAAAAGGTAAAGGCTACGTCATGTGAGGACTACGGGACAATAAGTTGGATATCCCACGCCGCTAAAGTTGTTCTCAGGATCATAAACAAAAGAATAGAGAGTAGGGCAAATGATTATTTAGGGGATGACCCGTTTGGGTTTAGGAAGGGGAGAGGTACGCGTGATGTCATTGCAGTAATGAGGTTATTAATCGAGAGGAACATAGAACACAACCAGGAAGTATTTGCCTGTTTCTTAGATTTCGAAAAAGCGTTTGATAGAGTGAATTGGGAAAAACTAATGAGTATATTGAAGAAAATAGGAATAGATTGGAGGGACAGAAGGCTAATCCGCAACCTGTACATGTCTCAGACGGCTCAGGTGCGAGTGAGAAACGGGGAGTCGGGATGGGCGGTGTTAGGGAGAGGCGTAAGGCAGGGTTGCCCATTATCACTGTTGCTGCTCAACGTATATGCGGAGGAAACGATTATAGAGGCATAGGAAGAACTGGAGGTAGGAAAGAAAGTTGGCAGGGAATTTGGAAAATCAGTCAGGTTTGCTGATGACCAAGCTTTAGTTTGTCAGTCAGCCAAGGGGTTGCAGGCATTGCTGAGTGAATTGGAAATTCAGTGCGACAGGTTTGGGCTGAAAATGAATATTAATAAAACAAAGGTTATGCGATTTTCTAGAAAGAAAAAGGCTAAACTTAACATTAAAATAGGAGGGTAAAAACTAGAATAGGAATAACAGTTAATGTATCTCGGGAGTTTTTGGACCAATACGGTCGAAGTAGTAGGGACGTAAGAAGAAGAATTGCGCTAGGCAAAGAGGCTTTCACAAGGAAGTTGGAGTTGATGATAGGGACCTTGAGTAAGGATATTAAGAAAAGACTCGTAAAAACTTTGATATGGAGCGTCGGTATGTACGGCGCGGAAACGTGTTCATTGAAGCAGGAGGATAGACGTAGACTGGAGGCTTTTGAAATGTGGGTGTGGAGAAGAATGGAGAAGGTGAAATGGACAGAGAAGAAAACAAATGAGGAAGTACTTGGTAAGGTGGGCGAAGAGAGGGGTTTGTTGGGAGAAATCCTATGGAGGCAGGAAAAGTGGATGAAGGGGGTATTGACCGGCAGTGGGATGTTGAAGACTGTAATAGAGTGGAGAATGTTAGGTAAACGAGGAAAGGGAAGGAACAGGACAGGGATGTTGGACGGGATAAAGGGAGGAAGGAAGTATTCAGATGCAGAGGGACCTGATGTAGGTTAGGATGCCGGATTTTGTGTTTTGTTAGGAGTCACAAATATTTATTTGGTAGCTGTGTCCATCCAAAAACCTAACTTAATCGGTAGAATACCTGATAATAATATGCACACATCTCTTAATAGTTACTTTAAGATAACCTTTTCACTCTCTAATCTCTGTTAATCCAAATTACTATCGCTCAGTATGGTAGCCACACGCGATCTTTGCACACGGCCCATTGAAGCTCGTAATACACAAGTGGAAAAATAGTTAATGACTGGCCATTTTCAATTTAAAATGTCAATTCAATCTGCGTGTGAAAATATAGCATTTTTAGTACCAGCTTGATACGATGGTATGACTGTTGCAAATTCTTTGCTTGACTTACACCTAATGCCTTTTGATTTCAAGTCATACAAAGCCGAAACTTACCCTTACTTACAATTACTCCTTGGCGAAACATATACGGGGAATATGCGGACAAGCTAACAAAAAATTAGGATTTATTAGTAGAGTGTTGGATAAATGTGATGAAAAGGTTAAAGAGAAATGTTATCTTTCGCTCGTTAGGCATTATGTATAATATGCGGTTATTATATGGAATACTCATGAGGTTGGATTGATTGCCGAACTGGATCGCGTGCAACGCAGGGGAGCTAGATTTTTGATACGTTGTAACGGCATACTGAGTATTTAATCAAAATTATTAGATGGGTTAGGCTGAGAAATATCTCGTAGCGAAGGTTAAATTACAGATTAAATCTCTTGTGAAATTGATGAAGAGATCTCTTTGGCTATGACGTTTAAAATGTATTACTAGCCCCATTGTACTAAGTGTAGATTCGATCAAATTATTAGTCCTTACCCTCACTCACGACTTCTCCTGAGTGACACATGTGTGAGGATATGTGTAAAAGCTAACAAAAATTGGGATTTATTAGTAGGGCGTTGGGGGAATGAGATGAAAATGTAAAGAGAAATGTCTTCTTTCGCTTGTTAGGTATCATTTTGAATATTGTGCAAGTATGTTGGATCCTCAAGAAGTTGGATTGATTGGATTGGGTCCCGTGCAGCGTAGAGGACCTAGATTTTTGCAACATTGTTATGATAAATTGAGTGGCGTTCCAAAATTATCAGAGGGAAGGTCAAATTGCAGATTAAATCTCTGGCATAAATTGAGAGATCATGACAATATTTTGAGAGAGTTTATGCGTAAAACAGATAGATTGAAGACGTTATTTTTCTATCGAACGATAAGGGATCAGAATAACGATGCCGACTGCACCAGGGGTAAAAATAATAGGGTGCAAATTAATCTGGTATTCACTCACTGCTATACATCCTACCGATGGCTTGCAGGGTGCCAACAAATAATAAAAAATATAAAAACGTGTGTCCTTGTAAATGCCTTAACCGGTATATTGCCAGTGATAATAAAAAATTGGAAGAGGGGGTGGAAGAGGAGAAGAGGAAGTGTGAGAGGGAGGTAGGATGGGGAAAGAGGGAGGGAGATGGTAGCGGGGAGGGAGGGTGAGGAGGGAGGTTTTGGGAGGGATGAAGAAGGAGGAAAAGAGAGGTAGAGAAAAGAGTAGCCCACGGAATCAAGGAATAAATATAATCATCTCTATGATTGCAGGTCTCCTCTGGTGTGTATTCACTCCCTGCCACACACTCTAGTGGTGGCTAGCAGGGTACTAAAAAATTCAATAATAATAAAAACACAACTCCAACCACAGGCTCTTGTGGCGGCTCACGGGGTAATACTATATGTAGATGTAGAATGTAGTATTATATAGATGCAGACTCGAGTCTACGCTTTTTCGAGGCAGTTCACGTAGTGTTTTAGCCGAATTTGAGTGTTTTAACCTATTTTCGGGTGAATTTTACAGTGTAGTAGGCGTAGTGTCCCCATCATCCAAGGCTTAATACTCTATATAGAGAATTATTAGTGAATAGTCGTAGGCAACGGATTTAACACTTCAAATTTTGACTCTTGGCCAGCTTTATTTCTATTTGGGGTCGGTGGTCGGCGCACCCTTCAACGACATTATATTTGCAGGGATGGAGCGGGGCGGGAGATATACGATACACCTCCCCTATGTTAGGGCGGACAGTGACGCGAGTTCTAAGCACGTCAACGTGAACACTTCGTGCGTTACTGCTTGAGTTCGCGTTTTTTAGTACCCCGCAAGATTCCTTATCGTTTCTGATCTGCTCAGTCAGACAATAAAATTGCCAGCGTAAGAAAAGTAATGTTTGGTGAATACGAATCCTTTAAGACCGAAATTTTATTCACTTTTCACTTTCAATTTTACATGTAAGGGTGTCTACGTTCTATGTAGCATTTCAGAGAATTTTTCTAAATGTTATTTGGGTACGACTGCTATAATTTATTGAATACTGCATTTTTGTTTATTGTTATTCTTCTATGAAAATATCTTACTATCTTCTATACCATACGCCTGACAGATAAAACAATATTGTGAAAAAATAAACAAATTCAATTAAAAAAGCGAGATTTTTTTAAAGTTCTCGTTGAACCCACCCGCAGTAATACGTTCTCTCGATAAAAAAATTTTCTCATAATCAGTTGAAAAAATTAAGTACAAACGAATGAATTATAGAAATAAATATGAAGTGTCAATCTCCAATTCATCGATGTTTATATTACGCCCCAAGGAATTCTCAGGTCTTCATTTTGAAATTTAACAAAAAATAGGAAGTCCCCACGCGAGAAAAACACAACAACCTCGATAACGTATTATGGCTGCAATTTTGGAATTAATGCAGGTGGACGAAGACGGCAGGACCGGGTGCCGCGACCACGCCACCCCGGCGCCGCCCCCGGGGGCACTACTCTGGCCCCGGGGCGACGCTTATCGACGCATTTTCATCACCTGGCGACTGCCAAGTTCGAAAAATGTGCAACAACAAAAGACTGACCGGGCGTTCAAGGTCAATGACACCTGCGAGCCGCTCTTAAATTCCTTTACGTTGACCTCAATACATCAGCTTGTCACCTAACCAACTAAGGGTGATAATATTCTTGATTTGTTAGCAGCGAACTTCCCCGAAAAAGTTTTAACTACAGCAAAGGAATTATAACCAAAAGGCAGTGAATGCTAAGTTTTCTCTACATGGCGTCCGCAGGTTGCATCCAGCTCACTTCAACACGGACATTCGGTCCCGCAAAAATAGCTTCCGGTTCTCGAAAGCTATATGCAATCATTCCTACCGGCTGCGAGGTATTCACCACCTTCTCCCGCACCAATGCACACCACGTCCTGGGGTAGAAACCTCCCGTTGGCGGAGTCAGCCCGTTTCCTCGATGAGCCATTTGCCTATCAATTGAACTGGAAGAAGTATGTATACTCGCACTTTTCGCGACCAGCGCTGCCAGAAGCATTTTACACTCTCTTAGCCATATGACTTTAAGTGCTGAGCGCAACACACTGATTTTACTTAATGAAATCTTATCTAAGGCCCTTGAACATTATCCACATTGCGGACTCGCATTTGGCCAACGGTGCGTTCAGGCCCAGCCTGAATCTCTAGCATATACTCTGATACCAGTGGGCCATCTACATCTACGTAAATTCTCTCTGTACTGCAGTTACGGACTTGTTTGCGATGGCATTAAGAAATACTAAACCCAATAACTCTCGCTTTCTTATCGGCACCGACTCGCCAAGTGCACTAAAATCATCTCTGTCTTCTTTCCCTTTTATCCTCTAGTCTTGGACAATCATTACACCGTCTAGTCACTCAACAAGAATTGAGTGGAAACACTTTCTTACGTGTTCCTGGTAATGTCGGGGCAATCAGAAAATAAAATTCCTACGTGACGACGAAAGAGTGAATGACTCTGAGGTTCATCTACTTTGCTATCTAGGCCAGCGGGAAACCCTGGAGGTTATTAATAATAATGCACTTCGCATAATAAAGTCTGCGGTGTCAGCGAGTCCCATTTCAGTCGGGAGCAGTCGAAGGGAAGGGTCACACGTCTAAAAATCGGGCGTTGTACATTGACGACCCATTTGTCACTATTTTTTAAAGGTATGGTAGCTCTGTCAACACGACTGCATGCACGCTCCATTTACTGTGCTACACCTCCCGACGGAATGCGACATGTATTCGGCTGAACTAGAAATGCTGAACGTTAAGGATAACCCATCTCATACTCCAGGAGATAAATCCGAGAGTGTGAGAATCGTATTTATTATTCCATTAATTCATTAGTTATTTTAACAGGCGTATTCAACCTGGTGTAATATTTGAGTTTATTGATTAGTGTATCTTGTTTTTATGGATAATTACGATTTCTCCAAAATTACTAAGTTCATACTGCCTTTTGAGTAGGTTGTTATTGGTACGAAATGATCTCTGCAGTCGAGGCACACATTAGTCTAAATACCTACCTTCCATACCACTGCTTCATATCTCGATCCTTAGTTCTGCAGAGCACTAACCACTAATTTCATTTCCTTTCGCTCTCGTCTCCTTCGTCCTCCGTCACCCATAACATCCCCCATGGGAAAGCAGGAGTACATCGCCTTCCTTTGCTACGAAGAGGGAGGGGTCCGACACGGAGAAGGGCTATCTCGTGTCTGGATGGTGCCGGAGGGAGGGTGCGGCGAAGGAAACTGCGCACTATCGTCCCGCATTCCAACTCCGTATAATAAATAAATAATTATTCCGTCCCTCTCCCAGGCGGATGCTTCCGCCGTGAGTACGGTGGCCCCCGAGAGGACACGCATCTCTCAAATTCCTCGAGAGGAATGGATGGGGAGGTTGACCAAGGCAGAGCTTTGTTTTTGTTTCGAATGGGAAAAATTCCTTTCAGAAATTACCTAATCACACATCTATCCAGACATTATCCCAAATTTTAAGTTCACTTTTTTGTTTATTTCTAGGTTTTACAATTGTTCTTGATAAATATAATTTTGTCTGCTCCGGAATGAGTTAATTATAGTTTTGCAAATTGAAATTAAAAAGAGGCCGACTCAAATATTTTGGGGCGATGGAATATTTATCACGCGACTCAGCGCTGGTAACCTGGGAAGCAGCAGGCGGCGTCCGGCCGCGATGCAGCAGTGGTGTCCTAAGGGCCAACTTGCGTTTTGAACCCTGGCAATTTTTTTGTCTGACTGAGCGGATCTCAAACGATAAGGAATCAAAATAACATTTTCCGACCGCGGTAGGGGTAAAAGTATTCGGTTCAAAATTAGTCTGGTGTGTATTAACCTTCTGCCACACACCCTAGCGGTGGCTTGCGGGGTACTAAACAACACAAACGCAAGCGGTAACGCACGAAGTGTTCACGTTGACGTGCTTAACACTGTCACTGTCACTGTCCGCCCTTACGTAGGGGAGGTGTATCGTATATCTCCCGCCCCACTCCATCCCTGCAAATGTAACGTCGTTGAAGGGCGCGCCGACCAGTGACCCCAAATGAAATAAATCTGGCCAAGATTTTAAAAATTTGAAGTGTTAATTCCGTTGTCTAGGATTATTCACCAATAATTCTCTACATAGAGCATCAAGCCATGGATTCTGGGGGCACTACGCCTACTGCACTGTAAAATTCACCTGAAAAAGGGTTAAAACACTCAAATGCGGCTATGGCAGTACGTGAACTGCCTCAAAAAGCGTAGACTTTCCATTCTATATCCACACAATACACGGTAAGCGGCCAGAAGGGCCTGTGGCGGGGGGTGTGCAAATGTTTTCATAATTTTCAATTTTTTTTACCTCGCAAGCCACATGCAAAGGTGTTTGGCTGGGGGTGATCACATACCAGATTTCCCTTGACCCGAAACACCTTTACTTCCTGATAAAGTAGAGGAGGTTCTCCCTCATTAATTCCTTGGCACTCCACGGTATTCCAAACAGAAGGTGAAATTTATAGATATTTTAAATAAGCATACACTTAAATTACCTACTTATGTGCAATTTATCGAAGCTTTCTGGTAGGCGAAGCAATCCCGGCCTTAAGGTTTAATGCAATATAAAGCAAGTAGATACGCAATGAAGACGAAAAAATGTGTATAAAATATGGAGCACCGACTTACCGAATACAATTATTAAACTATATGCAAGACGCCTACCCACATAAAGGACCTTACATGGTAAAGCTACGAGGCGTGTTGGTCCAAAACACTACCGAGATACGTAAACTGCATTTATTATACATTTATTATATTATTTCTAGTACTTCTTTCTCTCCAGCGGTCTGACATAAGTTTAGCGGGTTCCTTCCGTCAGCACGTGCATGTCGAGCCACTCCCGACGAAACGAAATGTTTACCGCCATTTTCCTCATTGTAGCGTCTTTCCTTGCTTTGTAATTTCATATTAAGGTACCCACCGCTAGGGTTTGTGGCAGGGGGTGAACACACACCAGACTAATTTTGACCCAAATATGACCCTATGTCGGACAATGTTATTCTGATCCATTATCGTTCGTGGAAAAATGACATCATAAATCTGTTCTACACATAATCTCTCTAATTCTATTAACATGCTCTCTTATACCGTAGTACGATGGGGTAATAATACATTTTCAACATCACCGCTACAGAGGCACCCTTCCAAGTTATGAAAGAGATTTAATCTGTCATTTATTCTTCGCTCTGTGAGTGATTCCGAGGCTAGCTGCTCTAATATTTTGGATACGCAACTAAGCTTATCATAACAACGTTTTACTAGCTCCTCTACGCTGCACGCGATCCAATTTGGCAATTAATCCAACTTCGTGGGGATTCCATATACTTGCAGCATATTCTAAATTAGGCCAAACCAGGGACAGATAACATTTCTCTTTCACTTTTTCATCATATTTACCCAGTACTCTTCACATAAATCGTAACTTTTTTAGCTTGTTCATATATTTCCCGAATGTGTTTCACCCAGGAGAGGTCGTGACTGAGGGTACCGCCTAAGTATTTAATTGAGTCTACACATCCCATCCTCAACGTCACTTCGGCCTCAGAAAGAGATGCCGATTCGGCACTTTTCTTAACGCTGCACCGGATTCTTTAATCCCTCAACGAGGAAGATGAAGACATGATGCCTTACGGGTTTCCCTGCGTAGGTTGTTCTCTTTTAATAACAGTTTCTTCTGCATTCTAACAGGCGGCTTCAGGCAGAAGTGACGTTGAGGGCGATTTGATTTTTTTCGATTTTAAGTTTTTCATTTCCGCAATGACAAGTTACAAAAAGTAAGAAGAATATAAACTCTGCGTAAATCAATAGTACATAACGGAAACCCCGTTTTATGAGACACCCCTCTTCGGGCTGGAATAAAAATAAAGGAAAGACGCTATAAAGAGGCAGATGACTGTAAAAATTTACGAATGATCCAGATCAGCGACGTAGATAAGCAGGTACGTTATTCCTGATTGCAACTAACGAAAAAGAGCTTTATGCTGTACCTGTATATGCTCCACAGGTACTCGAGCACGTACCCGAAGTTCAATTCCTAAGTCATGAAAAATAGGTTCTCGCGGGCTATGCAGCAGAACGAATGCAATTTTGAGGGAGGGGATGAAGCACTCCGTGATTAATTAGGTCCAGGGGGACGGTGGGTGGAGAGGGGTTATGGAAGGGGGGTGAGGGGTTAACCGCTGGAGGGAGGGAAGAGATCCGTGCATGCATAGCTGGAGACCAACCTCTGGAAGAAGAACGGAGCGAGGAACACGAATAGGGCGTTAACTCCCCTCCTCACGCTCTCTGGGGCCTAGGAGTAGTGAAACACGGAATCGAATGCCGCCACCAACGTGACGCTTTTCTGTGGAACCCACCGAGAAGTATTTAATGCCTTTTTCTACGGAAATATCCAAATAACAGGACGGTTTCCCACGCAATCATTAAGAGAAGATTGTATTTATTCCTCGACCACATCGGCAATTCTCCTCTCTCTTCCTCCTTCTCCATCCCTCCCTAAACCTCCCTCCTCCAAAGTGTTAAGTGACTTCAACGTGGAAGATATTAGCAGAAAATTTGAAAGAGAATCCGAAAGCATTTTGGTCGTACGTCAGAGAGGTTCAGGAAAAGTAAATCTACAGTTAATTCACTCAAAAACGATAAAGGTGAAAGAGTAACCAGCAGTTTGGAAAAGGCAATTTTGTTACATTCCTCCTTTCAACGCGTATTCATCAATGTCTCACCGAATGTTTTCAATAGCTTACCAATTTGTTCACGCTGACCGATTCCCATAATTGAAACGTCATATAATAGAAAAGAACGTTTGCTAAAAATATCAAGCCCAATAATTCCTCCGAGCAATATCAAATACCCACTCCTATATAAAAGGGACTAGCGTTGGAAATGCGCAGTATTCATAAATCATTTTTAAGAAATAGCTAATAGGTCACAAGGTTCCCAGTCATTAGAAAACGGCTACTGTAACACCTATATTTAAAAACAAAGACAAGGAGGAACCGAGAAAACATAGACCTCTTTCCCTCACATCCATATCATGTTATGAAATGCAGTATATACTTGCTAGTTCGATAGTGAGGTACTTCTAAAGTCAAGAGTTATAAATGAAAAAACAGCAAGATTTACGAAAGGGTAAAACCTACAAGACACAACTATCACTTTTTGTTCATGATATCTTTGGTTTGGAAGACAGCAATGTTCCAGTGGAAATGGTTTTTCTGGAGTTTAAAAATGCTTTATATAAATTACCTATGACTAAACTACTTACAAATCTAGAAGCTTCTGACGTAGATGAAAATATCCTAGGCTGGATTAAAGACTTTTTGAATAGTCAGGTACAAAGAGTAGTCATAGGTGGTGTTCAATGTAATATAGTGGAAGTCACTTCAGGTGTTCGCTAAGGAAGTGTTATTAAACCTCTTTTGTTCCTACGATTCGTTCACCACTTTAACTCAGTAGTTAGTAGTAAGATATGTGTATTTGCCGATAGTGCAGTGGTTCACAGAGATATGCATAGTCCTGAGGATAAAGGAACTGGCGCAGATGACCTAAATGCTATACAACACTGGACAATTAGAATTAATCTCCCAAGGTGCATAGGGGTGAATTTTAGGGAAAAGATCCATTCCCCTCGAATGCATACTTCACAGGGACACTGGAATAGAAATTTTCGGCTGGATTAAATACTTAGGCGTTCCCTCACTGACGACCTCTCCTGGGTTTATTAGGATTTATTGAAAGAGCTCTGGAGATTTGCGATGAAAATGTTAAGAGAAATCTTATCTTCTGCTCATGAGGCCTCATTTTGCATATCCTACTTTTACATGGATTGATCCTTATGAAGTTGGATTGTTTGTGGAAATACATCTCATGGTGTGCAGAGGAGCTAGATTGTAAAAAAATTACTGTAGACTGGGTAGTGTCTCCAAATTATCAGAGGAGCTAATCTAGGAATCACTCACATAGTGAAGGTTAAATTACAGATTAAATCTCTTGCATAATTCAGAAAGAGATCTCTTCAGCAATGATGTTGAAAATGCATTAAGAGTCCCATTGTACTACAGTATGATAGATAATGGCAATAAAATTAGAGAGATTGAATGTTGAACGGATAGACATTAGATGTCATTTTTAATACAAACCAAAATGGATCAGAATAATTTTGGCAGACCACACAACGAGTGAAAAGTATTTTGTGTGAAGTATCTGGTGTGTAATCACCCCCTGCCCAACACTAGGGATACCTAGCAAGCTACTATGCATATAAATATAAAAGAAGCTCATAGATTCTCAGGGTTACCTATCATATAGTAATCTTTCAATTTTGATGAAATGCGACTCATCTCGAAAAGGCCTCTAGCAAACGAATGCAACAACAAAGGAGAATGCAATGCCTGGCCACAAAGCAATGCAATATCATTTCACGTCGCTATTTTGTGACAATTCAAGTGGCAATTTGATATTTAAACTCCTGCTTGTTTGCCGTTTCCCGAAACTCCGCAAGCCATCAATGAAGTGTAAAGACTTAAAGAGCAGGGTAAATGTGATTTGTTTTCTGCATATAAAATTCGCATTCCATTCCAAATCATTAAATCAATAAGGCTTGATGATGATCAAGCTTTAGTTTATCATGGGCTGTAAACATTGCTGAGTGAATTGGAAATTTAGTCCTGTTGCCCTAACATCTCCTACTACATGCTGTTTTAGAGGCTTATAAGGTTATGTGTAAATACCTGCATATGCTGGTGCAGAGTATTTATAATGTGAATGAATGACTCTTAAGAAATAATTTGTTTGAAGTTTGAATGAGCAATTTTATTGATGCTAAAGAAGGCCTTAAAAAAATCTTAATAATTTAATTTACTTGTTTTAGCATACACAGAAATCTTTGCCATGAATATTATTGTTTCTAAACAATAGGTGCACTGTTGGAGCTACCTAAGACTTGAGTAAACGTTTACTTTGTTTTAAGATTTTTTATTAATCCATATTGATCTAACATTTAAAAAAAATCCAGTCATAGTAATTACAGAGTAAAAAACTATATTTATGAAGAATTTTCTTTGTTAAGTACTCTTAATGCAATATTTTCTTCAGTATTTCCGAAGACATACCATAATTACATAATTGTTAAAAGTGCAACAACAGCACCCACTAATGTACTGTTTTATTCCTGCAAAAATATTTTTACAGGGAAATTAGGTAAGTATCTCCATGTTGTGTATTAACTATCTAATGATTTTAAATCTTCTTGAACAAAAGTTTTTTCTCAAGCATTTTATTCTGAAGGAAAATATATTAAAATGGTAACTCATGGAGTATGGATAATTCCTCTACATTCAAATTTAATTTTCATCAATCAGGGAAAATATGAAGCAGAAATGATTTTGAGTTTTCCATGTAATGTTATTTTTTCCACACATGACCTGTGATGGCCAATCCTCTACATTGCAACTCATGCACATCCACGAAATTCTCACCCGAGAACATAATCCTCACACTTCTATGTACTTCACAACAGCTAATTTCCAACCCCCCTCTATGAACGCCTGCATGGTGCATGTACATTATATTAGATAGTAACAAATCCAATACAAGCAAAAGAAATATCTTGGCAAATATTATTCATAGGAAAAAGCATATAGAAAATTACAAATGAAAAGACAATTTGACATAAGAAAGACTCATCAAAAATACCAAAAGATAAGGTATTTTACAGAGACAAACAATTATATCAGTTAATATTCTACTTGGGTAAAATAAATACTGTAAAGAGAAATAACCTTCAGAGCAGTACATGGGTTTTTAATGCTCTGGCTTTTCCTGGAATCAATTCTAATTTGTGAAAGGTAAAAATCGAGGTGTTGAAACATTGGCTTTAACCTCAAGGAACGTGTTACAGTACACATGACTATGGACACTCACATGGTATGCATGATATTTTGTCATAACATCTTGTTCCTTTAAAGCCCCAGAAATTTCAGTATTTATGAAGATGCTTCAATAGCTTAACTGCCTAAAGCACTTAGTCAGACATTAAAGATCCCAAATTCAATTCCCAGCCTATGCCAAGGTTATTTACATTTTGAAATTGTTGCATTGTAGGTTAATGTATGTCTCTCCACTCCATATCAATAAACACCAAAAGATATGACGAGCTTGAAATGAGCTCATGACAATCATTCATCACAGGGTGATTAAGCTGTGAGGAGATGAAAAGGATGGCACTCATGGGTTCACCTATAGCCCAGTTTGGCATAACAATTGACCTCATTTTTCAAAATAACAATGAAATTAGAAGGGTGTTCTAGGTGCTTTTCCCATGCACATTCTCAGAAAACATTGAGGGTATTGATCAAGAGTTTTAATTTTGAGCTTTAGAAATTAGGACACTAAAGTAATAAGGTGATCCAACAAGTCCACAGAAGCATTTGAAATTGGAGGGTGGAATTTGAGGGCGAGGGTAGCATAAGGAGAAATGGCAGGAGTCGTACGTTGTATGAGATGTGTTTGAAAAATCAGATCCAGCTCCTACAAATATGAAATGGTTGCATCAACAGATGGATCATCCAAACAACCTCTTTTGTCAAGGAGAAAGTCAATTGTGATTGTGATCTAACAGTCCACAAGACTCCCTGATCTTCCATTATACTTTCATAATGGGAAAGACTACATGAATTAATTATTCCACAAGATATAAAGAGGAGGATGCATTTCAACAATCAAATTCTTTATCGCTCAATGTTTTTTCACTTGATATTACTTCATTTTGAATAAAAAGAATTAAAAGGATATTGTGAAAGGTTCTCAAAATCACCACCAAATGTCAGCACTAGCACAACAAGTTTCCCACTTAGTAATAACCAATCCTTCATAAGTAAACACGTAACACGTCAGTGCTCAGGGAAGAAATATACATTGCAGATGCCTCTCTGTACTTGTTCCAATGTAACGATGCATGAAGATGGAAAAAATTGAGGTTCAAGCAGTCAATAAATACTTCGTAAAGAAAGGTCTCAAAGCAATGGAAATTTATGCTGACTTTCAGAACACTGGGGAACTCTGCACCTAAATATTCAAATGTTACCAAGTGGACAAATGAGTTTAAGTTAGGCCGGGACAGTGTATATGATGATCCCTGTAATGGTTGGCCAAAATGTACCACTACCCCAGAAATTACTACAAAAGTGCATAAAATAGTCATGGAGGATTGCTGACTGAGTGTGCAAGAAATCGCTGAAGCTGTAGGGATACAATCTGAATGGTCATATCATAATTTTAACCATGAAATTGGATGTGAAAAATATCTGCTAGATGTGTGCCATGACTCTCGATGCAGAAATTCAAGTGCATCAAAATAGAAATTTTCAAACAATGCTTGCCCTTTTTTAAAAGCAACCAACAAGATTTTCTTGACTGGTTTGTGACCACAGAAGAAACTTGAGTCTAATACTATGTTTCAGAGGCAAAACAGCAGTCAAAGCAGTGGAAACATGTTGATTAACCACCACCAAAGAAAGCAAAGGCAATACCGATGAGTGGAAATGTGGTGGCTTCAATTTTCTGGGATGCCACAGAAGTTCTGCTAATAGCCAACCCAATAGCCAAATTACTAGATAATACTACGCTAACCTTCTGGACCTACTAACGTGAAAGATACAAGAAAATAGGCCAGGTTTGGCCAGGAAGAAAGTCATATTTCATCAAGACAATGCACGCCCACAACCAGTGTCATTGCCATAGCAAAAATGCATTAGCTAAGATAAGAATTGCCACACCCACCATATTTGCCTAATTTGGCTCCATAGATTGCCACCTCATCCCCAAGCTGAAAATTTTCCTCGGTGTACGGATAGTGTCTTCAGCCTAAGAAATAACGGCCAAAGTAGACGGGTATTTTGTAGGCTTAAAGGAGTCTAATTTTCAATACGGGATTAAGACATTGGAGCATTGCTGGGCCAAGTACATTAGTGTGCAGGGAGACAACATTGAAAAATATAAAAGTTTCACTGAGGTAAGTCATTTATTTTTATTCCATTCCTAGAAATTTTCAAATTAACGTAACTGCCACTTCTATTTACTTACCCTGGGCGAATGAGAGGAGGTAGGATGTGGAGGTCTTTTTGCTAAAGAAACATACATTCGAAGAAATGGTTTCATAAATTCATTGCCTTAACTATAGATACACATATTCAACTACAATCAATCAGTTTATTGTTTCAACAATACATTCAGGTGATACCAAATTATGATTTTGCATTACATTCAGTTTATGATGATACATTGATTAAATATATAATTCTTTATACACATCAGTCAGCTTGTGGCAATTTTTTCTGGTGTAATAAAAACAAACATTCACATATGCTTTAAAATATAATTTTTTGTTACTAACATCTCGAGTGAGGGAATACTGTTCATTGTCAGAATCACCTCAGCTAACCTCTCTCTCACGCCTCACCACCTTTCCCTCCTAACTCCCTGTACAGATTGCAACAAACTAACAGCAAGGGTTTTTTTTTTAGTTTTTCTAATATCAGAACCAGCTATGTTCTTTAATTTATCCTCAGATTTGTTTGAAATTCACCCCTGCCTCATAAACCTGTACGCAGTTTTATATACCTGACGGAACCGATTTCCAAATCACCCTAAGTCACTGAACCCCAAATCATTCCTGAGCCCATTGTGTCCTTTACAATGTTCTTTATCCATCAAAAACTTTAAGAATTTCTGGCAATGACTAGAAAATTTCCCAAACCCTTTGTATACAAAATCATGAGTCTCTCCCCATATCACCTGAATTGTAATACTTCATATAACCACCCTCTCAGAGAGAAATCTTGATTGATAATGAAACCCATGTTCCAAATTTAGCATTCAATAAAATTTAATTTGTTAATACTATACTCTGCCGTATCAACAAGGGGCAATAAATCACTGAGTTTATTGGCCAAGGGAATTTCCACATTTTTGATATTATTTCTCTCCCCAGGGAAATAATATATTGGATAGAATACTTGAACATCATCATTTCTTGTATTCATAATGCCAACACAGCAGCTCACCCAAAAACTGATTCTTAATATTGTGTGTTCTCAAACATATTTGCAGGAAGAAATGTGACATGAGTATTTGTACTTCACAGTGCTTCATGCATTTTTTTGTAATAGTTTATGAAGAGTATAAGCATCTGGAAGGTTTTATCATTCCTAAAGAGATTTTCTTTCTTTGTTATTTTCTTATCCAGTTTACCAATTTAGATTTCCCCATAACTTATCCAACTCTTTATTCTACAATTTCAGATTCTGCAAAGACTTGCAGGGAGTTGAATGAGTGATTAATGTGGTCTTTGTATGTTTTCTCTCACTAAAAACCTTCCAATTAACCATAATTCTTTCTTTACCTAAGAGTACCTTTTGCATGCATTGAATAGATGTTTCCAGGCTATGACTGAAGTAAATACTGGTATATTCTCCCGTTTCATGAGCATTAAATGCCTCTTGCCTCAGGTGTCAGATTAATTATCAGAGGAGAAAGCATCCCGGCAACTTCTCTTTATCTGAATTTTAAACAGCCCCCTGGCCAGACCCAGGTCCCATTTGTATTGCGTTTGAACATTCATCTTTTATCAATAAATGAATTCAATGTTACTTTATTCATGTACACTGTATATAACTCATGTTTATAGTTCCAAATGGAATTCATTTTTGAAATTATGTCTAATTTCCATGCAGATATCAGGCATAAAAAAATTTAGATATTCTTTCACAGATATAGTTTTACCTTTAGTTTTCTCTCTTTGCAAACTATCATCCCGTAGGAATATATTTTGCTTCTCAGACCTAAAAGACCCTACTTTTCCCTCACAATTTTACTATTACTTTTTTGTTTTTCTCTGAATACCATGGGTGACATATATTGGGATAATTTGATACATGGAATGCATTTAGGGGTTCAGGCATATCCTCGTAATGTTTTCAGTAATATATAATACCTATGTTGTAAATCAGGCTCTCTGTTTCAGTGTATGCCAAGTAAATGTTTGCTACATATTTTGGTAACATTTATTAATGGTTAAAAACAGATATGAGCATGTTCCCTTATAATAAAATACAGAAACCAATCTATATCAGCTTTATCATTTAAAAAGTTGGGTATGGTATTTCTTAAAAAAATCATCGATAATTTTGAAAAATCAAAAAAGCACATGTCTATCATTATTTTCCTTAGTATTGCGTAAATTTATGCCATATGTCTGACAGGTAATCTCTATAGTTTATCCCAAACACAAAACAAACTTTGAGATTTTGGGCAAAGAAATGCTAGTTTGGTGAAGCAAGTAGTTTAGTCTTTTCTCTTATTCTTTTGATGATGCCCCCTGTGCATACATTGTGGAGACATGCAATGCTTTACTTTCTGCTTTAAATGGGAAGTGATGTAAATCAAATAAACTTCGCCTCAGAAATAACATATTTATGAGAACCGAACCTTGTTTGATGTTGGTGGAACTTCTTCCCTCCAAGTTTCACTGCTGCCCAGATAGATGAGGGATGTCACTGGCTCTAATTTCACTCCTTGAATTTTGATATCTGCCTTCAACTTCCCTCTTCCACGCACAAGTGTTTTAGTTTACTTTTTGAAGATGCTCATGTCATATACCAGAACTACTTGGTCCATAGCATATTGACTTGCATTTACGTTAGGTGTTTCTGCTACTACAGAGATGTCGTAGTAGTAGTTTTCAGGGGAGGCAACTGACAACTGAGGTCATTTGTGCCATAGGGGATGGACAGGAAAGTATAAAGGGTGAAGAGAAACCCGGCGTCGGCATTAGCCTACTCTTTACGAAAGGCACCAAGGGGTCCGTGGTTTAACGTCCCATCCGAAGGATGGCGTACTCACTCAAAGTGCCCTACACAAAGCACCTCAAGTAGGGATCAAGATACCTCTGAAAAATATTCAACACCGCCGGGATTTGAACCTGCGCCCTCTGGGTGGGAAGCCAGTACGTTAGCCCCCGCACCATCTCGATCCCCTACAGAGATGTCATCTGCAAGTTGAAGCATGTTAATTTCTTTGTCATTCACCTTGATTCCTTTGATGCCCATTTCTTGTGCATCTTTTATTGCCCCTTCAAGATACTCATTGAATAATACTGGCAAGAAGTGAAATTCTTGTCTAATTCATTTGTTGGTGGCTTTTATTTTCTTCCTATTTTTCATTTTCATTGTTGTTACTTGATTCTTGTAAAGCTGATGGAATATTCTTTCGCCATTAAAATCTATTCCAAGAGCTTCTAGTATCTTGAACATCTTGTTACATTTCACATTAATGAAGGCCTTATTAAAGTCTGCGAATGTCACACATAATGGCTTGTTTATGTGTACTTTTTTTTAGCCAGTGCCCTTAATGTGAGTATTGTCTCTCTTGTTCATTGGTTTTTCCTGAATCTGAATTGGTTTCCCGTGACGCTTTCTTCTAACATGCCTTCTATTCTTGGGCTAATTATCCAAGCAAGGATTTTGAACCTTAAAAACATAAAGCTCAATGTTCTACGTTTTTTGTATTTATCTGTTCTTTGTTTTTTCAGTATTGTAATCACAGTCTTCTCGAAGTCCTCTCGTACTGTTTTTCACTGTCATAGCTGTCTGTGATCATCTCAAAAGGGTACCCTTCACTTTGACACTGAGTGTCTTGATTTTGAAACTGTTTTTCCAAATCCAGGTGCCTTGTCTCTCATGGCTCTGTTGAATCTTTTCTCAGTATTCCTGGGCCCCAATTATCTTCTTCTATCAAGTTTTCATTTTTTAATCAAGACTGCTTCAAGTGGTTGGGGCCCTTGATTGAGTACCTTAATGTATTCCTTCCACCTCTTCCCAATTTCTTCATCTCCTATCAGTATATTTCCTTAAGTATCTCGGATATTTTAGGATTTTGTTTCTCTTTCTATGTTTTCTCTTTTCGTCAATTCATTAGCAGTTTTATTATTTTCCTTCTTAATGTTTTCATTGATTTCTTCGCAGTAGGTTTCTATCCAATCTTTGATGACCTTTTTGCACTCTCATATAACTTTATTCTGCAACTATTTGTTAAGGGTTTCCTCAGTTTAATTTATTAGATTTTCTTCTCCTATACATTTTCTTGTTTCATCTGTTATCCATGGCTGCTTAGAGTTTGCCACTGCCTCGTGAGTTACTCATTTGCTACTTTGACTTTGGCAGTAGACAAGATTATAAACAATAACTATTTTTAAAAATTGCAATAACTCATGTATAAATTTCGCCTTTAGAATATAAAACTTTGCATGAAAATGGTGATAACTTATCAATAACTAATTTATTTAGTATCTATTACTGGAGCGGTTTTCTTATGGCATGGAATGCATGTAAGTCAGTGGTGAGAATGTAATTTGGGAATGCAGAAAGTGTACAAAAAAATTTTTTGCTCCTGAAAATTTACAATTCCCTAAAGATTAAAGATATATTTGGCAATTGCCAAGTAACATGCATCCTCTTTGTTCTATGCTGCTGGTGATTACTTAAGTCCCAATATGCTTTATCACCTCCCTTTTCTTCTTCCTTTTCATCCATTTGTTGCTGGCTATTTTTATAATTGACTGCCAATAAGTGCACATAGAGAAATCAGAAGAAGTGAGAAGTCTAAGAGATGTGGATCTCCCTCCCTCACATAGTCTGAGGGGGGATTTTACCCTCTGGGCCCCATAACAAGAGCATCCACTAACTCTCAATTGTGAATGACTACATGTTCCTTTGCTGGTAAACCCACCGGGTTAATATCTCAGGTGAGTTTCCAGGACTAATGAATTGATATCATTAGATTCTAGGTGTCAAGTTACATCAGGTATCCAAGAAGTGTTTGACAAGCACTACCGTAGCCAAAGTGAAAAAATTAGGAGTTGTCCCTCCAATTGACTTAGTGAACATAGAGGGGAGAGGGAGTTTGCCTCTCAGGAGGGGCAGCTATCTTCCTTGCACTGTCTGGGTCATGGAACCTTCCATGGTCCTTGAATATATGACAACTTCAACAGAGAAGATGGCTACTGCCTATCAGGAGCCTGGAAAAGGATTTGGCGGGAAACCCCAACCAATCACAGAGCAGGGAGGGAGAGGCAATACATATAGAAACGTGGCCAAAAGAACGTCCCGGCACTTCGACCTGAAGACGCTCGTTGAAACACGGGCGAAACTGTTGTCAGAAAAACAACCTACGTGGTGACATCCCGAGAATGGAGACTTTCATCTGAACGCCGCGAAAATCTACAATCCCGTATTAATGCGTTTATGGTTTATATATATATATTCTTATTTTTCGGGTACCAGGTCTTCCTGGGAAACCATAACCGGAATAGGGAATGGAACTGGCCTCCCTACCCTGATTTGTGAATTTCACATGCAATCGGGCTTAGTAGTGGGTGAACTCTATCATCACCTACCAAACCAACCTTCGGGTTGATTACTGTGTTTACGGTTTATATATATATTTTCTTTTTATTCAATATTATGGCAACCCCTCACTGGCTCTCATCCCCTTCACCGTAAATTACTTGATAACTATCTCTACAGTAATCCCTACTATATCTCACCTCAAATAGGCCTAAAATATCTATATTTCCCCTTACCATATCTTGCTTTTATTCACTAATTTTTCTGTCTTCAACCTTGTCCTAACATGCTAACTAATTTGGACTTCTTCTTTATCTTCTATGCTGCTGCTGTCGGTTTTGCTTAGCAAGGCTTTCGTGAGATGACGACCATGGGAGCCTTGCCTCTGCCGAGCACAACACACGGCCAATTGGGCTGAGCCCCATAGTTGTCAGGACAGATATTCTCTATACTGTCCATCATAAAGTCTTGGGAATAATAATTGAGTTGATTTCCCAAGGCTTTCCTCAATAGTGTTTTTAACGTAACGAACTACCGACTAGAGAGCCCAGGTTCAATTCTCGGGCAACCCTCTCTGGGCACTCTCAGATCCATCCAGGCTATGTGATTTTTTGGATACCAGATCTTTCTTGGAAACCATAAGCAGCACAGGAAAAGGCACTAGCCCCCGTACCCTGATCTGTGATTTTCACATGCTGCTGGGCGTAGTACTGGGTGAACTCTACCATCACCTAGCAAACCAACCATCAGGTTGATTACTGTGTTTATAGTTTTACTATCACTCAATGGTCACCCCACTGGGGTTAGACACCTTTGCAGCCGCCTCCAACCTCACTCGGGAATAGACTCTGTGCAGACTACCATTGGTTTGGCTTCCATCCTTCAACCTATTTGACATGGGTGTGTCTATGAGAAGCAATTAACACTGCTCCCACCAACACACATATATGGGTCAACAGAAGGCACAAGGCCTTCCACCGCATCAAGGTGGTAGTACATGGGAGGGTTCTCTTTGTATAGTATTGCCATATTTCTACTGAGTTCAACTCAGATAATGAATTTGCTAACATGAGAGATGGTTTTCACCCTCTTTCCCACATCTCTTAATTATTTTATTAATATTGAAAAACTTAACAAGATTACTCTTCAAACTTAATTGTTTTGTTGATCATGTGGCCCCGTGAATGCTTCTTTGGGTTTATTATTACACAAAATGTTATTTTTTATGACAAATCATAATATCCCTCATAATACTTATTGTAATTTAAATTATGTAAGCGAAGGATTTTTTTGTAATTGCCCAACACTATTACCTCATTCACAACCTTCTTCGGTTCTATAGATTACAAAATATTTTCAATGATATGTATTGGATTTTTTCTTTTATCATCCTGATGCAAACCTCGGTAGTATCAGACTTGATGTTAACATTTTTAACATGAGTTGAGCAGGTATGAGTGGGTACGGCAAGGGTTAATGGGGTGATTTCGACCTTGATGTTCCATGTACGAGGGTAGTCTGAAAATTTTCCGACCTACAGCAGATAGCAGTAAGCGAGACATTTCTTCTTCAAAATTATTTTTATTTTTTAACATAAGTCTCCTTTTAGTCAATACACTTTTTCCAACAAGCTCTAACTTACTTATTTAACCCTCCCAAATAGTAGTTGACATCTTTCTCCACAAAATAGGCATTTACGTATGCGATAACCTCCTCGTCCCATGAAAATCTCCCTCCCCCAAAGAGGTTGGGAAACAGGAAAAAGTCGCTGGGGGCCAGATCTGGTGAATACAGTGAGTAGTCACCAATTCAAATTTGCGAATTCTAGCAATAGAGAATGCCAAAGTGTAAGTAAGGTATGTGGCCCTAATGGAAAAGCACTCTCTTCTTCAAATGTGATTGTTTTTTTGCAATTTCCGCACTCAGCTTGTTGAGTAATGATAAGCGTAATACTCTCCCGTAATTTTTTTACCTTTTTGAAGATAATCGATCAACACAATTCTGTGACTGCCCCAAAAAACAATCGTTTCCTGGCTGATGGAACCATGTGCGTGTGCCTTTTTCAGAGCAGGTTCACCCTTCGCAGTCCACTGTTTAGACTGTTCTTCCGTCTCAGGAGTATAGTTGTGATGGATCCAGGTTTCATCTACACTCATAATGATGCAAACAATCCGATTCCCTTTGCTGAAACCACTCGAACAGGGCCTTGGAAATGTTCATTCAGGTGTGCTTTTGGTCTAAAGTGAGCAAACACATGGATAGCTGACGCAAGCCCAATTATTCACTCAATATATGACAAACGCATTCTTTCGATATGCCCACAGCCACAGCTGCAATCTCTTTAACCTTAATTTTAAGGTTGTCCAGTACCATTTGGTGAACTTTTTCTTAAAGATTGCTGTCATCTTCATGCTGAGGTCACAAACTTTTCAGATACCCATCATAATGGTAACCATATCCCAGAACTGGTATTCCTCAAATTTTGTTACAAGCCACTCTCCAACATCAAGGTATAAAATATCCCTTTTTCCATTGAACTTTGTAGAGAGGTATATTAATGTTTAAATGAATATACTTTGTAACTTCCACACAATTTTTATTCGTACTACCGGTTTCAACGCAACGGCGTCATCATCAGGTACAAACATTTTTCGGGCACAGGGTTGTATATATATGCACTTTTCGGAAAGGAATGTTGGGGGAGGGTGGGTGGGGTGAATGGCTAATGGGAAGGAGAGGGGTTAGGGGGGGGGGGGGTTAAGCCGCGTGGCTGGCAGGTAAAGGTCCGTTGGCGGGGGGGGGGAGGGAAGGTGGCATGGGGGAGGTGAAAGAGAAAGGAAGTTTTTGGGGTGAGCTAAATGAGGAGGTTGGAGGAGGGTAAAAGAGGCATGATACAGGGGTTTTTTGGCACATGTTATTTCCTGAAGGAGATTTCCAAAATTGGTGAGTGATTTTCAAATAAAATTTCGTTGACCAAATGTCCACTCTTCATGTGTCTTCTTATCTCCAGTTCTTCCAATTTGTCCATTCTTCTTCCCTTTTCCACGACGTGTAGTATTTCCGGGTTGAAGTCGCTGGAGTGGTCCTCCTCCCACAAATGTTTCGCAAAGTGCGATTGTTTTAAATTCCCCGTGCGGTGGCTGCGTTTGTGATCCCCCGCGCGTGTGAGGAAGGATCTGCCTGTCTGTCCGATGTATGTGGCACTGCAGTCATTACACTTCAATTTGTATATACCACTTTTGTTGACCCTATCCACCTTGTCCTTGGTATTATTTAGGAAGGACCCAAGATTATTGATGTTGTAGTAGGCTATCTTAAGTTTGTCCCTCGGGAGGAAATTACCTATTTTTTTGGGAGATGTAGCCGTAGTAGGGGAGTTTACACCAGCGAAGGTTTTCGTCCGTAGCTTCACTCGATTTATAAAGAAGTTTTCTCGTTCTTTCGAGGCGTTTTTTATAAAGAATTTTCGTGATTGATGTTTCACTATAGCCATTTTTGGATGCGATCTCCTTTATAGTTGACAATTCTTTTTCGTAACTATCTTTTGAAAGGGGGATGTTAAGTAATCTGTTTATCATGAAGTGGAAAGTGGATAACTTTTGGCTTATGTGATGGAGTGAGTCGGAGGGGATGATATGATCTGTGGCAGTGGTTTTTCTAAAAATTGAGAAGCTAAAGCCATTCCTCTGTTTTGAGATTGTAATGTCCAAGAAGTTGAGTTCCATGTTGGATTCCTTTTCACATGTGAATTTTAAATTGCGGTCGCGCGAGTTTAAAGTGTTCAAAAAACTGTCTATCTGTCTATCGGTTCCTGTCCATATGGCAAAGATGTCGTCGACATATATTTTTTGAAAATCACTCACCAATTTTGGAAATCTCCTTCAGGAAATAACATGTGCCAAAAAACCCCTGTATCATGCCTCTTTTACCCTCCTCCAACCTCCTCATTTAGCTCACCCCAAAAACTTCCTTTCTCTTTCACCTCCCCCATGCCACCTTCCCTCCCCCCCCCCGCCAACGGACCTTTACCTGCCAGCCACACGGCTTAACCCCCCCCCCTAACCCCTCTCCTTCCCATTAGCCATTCACCCCACCCACCCTCCCCCAACATTCCTTTCCGAAAAGTGCATATATATACAACCCTGTGCCCGAAAAATGTTTGTACCTGATGATGACGCCGTTGCGTTGAAACCGGTAGTACGAATAAAAATTGTGTGGAAGTTACAAAGTATATTCATTTAAACGAACATGAACCTCCACAAAGTTGAGCCCGAGACCATAGAATTCAGGTATATTAATGTTATATTAATTTATATTAATAATACATTTCTTCTGCAATGGCATTGTGACAATTCCCTGACACCCTTACAGTCCTCACTTGGCACCAGCAGATTATTTCCTATTTCCAAAAGTGAACTCCTCCTTCAAAGGACACCACCATGGGACCATAAGTCCCATCAAAGAAGCCTGCACGTGTACTCTTCAGAGCCATCCACACAACGCCTACCAGGGAGCCTTCAAGTAGTAGTAGTAGTATTTAGGGGAGGCGACCGACAGCTAAGGTCATTTGTCCCATTGGGGATGGACAGGAAAGTATAAAGGGTGAAGAGAAACCCGGCGTCGGCATTAGCCTACTCTTTACGAAAGGCACCAAGGGGTCCACAGCTTAACGTCCCATCCGACAGACGGCGTACTTACTCAAAGTGCCCTCCACAAAGCACCTCAAGTAGGGATCGAGATACCTCAGAAAAATATTCAACACCACCGGGATTTGAACCCGGGCCCTCTGGGTGGGAAGCCAGTACGTTAGCCCCCACCCCATCTCGATCCCTGAGGAGCCTTCGAGTCATGGAAAAGCCACTGGCAAAAGTTTGTTGATGCTCAAGGGATGTATTTTGAAGAATTTTGAGGCACTGAGGCAATATATGAAATCTAATTCCAAGAAAATTTTCCCTAAACTTTTTTTACAAATCATATTTTATTATCCACACAGGATGCTAGGATGTCCATACATCATGATATTTTTCTCTCCCATTTCAATAATGGTCCTTTTCTAACTATAACGTAATGGAAAATTAAATGTAATGAATCCAAGAGAAAGATTTTCACTTATATATTTTTACAATACATTTCCAGAAGATTCACACTCAACAAAAAGCAACATCTACCTTGCCTGACATGCATATTAATTATAGTTCCTACTCCATTCACCATGGGATTTCTTGAACTGCCTTGCCCCATGCCCCTTGGGGGAGAGGCAGAGCCACGTGGTCGGGGGGTCAAGGTGGGAGTTGGGGACAACCGCACTTCTTCCCACTTGATGAGCACCATCCTCTTCTTGACAAGGAATGTGCCAATTGCCACCCACCTTCTGTACTTTTGGCAAGAACTCCAGGGGTGGCTAAAAGGGGAAGAAATCATAATAAATTATCACCTTCCCGTAACTGTTCGAAATCCACTTGGTATTTATACAGCAGAACATGAGTTATTTGCAGCAATGCCGAACAATAATCATTTGGATGATCCGCCTTCCAGGGGATCTCTTCGATTGTTTTACTAAATACATATTTCCATGAATGGTATAGCATGCCACCATAAGTTTCAGACATTTGGAAAGCAGATAAATGGCTTTTAATGGGACAGAGCCAGTCATCAATCCTCTTTTCTGGGTTATGAAAGATCATTAACAATTTCCTTTTTAGTCTATTTTACAGTCATGGCCAAAATCAATTAAACACCCTGGGGCATTTGGAAGTCTTTTTCCAACTCAGCAACTCAGATTCTGTCCATGCAGGAAGGATTGTGCACAGGGTGTATTCTTGATTGTGGGGGATGGTAACTTTTGTACTTCACCGCTGATAGGTTCAAATTTACATACTGTATCTGTAGTGAATATTTAGTGGGTGAAGGAAAGAGAAGAATTAGACAATTAAGTACTTAGAAAAGAGAAGTTTCAACATGAGATGAGGAGAGAATGAATTCTGTACTTGAAGATTCATTTTGAACTATCACCATCAATGATTAACAAAGCATTTAACCTCCATAGACAAATACCTTTATCAAATGAAGGAAAGGATGAAAAAATACACAATATGACAACACAATGGTACAAAACATTCGAAAATGAAAGCGTGAGGGAGTGCAAAATATCACTCATCCTAAGATTATTCTAAGTCGCATAAGAATTAGGGAATAGGCAAGAAAGCAAATAAAATTATCTATGCAACAATTCTATACCAATGAAGTACCATGCAAATGATAGCAATTATTCAAATATTCTCCCGTTCCTTGAAATCTATAAACCTTTCACAAGCCTTAAGGGGCCAAATGGAGGGAGGGGTGGAGGAATTGAAGGGGTGGGGGCTACCACTCCTTCGTAGACTAATTCGCGATCACCCAAAAGGAAGAAGGGGAGGGAGGAAAATGATCTCGAGGGCTCCAAGGCTTCTCTCTAAGCAGACTAATGTCTCATTCACTCCCTCTTCTTAGTTATTTATGGGGTTTTGGACCAAATGGACAATGAAAGCACTCGATCAACCATCAGTGCATGGACATTTTAAAGCACAGCATTTGTCCTACACCAAGAAAACCTGTTCTGCTGGCACAGCACCTACACATGGCATCTGTTTGTAGAATTCCAAATGAATAGCTATGAAGGTACTACAATGCATAACAATGAAAGTTTGAATGAGTTCCAATCCTGCAGAATAAACTTCTGGTTTAATCATAAATTCTTAGGATTGGTCGTGTTGATCAAGAAACATGATCAAAGCACTGCACATCATTTCATTCGAAGTCAGCCTCCATACAGTCCCGACTTAGCCCCCTGCGACTTCTCCCTGCTCCCAAGATCAAAAATCCTGCTCAAAAGGTACCAGTTCAATGACATAGAGACAATTCAAACAAAGACGAATGTGATGAGCGCACTGAAGTTAATTCCTAAAAGTGACTTACAGAACTGCTTCAGGATGACGAAACCTCAATGGGAGGGTGTTTTTCAGTCGAATGGGGATTACTTCGAAGGATGTCACGAGCCAGATGGCAAAGAATAATGCCACAATGGAGTTATGAATGCAGGTGGGGTACTCATGGGATACACCTCATCTATTCGTGTTCATCACGACGGATGGATGAATGTACACAGAATGAAGCTTTGGTTATGGAAGGTGGGGGCCAGGCATCCAGGTGGTCTTCTGAAGAAACCATCTCTTTTAGAGTGCACTCAGTGCAAGACCCAGAATACAGAGTCGGCAAGAAGCCTTGCCACTGAATGGAAGGTGCACCTTGCTGTGATTCATGGTGCATTAACTTCTCAAATGTAGCCTCTGGATGCTTCAGTCAAAAAAACCATCCAAGAGATCTATGGAAGAGTCTTTAAAGTAGATTAAGGCACAAACCCATGATGTCACCATCCCCTTTTACCACTGTCTGTCAAGTTACTTATATCTAATCACCATATGATTTGTTTGTGTATTGCTGGCTTGTGTGTCAGGTGAAGTTCTTCTGATTAGTGACTTTAACTTAAACATCAACTGTTCGTCTCCTTTACTTTCCCAATTTCCCACCAATCTTGAGGAATTTTTCATACAACATTTTATTAGTGGGTTCACTCTCAAACCAACTTTTTCACACCCAGAGGGTTGGCCTTCCTGGATTAGTTATAGCCTTACTGGAAGTGAAAGTGACCCATGTTGGCCACAGTTCCCACCTGGGTTTTTCCACATTTGCTTGAGAGCCAGCGGGTGGCCTCCATGTCTTCCTCCCCTCCACCCTACCAGCCCCATCTGGAAGATGACCAACCGGGCTCCTATTAATGACACCCTCTCTCTCATGGCATCTTTTAAAAGAGAGCACAGTGGACGATGCCATTAACCTCTTTTATGATTGGTTGCATCCTGTATTAAGGGACGGCATTTTTCACCAAAAGACCCAAAGAAGGAAGTGCCTCCCCCATGGACAACATGCGAGACAGCATTTTCTTTAAAAAATAAACTAAGCGTATGATCCTTACACAGATGCTTTCCATAGCCCCACACTTCAAAAAAGGCCTTTGGTATCATGTCATACATCTTGCTAAAATTTACTATAGTAATCACTAAGCCACTATTTACTCTGGATGTGTTACCAACCCAAAATGCTTCTGGTCTACATTTAATTACCAACATAATTCTGTTAACACACACACCAATAGGAATGTCACTAGGTGTAAAAGTGGCTTTTGAACCCCAGCGTGTGGACCTTCTTAGCACATATTTTCAAACCACTTTCTTGGGAAACCATCATATGGATACTTCAACTTCTGCCTAAAATGCATTTGCTTCCCTTTTCTTGTATTACTTTCCAATTCTCCTGATGAACACTTTAACCATTTGCACTCGGGTGCTTTTTTCTCGATTGCCTTAGTCTACTCGGGATTCAATGTTTTAAATACCCCAAATTTACTAAGCGTGGCACTAGAATGAAAAATGAGTTTCTTTTCATACAAACTTATTTATTTGGATTTTTTGACATAATTATTGATAATTTTTTGATAAACCATAATTTAAACTCTATAGTATTTCATGGTATGATATTTTTGGAAGCATTCACAACATGAAGACCTACTTTACATTCACACGTCTCACAGATATATATCGTCTCCCTTCTTCCACCTTTGATTTTTCGGTTAGAGCAAACCGCACAATCTTATGTTTTTTGTGAGGGTAAGGTGTCATAATAGCCGGCCTCGGTGGTGGCAGGGTAACGTCCTCGCCTACCAACCCAGAGGTCGTGGGTTCCATTCCCACCTAGGTGGACTTCCCTCCATCTAGGGCTTGGTTGTATGTGATTGTCATCAAATATCTGCAATGTAGGGTTAGGTGGAAGAAGGGACTAATAGTCCCAACCTCGCCCAAATAAGTCGATAATAATAATAATAATAATATGGAGTTTGCCATCTAAACGTTGCTCTATGTTTGTGGATGGTAATCTAACCCTGGAAGTTTGTGTACCATCTCGGAATTCTCGAACAAGATTATGTACTAGTTTCCTAACAAATTTCACATGCGAGATATGTTTTTCATTTTTTCTTTGTTGGCATTCTTTATACAATATGAATGGAATTGCAACACTGACCTCAAGCCCCCAGAAAAACAATTTACGCCACCATTTTCGAGTTTTCCTCATGAAACAATAAGTGCTTGTGTAATGATCCGCTATATCAACTCCCCCCATAAACTTGGTAGAGTTTGTCACAACCTTGGGTTTGAAAACTATTTCATTCCCACCACCATGAACTCTCCTTTCCATGGACTCAGTCTCTGCAGTGTCCCAGGTACTGAGCATTGTGACTATCCTCTTGTCTTTCCAAGCAAGGAGCATTACATTTCCATCCTTGTAAGCCACTGTCTCTCCTTTCTTTAGCTTTGGATGTTTGATCACAGGTGGATTATCTTTCCTATTGGGCATTATTGTCCCTGTCAAGTGTATTTTTTTCTTTAGCAATTCCCTTGCAAGAGTGACACTAATGTAATACCTGTCAGTGAAGAAATGATAGCCTTGAGAACCAGATACTGAGTTCTTCCATCTTTCATGCAGTTCTAAAACTATTCCGCTAGTAAAAGGGAGATCAGGTCTCACCAATGTTTCCACCATAATAAGGGACAAATGAATGTACGTAACCACTTTTGGAATCTGAGAGGACATATAGACGAATACCCCATTTTGTTGGCTTTTTAGGATTATACGTGATGAAGTCTATCTTTCCCTTGAAACTAAAAACAGCCTCATCAACAGAAATCTCCGTTCCAGGGCAGAATCTCTCCCTAAATTTCATTTCAAGGTATGACAGGAAGCAGTTTACCTTCTCGGTTCTTGTTCTTATTTCTTTACTTGACTTTTGATCATTTTTCAGTGTAACATCCAAAATATTTTCAAGAACCTTTCTCTTTTGAAAACAGCTCGAAAAAATGGTATATGAGACTCAGAATCCGTGCACCAATAACTCTGTAAGTTAGGGTGATTCAATACACCCATATTTTGTATTACGCCAAGAAAAGCCTTCATTTCCGCCATTGTCACATCTTCCCAATTATTCCAAGTGGATTGCCGCGATAGTTCTTTCTGGTTAATTTTATGCCTAGCATACTCGTTGGTTTCTTCTGTTATATTTTGTATCAATGTATCTGTAAAAAGCAACTGAAAAAACTCTATTGGTGTGGCACATCCAGAAGAAGAACTTGAGGTCCAACACGTAACTGACCAGTGGAGAAAGGGATTCTGCTAGGCTCGTGGTCATTCACAGATACAGTATTCCACTTTTCTTTTTCTAGTTTTCCACTATAAACACTACTTTCACTGGGCCTTATGCCCGAATGCACAATGCTATCACCTATATCTCCATCACTATCACTTATATAAACAATTGTGCGTCTTCGTTTTGTCAGTATGAATTCAACATCACCGTCAGTACATTCACCCTGATCTTTGGGTGAAGCAAGGGACATTTTCTTTTCCACAGTTCCACTTGGACCAGTGACTGGTTCATCATCTCCAAATGCATTCTCAGATAACTCACTTTTGTCACTATTATATTTGTTAATAAATTCGTCAGTTTCGATGTAAAATTTTTCGTCGCTGCTTACTAATTCTTTGGAATACTTATCCATCGTGAGGAGGTGAAAATCGTTCAGAATGAGCAACTACTAGCTGGCTATGCATTCGTCCTACTAAAGGGAAAGCATCTGTTGAAAGAGAACCCTCTGTCATCAGGGAAAACACCTGCGTTATGCTTCTAGAAACTTAATCAAACCTCAGGGACTAAGATAAGGAAGGTTCTTTACCACAGGAGGATGATGCAACCTCAAAACACCACGACAAAGGAAAAGTGCTAGGGTTCTAGTTACTATGAATCAATGACTCATGTCTAGGACACTCCTCAAACAATGATGATGCAACCTCAAAAAAGCATGACTCCAGGAAAAGGCCTAAGGTTTGTGTTTTACTATGAATATAATAGATCATATCTTGGGCCCTCCTACTCAAGATTCCTGACTATGCAATAGATAGGAAAAGAGCAGGCAGAATTTGTGATGAGACAGCGGACACTAGGAAGAAAAGGAAATGAAAGGGTCCAAACTAGAAAGCAATGAACTAAAGATCAGCTGACTGAGGTAACTTTACATTCTGGCTATCTTTTTTTAGACACCGATAATCTCTAAAAGGCATAGCTTTACATTTAGCTGACTTCCAAGTAATGAAAAGCAAACAATACAAATGAAAAAGAACTTACAACACAGTAAATAGATAACAAAAAACATCTGCGTAGGTGGTGGCATCCTTTGGGAGACGGCATTTATGTCGACAACGACATCATGGGTCGATACTATTCATTTATAAAACAAGCCATGCTATTAATTAAGCTTTAACTTTCCTTTTCCTTTCATGCAAATGATTACAAGAAAAGTTATTGGAAAAATAGACAAAAATCCCAATTCCCCTCGTGGTGAAACTCCATGTCGAGTGTGGCTTGACACACAAGCTGCTGCCGTTGCTAACCGTGTGGAGTCACACTCGACATTCGAGTGCAAAAGGTTAAGTTACTGACCTCCATTAAAACCACCCATGCAACTGGCTCTCATCACATTGAGTGCTATGCTTCTGAGAAATGCCTTACTGCTTTGGCCATCCCCATTTACAGTCTTTTTAACAGTTGCTTTTTATAACAAGGACTTAAACCATGGACCATGGACTTGCCGGGCTGCTCTACTAATTTAGCTATCTAAAAAATATAATAAACAATGAAATCCACGGGGGTTCTTGCAACAAAATGCCCAAATTCTTTGGTCAAATGATGATGCTCGGTAGTTGTTTCACCCACCAACAAGGTAATGGGCGAACAAACAGGAGTAAAGGCAAGCACAGTAAGCACTCATAAAATGTCATAAGAGTAGATACATTGTCCTTAAAGGCATGCATAACCAGAAACAGAAAATGAGCCACACTGGTCAAATACAAATTCAAACACGAATACTGTGAAATGGTGAACATTCAATTCACATGTATATAGATAAAAGGAAAGGAATAGAAACGCACAAAAAGGAAGGGTATGGGGTGTGTCCTTATATTTTTGTGTTTATCCTTTTTGTGTGTTTCTATTCGCTTTCCTTATATCTATATCCATGAGAAGATGTGTAAGCATATACCTTAATGATAACCCTGTTGTTTTGGGAAACACCAAGAAGTCTCATCTGATGGGAAATCTGCCAGCGTTGAAAGATGCTGGCAAGGCTAGGGTCAGCACATTTCAGCCGATAAGCATGGCTACGCATCAAATCTCTTGAAAGGAAGCATGTGCCAGGACCACTACTCATGGCTGCATACAACAAGAATGGGTCATCCTGGGAACTGAATATTTATATTCATGAGATTAATTGTAAGCACTTCTAAACTACAGTACACATCAAATATAACTTGGATATATAAAATAACAGCAAGATGTTCCAAGCAGAAATTAGTTAAAGCTTCCAATTTATAAAATCCTCCTCAAAGAAAAAATATTTTCTGGTCAGTATTTTCATTTCTCTATAAAATATTTAAATTTTATAAAAAAATCTACAATGATTAATGTAAACCACAAACACTCCATTGTCAATTATTATTGAATTCAGCAGGTTATAGTAGGTTTTGGATGGATATAGACTGTACAGCGGTCAAACAATACACTTCCTTGCCTCGGCCAACAAAACAAAACTATAAAAAGCCTCTCTTCAATGCTGCATGTATACTTCCTTTCTCCCTTCCTTCAGCCAAACATGCCTATTCATTGCCTACTACTTCCTTGCTTGCCTATTGTTTTCTCTTCACTAATGCTGAAAAACTCCACTCCATATCTAAGTTTTAACAAGCCTTGTCTATATGTCCTAACTCATTATCCCAGTCATCAATTTCCTCATCCTTGCCATAACTTCTTTCCTCCTTGAAATTATTCCCTTTACGTCACCACTACATTGATCATTTTGATCCAAAACACTTCTAAGATAGGTCAATGGAGTAGAGAGTCCTTGATTAAATAGTAAAAGGTCCACCTGCTCTATTTCAGGAAATCTTATTTTAGTATTTAACCTTGCTTTTCTCTTTTTCAAACACTCCATGACCATTGCTTTGTTTAGCAATGCTTACAACCCCTTATCTGACTGAGAAAATAAAGCTTGTTCATCTGCAAACCTAGCTGATTCATGAATTTTCCACAGACTTTCATTCCAGTCTCCAGTTCTTAACATTCCTCTTTAACCATTTCCTCCACATATACATTGAAAAGCAACGGTGATAATCAAAATCAATGTCTCACCCCTCTTCTGAAGACTGCTCACTCAGACTCCATAATACCACTCCCACCTGAGCAGTCTGACACATGTACAGGTTGTGGATATGGCATCTTTCCCTCCAGCCAAGCCCTATTTTCTACATTGCATTCATTTATTTTGCCCAATTAACTCTATGGATTGCCTTCTCAAAATCTATTAAGCACAATTACATCCTGACTGCATTCGATGCTCCTCTCTATTAGTGACCTCAACCTTTATAGCACCATGCATGCCTCTCCCCTTACTCGAGCATTTGCCCTCCTCATCCTCCCTCAACTGCCCATTTCTCCATCCTTATATTGACAATCCCCAGGCACACTAATCCAACGCAATTTTCTGCCTCATTCCCTTCCTCATAAATGCTATAAGTTAGTCCATTACCCAGAATTTCATTCAAATCCCACATCACTATCAAATGCTTTCTTCCAGTATACCAAAAATAAAATCTTCAGATTATATACCTTATTTCTTCCTCATTTGTTTAATTGCTGGTTTGTAGACCAAAATTATTATGAAGCTAACTGGTTCTGCTAATGCTTTTCTATCACTTGCCTTCTTCTTGTTTACTACACTTTATTCTACTATTTTATTCAACACCATTGCTACTCCCTTCTGGCTCTTTTTCCCTCTGCTGTATGATTCCCTGATGTCCTGCTATCACCTCACATTACCCAAAAACATCTAATCTATCTAAAACTCTAATATTCCCACTATTTCTTCTCTTCACTTCCTGCTTTATATTTTCTTATTTCCCTATTCTCAACATCATCCTAATGTTCTAAGTCCCTAGATAGGTTGATAATTATTCATTTTTTCAGCTTTGACCTTCAAGGATTTGATGTGATGACAACTGCTGAAGCCTTACCCCTTCCCACTGCTGATCCCTACACAATGCCTAGTAGATCAAGTCACTTAATTACCATGACTCATCTCTACATTTGTTTTCTATTATCATTCCTTGGGGTAAATAATTGATTTGGTTTCTTGTTGCCTCTCTTATTTGTGTTTATATGTGACAACTTCGCTCAATGACCACCGCACTGGGGTCAGATGCCTTTTTATCTGCAGTTTTTGTTCCTCATCACCATGGAACAGACACTGCGGCTTATTTTGACTGGCTCTTACCCTTAGACCTGTCTGGGTGACGGCCAGGGCGTCGTTACCACGAGCAAATATTATTGCTCCTGTCAGCACAATTCTAGGGGTCATCTGACCGCACAAGCACTACAACCATGTCCAGAGTTAAGTCCTTGGGGAGCATCTTAGTATTTATGGAGGAGGAATTTTAGAGGCTGATTTATTTTGATTAGTGCTAGCTCTCATCTCAAAAAGGAGAAAGGCAGCCCTTTGTGAGAATATAAAAGAATTCAGTTTTATTTAGCAAGTAAAAAAGTTGTACTTAGGAGCATTAATAAAGGAGGAATGTAGAAGTGCAGGCATGTAAATTGCTTTGTGTCCCACTCTGATGCAACTAATGTGTGCATCATTTGAACAAGAGCTGTGCCCCAATGATACCAAACAGAGCTTATTCTGCCATACAGCTAAAACAGGCAGCCACCTATGATGATGATGCAAACTTGGGAGAGAAATTAAAACAGAAAATGGGCAGGCTATGAATCATAATCATGAGGACTCTCCCACAAGACTGAAAATTTAAACCACCACAATGAAGACATTAGCATCCATCATGAGATCTAGGAAACCATTTCCACATTTCCTACCGAAATTAAAAAGAAGAATGATAACAGATGAGTTTCAAGGTTTTTGACGTTAATTCATTGCGGATGGGAAAGTATTTTTCCTCTACCTTGTGCAAGACTTCGAGAAATGAAGGTTCTGGTAATTTGGCATGATGGTTTGAAAAGCATTTATAACTTTTTTCTCTAGGTTTGGTGAATAAAAGTAGCTCATGCTCATGTTTTCACTTACACATTTTCAGCTAAAAACAGTTGAGAATTTTTTTTAATGTAATCCATCTCCTTTCTGGGCCAGGCATTCATATGAGTCCTCCCCAACACAAGAATTTTGTGAGAAAGATCTACAAAATGTGCAACTACATTTTGCAGCTGCAAAGAAATACAAATATCAAATCAAAACTCATAATTTTAATGATTAAACACTTTTGACTATAATACATGATCTTACAATTGATGCGGGATTAGTCCGAGACCCTCTCCTCTCAACTCCTCCTGAATAAGCAACGTTTAATCCATCAATGACAGTATTGTATGGTGCCTCCTTGGCAATGAGTTCCTGAAAAGCCTTCACTTCTTCGGGTGATGATTTAGTGAAAACATCAGGCCCTACGAGCACTTTTTCTAAGAATGTTTTGCTGAGAGCTTGGAACTCTGATTTCGATATGAATATTGGAATCATTTCCCCTTTACATACGGTGCATGCTCCTCTAAATAATAGGATAGAAATGTTTAGGGTTTGCTTAACTAAACAAGAATATTATTCACAGACCAAGAAAGAGAATCAAAGTTTAAAAATAGCACAGAGAGGCAGCAATTAAAATGCTAAAAGAATAAAACTTCACTAACCTGTCATTAATAGACGTATAATGGCCCTTCCATTTCATTTTTTCAAAGGTATGCTTCAGCTTTCGAATAACCTCGTTCGACACTGAAATTTCGTGGCAACTTAAAAAATTTAATAATTTTTCTGCCATTTGAATACAATGCTCCATATTGGAGTCCTTTCCCAAGGTACAATATTCATCCAACCAAACAAGGTAAACCCTATCCAAGGGTTTTTTTTCTTGAACGCATTCCTCCATTAAATTCCAACCTACCTCAATATTCCTGTTACGAAAGGCCGAAACAATTAGTGCACTGTACGTTGAAGCACTAGGGGAACCGTTTTCTTTAACCACATTCAATAACTCAAGTCCTTGATTCCATTCACTTGTAACTGACAGTCCGTGAATTATATTTTCTGCTGTTGAAGCATCCATTAATGGAAGTTTCTCCTTAAGATTATGCCATGTATTTATGACTGTACTTTCATCTTCCACCTGACCACAAACATAGCATAACTTCATGTACCTACTCATTGTAGCGATGTTAATGTCAGAATTTCTATTTTCCAAGAAACTCAAATAACGGTTAGCAAATTCCATGTTTTTCAAAGATGAACACACACCCATCACTACTGCATCTATGCTTGAATCATTAACTACATTACCAATACCAAGAATATTTTCTCTAAATGAATGTAATTCTTCCTCCGATAAATATTTACTTGTCTTCACCATGTCATGTATGAGTTTAATCTGTTCCGGCCTTCTTCTCGTTCCTGCTTCATCCAAGGAATCCACGGGATTTTCCCGTTCGCTATCCGAGGCATCTAAAGCTTTGGGTGGATGGCTTAAAAACCGAATCTGATTATACCTTAAGGCGCCATACGCAGGCTTAAAATTAAGCAGGCAACCCAATATATTAGAATCACATTTCGTACAATACCGACACCCTTGGATGAATGACTTTACCAGTATTAATGATTTCACAGAAGAAAACATTTCACACAATTGCCTCACCAAGAAAGAAAGTTGAACCTAATAAAACATTAACTTCAACCGTATTGATCCAATAAGCAAATCGATCATAAAATAACCTGAAATTGAATTAAACAAGAACCACCAGTAACAATGTCTTGCCCATAAAAATACAAATTCACGATACTTAGAGAACCAAACTCGACCATGCCCGGTTATTTGGAATTTGATAATACTGCACAAACAATAGAAAGTAGCAAAGCGATTGCCGCTCACCTTGGAGACTTCTTAATGAAATACGCGGCAAACTTGTCATGATGGTCAATATCTTCGAATACTGTCTATTTCATTATATTATTTTGCTACCCTTTGGACCGCATGTAAATTAGCTCTTCGTGGAAACATTTTAAACTAATTTATTTATTTGGGTTTCATATGAAAGCTTGTGATGCAATTAAATAATATATATATGCAAGTTTAACAAGAAGTTTCCCTTGAAAATTTCTTGTTGAAAACCGTTGAAAGAATTTGTTGCAAATCTATAACTACCGCATAAATCGATGTAAATCCTATGTCATCCATCAGCTCTAACGGTAAAGAACTCGCCTAAAAGAGACAGAGCAACCCACCTGGAACGGGGTGTGCTAACGTGGAAATGGAAACGAAATGAAGTCTTATCCCGTTTTGTTCGCAGGCTGTACGAAAACAATTTTAACTCAGAAGTTTTTAGGGTGGAAACAATTAACTCAAAAATTCACATCTTCAATGTATTGATTAAAAAACATAATTTGGTGAATAAATTATTTGTTCAGTATTAAAAGTGATTACATTTCCTATGCTTATTAAGGTTAATTAAGTTTTGTTTCAATTAGTCCTTTCAAAATACCCATGATGAATCTTGTGAACTTTGGCAACCATTTGCGTCCATATCTGTGTCATTTGCTGGTCCTGATATGCTACCATGTATTTCTGTACATAATAAAGTCTGCATGTCTTACAGGTTCCCACCGCGGAGGTTGTTCTCCCTTAACAAGTTTCCTTCATTCTAGCAGGCTCTTCAAGCCAAAGTGGTGTTGCAAGTAAAATCGAGATCTATATTGACTGGTTCACGGTGGCTCCCATCTCTCTCCGTTGGGGTGATTCATCCACTGCCAACCATGTATTGGTACCATATTTTCTACCTACAACATGGGAATGGGGACCATAAGTTGCATGGCCATGGATAGTAGAACTATCTCCTTTGTACTTTTCAGTTCTGCATGACCATCTTTGGGTTTTTTAATGAATGTTTACTTCTCTTTTCTTAACCTTGTAACCACCCTTCTTCTCCCTTACACCTTACCCATCCCACTTGGTGCTTGCACCTCCTGTTGTTTTTGTAATGGGAGCAGAACATGTTTGGTCAGGGCCTGGGCATTAACAGAACTTGAAATAAGTGAAGGTAATAGCTAAGGAAACTCACTTCTTCCCTAGGATAATCTGAGAGGCCATTGATCTTACTAAAAATGTGACAATTTCAATAGGGACGATGGATACCAGCACATGGAAATAAATGTTTCAAACCCACGAACACCAGATTAGCCAAGATTCCAAAATCATATATACTGTACTTCCATATATATGCATATCTTGGACTGAAACCAAGCTTCTGTCAGAAACTTAGACATAAGGAGGCATAGCAATCAATCTGCTTTTAGGTAATTCCTTTTTTGTTGCCATATGGCACTGCAGGAATAACAAATTGTAAGCAGACACTAATTGTCTCCCTCCAGGCCAATCAGACATTACGGGAGGGGTCCCTGAAAAGATGGTCATTTATCCTCAGTGAACCCCCAATATCTTCATGAATAAACCTCACTTTCTTCAAAGACCTATATGGATATGTTACTCCTGATCCTCAAAGTGAATCTCCTAATATACTAGGGATATCTCACACTCAGTGCCAGTTCGGAACTTTCTGAAACTTATACAATTCAATCTATTATGATTCTTAAGACTAAAAAATTTCAAAAATGGTCAATATAACAGCCTAATAATAAGTATCTGTCAGCTTTTTACGATTCAATGTTGGCTTACCATTGCTTAAATTTGCCAACTAATGTGCCAATTATTTTCAAAAGTATTAAGCATTTATGCCTAACTATCTACAAAATGATCATAATGAATTAGTCACTTAATGTAAAACTGTTAAAGCAATTAATATTTTGAAAAAGTTGATGTCGCTATGGAAAGGTCCAGAGAGCATTATACCCTACTTACAGGTGACAATGGGCGATACTTAGGTATGACGGTGACAAGTTAGAGAAGGCTGCTTGGATTTTGGTGAGTACGAAAGCAGCAGGTGAGGCTTTGATGTTTTGATTGCTAGAAAACAATAGCGTGCCTCCTTCGGTGTATTTATCCAATAATTACTTCTTGTAAATTCAGTAGGGGTAAACAACAGGTTTAAACATGCTCGATTTGTATTTCACAATTCAAGTTCCACTTAAATCTTGGCATTTAACTGAATCCTCATTGTACACAGTAGGGTACGAGAGAGAGCCTTTGACAAAAATGAAGAAGTGGCATTTCTCTGCGAAAATTCCAGCATGCACGACCAGCAGAGTGAAAGTGACCAAGAGATTACTTTGATGCCTCAGCTGTTAAGTTTGCAGCAGTATTTTTGCTTTTAACCATTTTTAGCATTGCTACAAACAGTTATAGCATAATCACTCTGGAACTGAATACTTATACATCTATCATGGTAAATAGTGGCAACCCGAGTACCAATCTCAAATATAAGGATAATTATATGGTATCAGCACCCCCTCCCCACAATAGGCATTGTGATTAAATGAGTCAGCAAAACTGTGGGCTTCACTCTTCTGGCCTCGGTCCACAAAATCAGAGTAACTAATGCTTCCCAAACAGATATTGAAAGGACATTTTTTCAGCTGTCCTTTTTGCCTTTGATGTTCTTTTCCCTTAAAAGTGGTTCCAATGGACCATTCTGCTTCATTGAGCTCAGGCAAGAGCCTATTTCATGATTACTCATAGAAGAATTACGAATCCATTGAATCAGCACTAAACCTGCCCTCTCATATTTCCCTTAACCATCCTCCATTGTAGTTCATATATGCATCTTTAATATGTACAAGTCAATATTACTATTACTTTACTTTTCATTATGAAATATATTTTCCTCCCACTTTAAGTGCTCCCTATACATTATGGCAGCAATGGTGTCTCAGTGAATGAACAGAATTCTCTCAAAATTTGCACATCATATTGCCAAAAAAATTACTAGTTTGCATTTATATGAATACCCAGAGTCATTAAAAAGCTAATATTTTCAATGTTGGAATAATAAGATAAATGGCTACATTCCTTAGTCACAATTTTGATGCTTAGTTATTTGCATTTTTGCAATTATACTTGGCTGGAATCCCACCTAAAACATGGCAGTTTTTGAAGTATTATTGATTTCTACAGAATCACCATGGCCTTCTGAATATAACAAGTAACACATCATTTCTACTACTAAGAGCATGGGATGTTAAAATTCTGGGCAGTTTTATTCTACTCTCTGGACTAAGCACTGGCAAGGGGACAGGCATTCTATCACTCTTTGAGGGATATAAATGATTGGTAGGCATTGGAATTTAAATGAAAATCGTTTTTTAGTTCTCATCTTCCACAAAGCTTTCAGGACAGCACTGGGAAAAGCACACTGATTTTTACTCATTGACTATGTACCCCGGAACCACTTCCTATGATTTCATTTTTTGTTTTCTTGATGCAAGGATGAAAGACAATGGGAAAGTGTACAATCCTTGCCTAGTCCCTTTCTTTTTTCTTGCTTCTTCACTGATTTATACATACTTATAAATTTATTACCACATAGCTTTTGACACATCCAGAAGAAAGGCTAATCTCAACATCTAATTGGGAGGACATGGATTAAACTTAACATTTGACATGCATACAGAGAATATTGAATGAAAATGAGTATACTAGTGAAGACATTGAGGGAAAAATTCCATGAGCAAAAGAACTGTTCACACAACAAAGGGGATGGATGATGGAAATATGAGTAAAGATTCAACAAAAGCTCTAGGAAAGGCTGATATGGAATGTAAAAATGCATGGTTCTGAAATCTGGCTCTCGAAGAAAGAAAGTGAATAAATATTAGAGGGTTTTCAGTTGTGGATAATAGAGAAAAGAACAGAAATCATGCTGTAGTTGCTGAGGAAAACCAAAATGCATGGTTAAAAAACTGAATGATAGATCTATTAAACATGATGGGATGTCGAAATATGTTAGAAGGGAGAATTATGACTAACTGAAGAAGAGGTTGAATGCACTGAAAGGTGAAGAAATTTATTGTGTGTGCTGTGAATGCAAAGAAGGATAAACCAAACAAAACAAAAAATTAGCAGCAAGTGGTATATTGCTTCAATTCTTTAAATAATTGCATCGTTGAACAAAAGGGGCTCAAAAGAAACTTGTTGAAAAATATACTTAAATATTGTAGGCAAACAATATTTGCCCAAGATCAGAAGCCAAGGAGCCATATCATTCTGGCATAGGCCTAATAACGGCAACCAGTATTGAGCCATTTTTTAAATTATACACTACTTGTCCATAATAAACAAAAAGTTGGTATGCGAATGATTTGAATTTTTGAAGAGTGAATTAGCTTACAATGTCAAATAAGCACTTCTTTCCTTTTTGAATTTTTTTATTATAAAATGAAATGGGGCATCTGCAAAGAATACTACAACAGAATGTACTCTAGTTCTTATGATATTCAAATGACTAGTATAAATTTTTAAGGGTCTATTATTTCCTTACCAAAACACCATGAAATAAAATGAGATTTTTTAAAACCTCCACCACCAAATTATTATTTTTCTTCATGGCTTCTCCCAACAATTTCCTCTCCTCGCCCACCATTCCTAATAACTTTTCATTTGTTTTCCTTTCAATCCACTTCACCTTCTCCATCCTTCTTCACATCCAAATTTCAAACCCCTACTATCTATATCTATCATTATGCCTCAATGGCCATGTTTCCGTACCATGCAAAGCCATGCTCCCTATCAAAGTTTTGAAGAGCCTTTCCTTAACATCTTGCTCAAGGTTCCTGTCATCCATTCTCTCCTCCTTGGGAAAGTTTCTGTGCCTAATGCATTTCTTCTGATGTCTCTACTACTTTGACCATTTTGGTTCTGAACACTGCCCAGATAGATAAATGGGTCCACCTGCTCTTTTCAATGAACCCCTATTTCAACATTTAGCTTTACCCTTTCTGAAAAACTGCCTAAACTTTATTTTGTTTAAATTTATTTTCATCTGATACCTATCTCACTGACTTTTCAATTCACCCAGCAATGTTTGCAACCTATTGGCTGACTGGCAAACAAGCTTGATCATCCACTAACATAACTTATATCATGTATTCTCTCGTGAATATGAGATCATTTGCGCCTGCTATCTCCAGTACGTGCAGTATCTACCTTACCTTTCTTAAATTGGCCCATCTGGACTCTCGGCCACCACTCCCACCTGAGCAGTCTGACACAATAACAGGTGTCTCATTAGCCCACCAATCTAGTCCTATTTTCTGAAATACATTTATTAAGTATACCTATTTTACTCTATGAAATGCCTTTTTGAAATATATGAAATATACCAATACATCCTGATTGTATTCTATATTCCTCTCCATCAGTGAACTCATTACTGCAATGGCATCATACATGTATCTCCCCTCCCTGAACCCAAAATGATCATCCCCTAACTATTAATTTGCCTTCCTCCACATCCTGTTGTTTATGATCCCAAGAACCACTTTAGTGGTGAGCCAAATGAAACCTGTTGTTCTGTAGCCCTCACATACTATATGGCTACCTTTTCCTTTTTTGGGATGGGGACTATTACTGATCTGATGAAGTCTTGCCACCAGATTCCACCCTCATTAATGCTACGAATTAGTCGATAAAACTCCTCCTCCCACCTTTTCCTAAAACTTTAAGTAGTTCTTTGGGAATGAATCTCGAGCCAATCGTGAAGGAAGGGAAAAATTTTCCCAGTCGGTTCTTCTCTGAAGATACAACTTTTTTTGATGAAATGAAATTTAAAAAAGATAACTCCTACCCCCATGACCTTACTTGGTTTCTATTCCCTTAGTGCCCTTTCTTGCCATTGAGTAAGCCTGGACCTAACCTATCCTCATTTACGTCATATTTTATTTCCGCGTCATATCTGACATCTCAGGTAAAGGATTTGGCCCCCTACCCCAATGTGTGAATTTCTAATGCCTTTGAGCTTAGTATTGGGTGGACTCTATTATCACCTACCAAACCAACCTTTGGGTTGATATTAGTTCATGGTTTTTTCAATATTTTAGAAGATGGATATTACATAGATTAAGAAATAACTAAGCTTGCTAGCCCAATGTTTTTGCCATAACACTCTTCTATATATTCCTTCCATCTCTATCGATTTTTCTCAGATTCAACCAATATTTTCTCACTCTCTCTTTGATTGTTACCACAGATTCCCCTTCTTACTTCTTGAATGTTTTAACCTTCCTGTATAGTGCACTAATTACCATATCCTTTGTAAACTGTACATTTTCTTACACTGCATCTTCCACCACACTTATTTCACTCTGTTTGTTTCACACCTCAATTTATTATTTGACTCTTTATATTTCCATCTACCTACCTCTGTGTTTGCATTCTTCCATTTCCTTTAGTTTAATTTGTGGCTTTCGATATCCCCTTTCTGATATTTTTCCTCCGTAGTACCCAGCTCTGTCCTAACTCATAATATTCTCTAAAGCCTACAGATATTCCATTCTTGTCATTCCTATTAATGCTTCCAAATTCCATTTCCTAATCACTCTTCCATGTTTTATCTATGTGAATCAGGTGCTACAAATCATTATTACTAAATTATGGCCTTAGTCCATATCCGCTCACAGAAAACTATGCCAATTAATAAGGCTTTTCCTTAAGTTGTGCCAAACCATAACATAGTCTGATATCTTCCTGAATCTCCAGGCATTTTCCACGAGTACCTACTCCAGTAATTGCTACTACCCTTCCATCTCACCTCACATAGCCCTAATATCTACACTTGTATTTCATCTCTCCAACTCTTAGTTACTTATTACTCTTTATATTTCCTAATATTCCTGTCCACAACAATCCCAACATTCCAAGTCTCTATTCTAACTAGTCTCACTCACTTCTAGGCTTCTGCTGTCTTTTTCACTTTGCAAGGATTTCAAAAGATGACGACCATGGAAGTCTTGCCTCACCCACTGCTAGGCACAACACACAGCCAATTGGACTGAGTCCTATAGCTGCCCAGACTCATTGTCTCAAACTGTCCATCACGCCATTCTTTGGATAATTGATTGAGGTGGTTTCCCATCGCCTTCCTCAAAAGTATTTTTTGTGTGATAGCATCACTCAATGGCTGCCCCTCTGGGGTCAGATGCCTTTGCAGCTGCCTCACTGAGGAAGAGACACTGTGCAGACTAACATTTGTCTGGCTCCTATCCTTAAACCTATCAGCCATGGGCGACCCTACCAGGAGCAAATATCATTGCTCCTGCCAGCATATCTTTGAGGGCCATCAGAACTCGCAAACCCTTCCACCACACCAAGGTTGTAGTCCATGGTGAGGGAACTAACAATCAAGCCACACTCAATTCTGTTATTGCATACAATGTGTGGAATCACTTCCTGCTACACACCATCAGGGGCTAGCTTATATAAATTAACCTGAAAGAAATGGAAAATAAAGAGAATGTGCGTGATCATAGACGAAAAAGTCAATATTCGCAAGAGAACAGTGATGCTCCCTGGGAATGCTGACAATGATGATGATTCCGACAAAAATGGTATGAGAGACACTTATGTAGAGCCAAGAAAATCATTTATGATTTCCTTTTAATGGAAGCAACACAAAATGTAATGCCCAGACTGAAAAGATAATAATAGATTTTAAAAGAGTGATGCTTCAGAAAACAGGTCTATGGTTATGTTAACTGGGAATGCTTACATAATTAGTGACCACACCCATAATGGTTGAGAGGAAAATAATACGTGTCAGGGAAATCATATCATGATTTCTCATAAAAACGATTGGAGACAAACATATGAAACTACTGACGGGGAATTTCAAGAGGAGAGGTTGATGGCTTCTATGGAGGGTGAAAGAGGTCCCCATTGGCACATGGTGCATACATTGAAATCAGTAAGCCACCCATAGGTCAACACTTCACTTTGGCATTGCAACCTCTTCAACTCTGGTAAACACAATACATATAGTATATTGCTACAAACTTGGTTGCGCAAATGCTTCACTTGAATAAATATTAGTACTACAATGTCAATGGGCATTGCATCACAAGACACTGGATAATGGTGGGCAGATTACCAAGATTTAAACAAATACCTTTACTTATAAAAATCCAAATAAATCGGCTAAATGGAATTACATATTCCCCAAGCAGGTCGTATAGTAAGAAGTGCTCCACAAGTACACACACATTTTGTTGTCTAAGTTCTTCCTTTCTTGCATGTTATTTAGAATACAGTTTCAAGGAAGCAAAATATACATGTAATTACTGCATGAAAATCTAATGCTGTAAAATGATTCATTTGGATCAAGGTTGTGGAATAAGTTATGATATCTTTGAAACAACTTTATTAAATAACATTTTCACCAGCAGTTTACATGTAAACCTTATCTACATCAGAAGTAATTTGGTATAAAATATAATTTTTGGAACAAATATGATCTAAGGCTTTAGTTTTTGATCAACCATCAACAGAAGGTACGATTAATCTTATCTACCCATAAGAAGACAAAGCTAATTTGTTTTGATAATACCCTATCAGTCAACCCCTGGCAGCTAGGAGACACTATCTCAGTCCTGTGTCAAGGTACATGTGGTGTTTAACAGGAGCTGCATAAAGAATACTGATTCAAAAAATTTATCTCATGTTGTGGTGTTCAAATTCAGTTTTCCATTACCTCCTTTGACATTATGGTTTACTTATCTTTGGCAATGACTTCTTTTAAATAGTCAATTCCATAATTTGAAACAAAGAAATCATCATACCTGATGTTCAAAAGAATAGTTTGAAAAAGCTGAAATCACATATAATAAATACATACGTTGCAGGACAAGTAAGATATTTTTCAAATATAAAAAAGTATATAAATACTTATACTAGTATGAAACCTACAAAAATGGTACAGGATGTAATAAAACTTAAGATGCATTAGTGATTTTCAGAAAATTATTATGAAACTCCCTTTTAATTAAGCAAATGCTACTTTTTCTAGCATGGCAAACATCTTTGACAAATATATATCTAGTAGTGCAGATGTTAAACTATAATGTTCACCAATTATTTATATTTAAAATGTATTAAATTGGTTTCGTATTCCAAGAAGATTGTGCAAAACATTGGTGCACTGAATTTTCAAAAATCGCAGCTGATTCATAAACTATTTCATTATATAAATAACTCTTCCATTAGAAACTTTGGGGGGATAAAAAAATTCAATCACTACCTATTTAATGCTTTACTTCATTTTTTCCAAAAATGTACCCTTCCTCAAGGAAATAACTTTGGAAAAGTTTCATAAGGCTCTCAGTAGTCCCTCTAGACCAAAATGACAAATACTTAACAAAACATACGAATTCTATAACCTGATCTAAACAAAAATTATCAAATTAACACACATTATTATCAGGCTTTCCAAGATAATTAAAACTTAATTTTTATTCTGCCAAAGCCAATTTTTTGATAATTACTCAGTTACCTTAACTGAAAACCAATCAAGTGAGACAACAGATTCAACGGCAAGTTTTTCAGTCATATTAACTATAAAATATTAGTTCATTCATAAAAAAAGAAGGGGACAGCAAACACTAAAATGATCACAACACATAAGGTGATTAAATAACATGATATGCAATTATACTAATCATACATTACAACAAAAACTTTAAGTATGAAATTGAAACTGTCTCCTGAGTACAAATTACTCAGCTTACAATTCAAATGTTAAAAATGCAAACTTACTCATCACTTTTGCACTTAACCACTTACACCTTATGCCTCTAAAAAGGAATAGGTCAGGCCTGAAAAAACTATTTTCAGAGAAAAGAATGCAAACTTTTTGCAAAAAATATTCTCAATGCCCACAGCTTCAAAGGGTGAATGGGGAAAAATATTTTTGGCAAATAAACCGAAGCTAACATAAAATTTGACTAATAAACAAATAATGCTTAATCTTTTCTATGGAGATACAGCAGTGCGACTGCTTTTGAGGTCATTGAATTCTCAAATTATAACTGAACAGACCTAAGAAACCCAATTAAATATTTCCATTTAAAATACTAATGCAAAATGTTTAATACTCATATTTTATACATATATATATACATATACCAAAGCATCTCAACTATTCCATCCTTAGATTCTTGCTGTTTCAAGAATAAGGCATAATGTTGCCAAAAATATTTAGTGGGCTTAAGATGCTTCCCAAACAGTGGTAAAGTATGAAACTATAATAAATTTTTTGATCACTGTCAGTTAAGTTTTCTCTGAAGCTCATAATTAGTTACCCTTATGGGTGGCAACTGTTGCCTTTGATGTGAAAAACCACCTGCGAAGTTTTGCTGTCAAATGTGACACTGAGTGTATATATGTTTGTGTGTGTTTATACATATATAAAATTTTACACACACTTACATATATATATATATATATATATATATATATATATATATATATATATATATATATATATATATAATAAATAAATAAATATATATATAAATATCTATATATATATATATATATATATATATATATATATATATATATATATATATATATATATATATGTATATGTATATATATATGTATAAATATATATATGTATATATATATATATATATATATATATATATATATATATATATATATATATATATATATAAACACACACACATATTAATACACCCTCATTAATCTAAATTGAAAATGCATACCATTATGCACAAGCTCTCAAAATAAATATGTATTTGTTAACTATAATAATTGAACATACCCTAAAATCAAATTAATGAACATTAAACTAAAGAGGTTAACTGATATCTGATGAGTTTTAAATATCAGCATTGAAAATTAAAATAAAAAACTAGAACTAGTGAATGTGCACAGATGGCATTTTTGGATTTCTCTTAAAAATATGCTAACACTAAGGCATATCACAATATATTCTAATTTTTTCATTCAAGTAGATATTTGCATACATAAGGTTGACAAAATAATTTTATGAAAATAGGGCAAACAAGTTGAACATTTAAAAACTTTTAAATGTTCTGAAAACAGTAAAAAATGTATACTTTACACTGTACATCATATACACTCTTAACAGGAGCTCTAAATATATTAGTTAAAACAGAAACTTTTCCTCAAAGAAAATCATAATTATGTATTCAAATGATACATAACAAACTGTTGTCAAAATCAAAGTAATTTCATAAGTATTAAAGGAAAATGCATTGAAACTTTTGGTCATCTGAACATAATTTAAAGGAAATAATCTGGACAATGGTTTATGCAGAAGCAGCCAGAAATACTAGCACATGAAATGGTTTATTTCTGACCGAGGGCTTCCTGATTTAATATCCACCATGGATTTTAGCATACTTGGGGGTTTATCATTTGTTTAAGGGCATTTTCCTTAAACATCCAAACAGTTGTCAAAATCACCACTGAGAATTGAGTTGTGGCATTTCTTTATATGAAAATTATTTGAAGACATCACCATGTAACTCTAACAAACTGCAGGTGATCACTGCTTGTACCTGTGATACACATAGGATGAGGAAACAATGTGGTAACACAAAACATGTAAAGCTTTAATATACTTATATAGAAAGTTCAATCTTTGACCATTTGTTACATCGGAATGACCCATGTGCCAGTACATCTAGCTTTGACTATAGAAGGAAAAAGATGACATTACAAATGAATGTCTTCGAAGAATTAAAAGGAGGGATTTGAAATGAATAAACAATGGCAACATAGAATGCTTTGTTTAGTTACCTGATAGGCTACGTCAAGTAGGGTGATGCTAAATTTCCACAACCATGCATAAAATTGGTCTGGTAAATCCCATTTTAAAATTGGCACAGGAACACAAATTATTTTTCAGCATCTCACATTACCCAAATGGACTTTGTTCACTTAAAAATATATGCCTTTATGACCTATGACTACCAAACAGAAATAAGTGGTCAATATCCATAACTGGGAATCAAGGCTTATTGTTTTACCTGCATTGTACTTTGATTTGTTTATTGCTCACAGTTTTACTTTAAAACAGCACTTCAAACAGTTTCAAAATGATTACCTTGGCTTTCTATGCCTCCTACAATTGTTGAGTTTCCCACAGCCTCATCTGAATGATTGTCACTTGTTTCCAAGGACAAAGTGCCTGTAGAGAGCGAAGCCACACTCCCGACGCTGTTGACCTCTAACGAGTGCTCCTCTGACCGCCCACTGCTCTGAGTTGCCGAGTCACTGGTGCAAGCATTCTCATCGTGCATAACCTGTTTCTCCGATGGCTGCTCCCAAGAGCTACTACTACCTGCATCATTAGCCAATGACCTCACATTGCTAATATGAAGTTCGAGCTTAGACAATGATGACGGGGGATCTTTCACATTCCAATATCCTTGATTTCCACTAATCCCTCCCTTGTCCACGACAACTTTATCCGTCATTATTTGTTGGTTGAACTGCACACAAGGATACGGACCACTCACAGGATGGACCAATCCAGAGGATCCTCCAAACTGAATGAATGAGCTTGTGCTTCCAAATGAAATGAACTGGCTTGGGCCACAAGTTATCGGCAAAAAATTGGTAGCTGCACTTACTGGAATGAGCTGAGCAGTGACAGGGGCCGTTATAGTCTGAGAGCGCTGCGAGATTTGGGAATTCGATAAGCTAATTCTAGGAACAATAGAGGGTGATGGAAGTATATGAGTTTCTTTGGTAATCTTCTGAGGCACAGTGTTCGCTTTGGATATGACCATGGGAGGAAGACGCAGGAGTGGCAGAGGCTCCCTTGCCACATCCACAGGGGCCGCCGAAGAGATGGGAGTTGACAAAATTGATGATGTGGATGAATTTGGCCTGGATGATTTGGATGGCAATGATGCAGGGGTGGAGACAGGTGTCCTCGATGACACTGGCTTACCTGTTCCTGATGTTGACAGCAAAGCTGACCTCATACAGTCAATAGGGGAGTTTCCCTCATATGCTGCTATTCTATTTTGTACACTGTTCACATAATTCACTGCTTGGGAGCTGGCATTCGGTGCTAAAATCAAATCACCATTCCTCCAGTTCTTCTCCATTATTACCAAGTGTCGAATGAAACTGGAGAAATTCCCATATGGGTAATACAAGTTTTGCCAGAGCTTTTTTGTTTTAGAATCGAATTGTATGGTTGTGGTGCACTTCTCCCACTCCTTGTTCTTTTCTTCCCCACTATTTCCATGGAAAACAAATGACGCATTAAGACCTAAGTGCTCAATTCCAGGGAAGCATGAATTTTTCATCTGACAATTGACGGAGGACTTCTTCTTTGGTTTTGATGCTTCAGATTTGCCTCGATTGGAGCAACTCGGCAAAGCTTGTCCTTTGGATTCTTTTGAGCTGAGATCAACATTGTCCAACTGTCCTATGCTGACATTACCAAGCTTCAATCTGATTTTTGTTGGCATGGGGCCACAAGATTTACCAGTACTAACTTCACTACCTGACTCACTGCTAATGATTTCGGCAGTTTGACCTGATGTGCCATCTTCAGGCCTTGAAAGTTTATCCATCTCACATGTTTTAGATGATTCTCCCTCACTCAATCGTGATTTTTTCTTCTTCTTTGGTATTTCCATAGGTTCTGATATTTCAGAGCTGTCTAGAGTTTGGATTCCCAAGTAGTGCCATATCCTTCAAAGACAAAATGAGAGAAATTAGTTCAGTCGCTTAGAGACATACTGTATTTTCCCATTGATAACACACGCGTTATCCATACAAATATGTTCAGATGATCGAAAAAATGACAATGCGCATTATGTAATCAAAATTGAAAAAATCCAAATATAGACGTATATTTACACAAACACACACACCCAATATAGACGTATTTTTATACACACTATATATAATTTTTACGCGCATATACATGAATGTATATACAAATGCGCAGAATCTATACACGTTCAAAATAACTATGAAGCCCTGGGCGTGCGGTATCCATACGAATTCATGATAACTACTAAGTTCTGAGTGCACATTATCAATGGGAAAATACAGTACATAATTCATCTGCTTTTTGCTTGCTCTAATAATTATGTCACTGCTATTCTCCCTGCTAAAATAACAGTTCAATCACAAATTTAATTACTACATAATAAGGCTTATCATTTGAATGTATGATAAGAGCCAATATATTAATAAATACAAATTTGTAATCTTGAGTTATAATAAGAGCCAAATTGTAACATTCCCTAAAATTTCAAAGGTTTCTAGTAAGAAATATGCATAAACTGTCCAATAAAAAGTAGGTATATTGAAACACCTTACTGGGATCAGCAACAGTAGCAGCTAATAGTAAAATGGCTCATATCAGATTTCAGAAACCAAAATAATATTGAATAATTAGATTTTTTCACTTAAATAAGAGCATTTAATAAGAATAAAAATCAAATAAATTTGTGGTGAAAAGAGTCATGCAAAGATATGATAAGTTTACAGGGATAAGGAAAGAGTGTTGCACTACACTGAAAGGTAAGGTAGCAGTCATGTTTTGAAAAAGGTAAATTGATTTACAGCATTAGTGATACAACAGGTAAAATAATGATCAAAGCAGAAGAGGTTCGGATGAGACAGAAAAAATGTATACAGGAACTATATGATAAAAATAATAGGTGAGCAAATTTGGCCCATCACTACCAGTATTTCAATTCTAAAATTGGTTCACTGCACCCCTTAGACTTGCCCCCACATAGCTCCCCTGTTTCATGTCCATCTTAATTTGTCCTTAATGTCATTAACTCATCTCTTCATCTCCCTCATGGCAAATTCCATTCAATTTTTCATTCCATTACGTTATATACTAATCCATTGTTGTGCCTCTACAGGTGCCCAATCCATTTGGCCCATCTATGCAATAGAGTTCTCCATATGGAAAGTTTGGATACAGAAAGGGAATACAAGGTTGATAGGATATCTTAGGAGTATGAATACTTGACTGCAAGATTGAAGATGCATTGAAGGAAATACTATCAAAGAAGGCTGCAGGAAGAGACAATTTCCCTGCAGAACTACTCAAGAATTGAATCAAATGAGGAGGGAAGTTTTAATATGCTCATCCGTAGCATTTATGAAGGAGGAGTTTGTCGAAAGACTTTATTAGATCATAAATGATACTTGTGCCTAAAAAGAGAAAAGCAGCGGCATGTGAGGACTATTGGTCCAATTTCACCCATGCTAATTGCATTACTTACGATCATCGGCTAGAGGATGGAAAAGAGAGCAAATAAAATGCTTTGGAGCAGCCAAGTTTGGATTTAGATAAGAGGATGCCATGATGCCAGAGCAATAATGAGGTCAATAAAAAAAAGGAACGTCCATCTAAAGCCAACTTGCGCCAGCCTAATTAGTTAGCCAACCTGCTAAAATTTAGACTCTACTTCCCGTTTACAAATAAAAGAACTTCATAAACCAGCTCTTTAAAATTAATCCTTAGGCTTCCGCGCCGTCTATCTGATGAATCCATGCTGGTTTCCGGGAATTACCGTCGCGTAGGTTAGTCGGATGACAACTGTTTCGCCCCCAGTCCTGGAGGCGTCTTCAGGTCGAAGTGATGTGCGTTGCGTTTTGGCCGCTATATATAGGAGACGCTGGCTGGCCAGGAGCTCTCTGATTGGCTCTTTCTTGACGGCGAGTGGGAATCACCCTTTTCCAAGTGGAGGTCAGGGTGTAGCCGTCCTCACGGTTGAAATTATATGGATTTTTTATTATTTCCACCGCTTCTCTGATGAGTCGCGGAAAATATCGCCTTTCTCTTGCCAGCACTCTAGTCTGGTCGAACTTTATAGAGTGTCCCGGTTCCGACCACGCATGTTCGGCGATTGCCGAAAGTCGGAATTGTTGAAGGATAAGCAAGCTACTACGGAAGCACAACATAACCACTAGGTTCTCCACAGCCAGAAAAATCAGCGACATAATATCAAAGCCAAAGGACAAAATCCCCGATCTCATGCACGAAGGTGTATATGAGATAAAGTGCACGTGTGGGAAGTCATATATCGGTCAAACAGGGAGGTCCATCAGATGCAGGACCAAGGAGCACCAAAGAGCCACTGATAAGAAACAATTCCGACTTTCGGCAATCGCCGAACATGCGTGGTCGGAACCGGGACACTCTATAAAGTTCGACCAGACTAGAGTGCTGGCAAGAGAAAGGCGATATTTTCCGCGACTCATCAGAGAAGCGGTGGAAATAATAAAAAATCCATATAATTTCAACCGTGAGGACGGCTACACCCTGACCTCCACTTGGAAAAGGGTGATTCCCACTCGCCGTCAAGAAAGAGCCAATCAGAGAGCTCCTGGCCAGCCAGCGTCTCCTATATATAGCGGCCAAAACGCAACGCACATCACTTCGACCTGAAGACGCCTCCAGGACTGGGGGCGAAACAGTTGTCATCCGACTAACCTACGCGACGGTAATTCCCGGAAACCAGCATGGATTCATCAGCTCTTTAAAAATTACAGATTCTTACCTCACTCACAGTCTAAATGAGGTATGTTCCTCAGCATAGTCTACATAGTCATATGAACACTATTTTTATGATATGTATACTCCATTAACGGAAAGATACATTATACATACTATAGTGAGAAATCAATACCAGTACAATATTCATACAAAAGACTTAATTATTTATGAACAAATGAAATAATATATTACAATGTTACCAACAATGTTTGTTTGTATAATACAATTATATGAATATTTCTAATTCAACTTCGAAGTAATAATGATAGTCAATGATGCATGTCAAACCAATCACTGGTATGACACTATAATTTAATATAGCTCTTTCTTGATTTTCCTCAAAAAGATTTAAGAGCAAATACCGAATAAGCTTATCACCTGGCTTAATTAACTACTATTTTTTATTTGAGCACTAAAGCTGAATTTTCTGAGTTGCGTTTTGAATTTATTCAAAGATAAATTAAAAAAGGTTACTTTTGTATAGTCCTATAACAGCACCTCAACCCAAAACCAACCTACATCAATTTTAAACATATTCATAGTTTATTTGTAATGCATTCACATAGCTATCCATTTGCCAAAAGAAGAAGTTTACATTGGAGCCCGTGTAATCAAGAATAAAATTAATTTCTAAAGAAAAATTACCTACTTCATCTACATTGGCTGTAATGTTGCTCATTTGCACCGTAGGTATCACGATCATTGTCCATTTGCACCAGTTATCAATAACCATCATCTAACTACTACTTGGTTCACAAATTATAATTAATGTTCACAAGAAATTCAAATTCTATAATCATAAACAAACAGGCTGAAGATAGGGATGACACCATAACACAGTAATCTAGTGATGGGTAAGGTAGAGATTTGGTAATCCGAGAAAAAATATTTTATAATGAAAAACTATAACTTTGTCATTCCTCAGGCTTTTCAAAGAAACTGAGGGAAATTCCCTGACAGTAACTTTTTATGGAGTTTGATTGCATTAAACCGCAACAATTTCAAAGTGCTAAAATCATTTGCCTTGACCGGATCCCAGGAATTTGAAATTGTAGCACCTCAGTATTTTATTTAGACACATCCCGGGCTTTGGTATTCAACGTTATCAATGAACAATTAAACCATCATGGCTAAATAAAATACTATGGCCATACGAAGTTAGAGTTTTTCATTATGAAATGAATTGATTTCATCAAGTCTTGCCTCAAACAACCGATCATACCAAGAAAAATACTTGAAAAATATCTAATACCCTTGCTCTGAATACTGACTTATTTCTTTTCATTTCATTACTCCTCAATGCAAAAATTAATCTCACAGATCAATAATGGAACTGAAAAATACAGAAAGAATTGACAAATCACTATCACAATATGCAATTTTTTCTCGAGAGAAAACTTTGAGGCCTCTCTTGATCGATGCGACAAGATTCTCCTATCAGTCTCATGGACGTTGCTTTGTGAATTATTGACTTTGGCTGGGGGACTCATTTCCTATGAAAATTTCATCCTTCTCCCTTCTAGGGAGAAAAAAGTCACAGAATTAGACCCCAGGGAATGAATAATTGCACCTCACTGTAATTTCTAGCTGCAAAGAGGATGAAATGATTTTGCTGCCCATGCTATTTAAAGTGCAAAGCAGTGCCTAAGGAAGTGCTACTGAATGGGATGATTGTTAAGAGTTCAAAGGTAGGGATGGATGTCATCTGATTCAATGATTGATTGACTAACCACTGTATAGAATGGACGTCTTGGAGCTCTTTTAAGCCAAAGGGCACTAATCATGTGATACTACCTTGATCAAAAAGTTCCCGGAATAACCACCGTGTGGCGCTCCCATCGTTCCGATTTGAGTTCTGTTTTTTTTGTTAAATTGGTACATCTGTTGTTGATATTCCCTTTAAATCTTAGTGTCATAACTTGACATTTGCAAAAGTTACGTAGCCAAGAGTACATCTATCTCTGTGTGTGTTGGCGATTTTTTACAATTGCAGAAATGGATTTAAATTTGCAACAACGAACTTGTATTAAATTTTGCGTAAAAAACGGATTTAGTGGCGCACGGACGTTGGAAATGTTGGAAAAGTGTTTCGGCAACGATTCTCTACAAAAAACGGTCGTTTACCAGTGGCACGAGCGGTTCAGAAGTGGTCGTGAGTCAATCGAAGATGATGAACGCAGTGGCAGACCATCGACATCGAAAGTCGGTGAAAAAATTGATAAAGTAAAAGAAATGTTGGTCAATAACCGCAAATTAACCATCAGAGAAATAGCGGAGGACTTGAACATTGCCTATGGATCCGCCCAAGACATTGTGGTTAATGATTTGGGTTTCCGTCGTGTAGCAGCAAAGTACCTCAATTTCATGCAAAAAAGGGACCGTGTTGACGTCGCAAAAGACATGATTTGCGAGGCTGAATCCGATCCCACATTCATCAAAAGGATCATTACTGGAGACGAGACGTGGGTTTATGAGTACGACACGCAATCCAGACATCAGGCAAGTGAATGGCGTTCACCAAATGAGCCGAGACCAAAAAAACCACGTCGTTTTCAGTCAAAAAAGAAGGCAATGCTGACGGTTTTCATGGATTACAACGGTGTAGTGCATCATGAATTTTTGCCAGAAGGCCAGACAGTAAACAAAGAGTATTATTTGGGCGTTATGAGACGTTTGCGTGAAGCAATTCGCCGAAAGAAACCAGAAATGTGGGCAGAAAACTCGTGGATTTTGCACCATGATAACGCACCGTCGCACAGTGCTATCATTATTCGTAATTTTTTGACGAAAAATGCAACAAATACCATCCAACAGCCACCGAATTCACCTGATTTGGCTCCCTGTGACTTCTTTCTGTTCAATCGAGTTAAAAAACCATTACGGGGAACGCGTTTTAGCAGCCGAGAGGAAGTAATGGAAAAATCGCAGGAAGCACTGATGGACATACCGAAAACCGAATATAAAAAATGTTTCGAGGATTGGATCAAGCGCTGGCATAAGTGTGTTGCAGTCGATGGGGATTACTTTGAAGGGGACAATATAGATTTAGATGAATAAACTTGTATTTTTAATTTTCTGAATAAATTCCGGGAACTTTTTGATCAAGGTAGTATGCATTTAAAGGCTAGCTTGCACAGATAGTTACAAGCACTCTTCACGTCATGGATACTGGGCATGAGGTAATATCACGAGGAGGAGGTATGAAATCACCAATTCAAGTACTGGATGTTGGTCATGATGCAGCCCGTAAAATATTATATGGAGTCATTATATTCAGAGTGCATTGTTCCTTGGAGGGGTCCAGGAATTAACTTCAACTCATTAAAATTAAGGAGTCAAGGGTAGCACTTGCCTGGAAGTGGAGAGTTTCACCTTGGGAATAGATGGATTACACTGAAAATGACCTTCCCAGATTGAACAAGATTCACAATAAGACATGACAGCAAATATTGGGGAAAGAGGGAAGTAAATTATCAAATTAATATTTTTGTCATTGAGAGCACAGAATTCAATGAAAGCAAGTGTTGGTGAAATTATTTATAGAAGAAATGTAATGTTCATAATTTGAAGATTTCAAGCAAAGAGGATTTTGCAACCCATGCCATTCCAAGTGAGTTTCCTGATATCTTTAAAAAATTTATTTAAAAGAGTTACATAAACAAGGAAGTCAAAAGGTTCTGATGAAAGGGCTAACTTTTAGGTGATAATATCATTGCAAGCTATTCTGAGAGGGCTGAGTAGCTAAGGTGATGGAGATGGTGTGGTGGCTAACATACAGGCTTCCCACCGTGAGGGCTCAGGTTCGAATTCCAGAGGCGGTCGATATTTTTCAGAGGTATCCAGAACCCTACCTGAGGTGCTTTACAGAGAGCACTTAGAGTGAGTATGAGGTCCGTCGGATGGAACGTTCAACTGCAGACCCCTTGGCACCTTTCGACAAGAGTAGGCTAATGCCGACGCCAGGATTCTCTCCACCCTCCTTTCCCACCCATCCCTAATGGTGCAAATGACCTTAGCTGTCGGTCGCCCCCCTAAAACAATTACTACTACTGAGTAGCCGAGGAAGTCACCATAATATACAACAAAAATTAAGTTCACCATCTTTCCCAAAAATATAATTGAACTTTTAAATTCTGAAGTAACATACTGTGATGCCAAATATGTATGCTGGCAAGCAATGGAAACTTTCTGTCAATAAAATTCTCCCTTAATTTTACGGCAACACTATGCAATGCTAAATATACCTATGCAGGGAAGTAACCTTTATCTTTCTCCCTTTAAATTCACACCTTCAGGTAAAATTGCATCCAAACATTTGTACATTCATTGCCCAAAGGTCAATATTTCATATTTCAGGTCAATATTTAATATTTCATATTTATTTCTTTCACCTTATACGATGTGGCTGTCAGCTATCAAATACAAGATCACTATAAAAAATGGGAGGGAACTTCTCAGGCTTAATTAATATGTACATAGATCATTCAAGTAAAAATAAAGTTAGGTAAGTTTGTTCCATTTATTCCAAGTAGAAGCTAAAACCAGTCCTCAAATGGTTCACAAACCATGAATTTTTCAGTTGCTGGATTTCTCAGAAATGCAATCCACAAAGTTGATTGGGGATACTTATACATGCAACTTAAGATTGCACATCATATAATATATCTCACCAACTGCAAGGAAAAAATTCAAACCAGAGATGATAGCTGCAGAAAAATAACACACAAATATGAATTGTACTCATAAGGTTTCTTCATGTGAGTGTGTTTTATAGAAAAAAAACAACACAATTTTTGGGTAATTTAAGAATTAAATCCTTTTGCTTATGGCAAATTAATGAATTGGAAACCAAGGTGGCCACTGAAACACAATTTTTCCTGCCCCATTTTATCAGGAGTTGATTTGTAAGTTGAAAGTAACATAACTTACGTGCACAATAAATCCCTAAACAAAAATAAATACATAAAAATGGGAGTGGTTCATGGATTATAGACAAGGTGGCAAAGTTTTAAATAAATATTTAGGGCATGCTACAGAGTTGATTTCGATTTTTTCCAATATTTCTTATTTATGCTACATCATTCTTGCACATTCAATATTATTTTATTATCAAGAAAGCAAAATATTACGTTTTTCAAGAAATAGAGGGTTAATTATTTCAACGAAAAACTTCGAACGCCGAAAAAGTAGTTATTAGGTGAAGCAGTCAACAGGTGAGGTAATTTGCACTGCAAGGGATGGATGGGAAACAAGGAAGGGTAGAGAGTAACCCGGCATTGGCATTAGCCTACTCTTAACGTGCCAAGGGGTAAGAAGTCTAACGTCCCATCCGATGGACAGCATACTCCCTCAAAGTGCTCCCCACAACGCAACTCAAGTAGGGTTTGGGATACCACTGAAAAAGATCTGCTGACAAAAAACTTAGCTTAAAAAGTGACTCTCAGAGCTATCATCATTTACAAATGTCCTTGGGACTGACCCACATTCTCTGGGGTTGTGGACAACTTGCCATGTGACTCCATGGTGCTGCAGTGGAGTGAAACATTCAGTGCTACCTCCTAGCCTCCCCCTCTTGGAAACCTGCTTGCTCCCTGTCCTTCTCTTCACGAGTCTGGGGTGGTGGGTGCCATGTTGCCAAATACCTGTCCTTTGCCTCCGCTCGCCTGAGAGCTCTCTACGCAAGTGAGTGCCCTTCCTTGTCCCATTCCACAAGCTACGCCCACCATTTTACTTCCCCTTTCTCTCTCCACCATTCCTCCCTATTACCATTCACTCTCTCTTGTCTAACTGCAACCATCCCCATCATCACTTATCATTTCATCCTCTCCCCATGTGGACATTTCTTCAAAGGCTCATCAAGGATCTTCATCCAATTTATAAATACAAATTAGTGACTAACAGTGGAGTTGTGCTTCATCAGCGTTTGAGGTAAAATCAACCAGTTATTGTGAATATGGTTATGATCTTCTACATGGATCCAATTCTCACCTTTCTATTTAATTTTCCAAGTTTCAATAGAATGGAATAGTTTTGGATTGAAGGAAGCATGATGGAAGACTCACTCACATTTGATTGGTGCTATGTTGTTCCAGGTGAACTCTTTCATTGCTTAATAGAAGTTCCTCCTACCTGCATTTCATTGATTATTTCATCATCATCATATATTACACTTTCATTTGAAATCATGTTTTCCAGAGGCCTGAACTTTTCTGCCCTCTCCAACTATTCATCTTCCATCTCAGTTTAAATTTCTGATCCACCATTTCTGATCATAACTATACTTCAATTTTTTCTTGGCTGGACACAAGACCCATGGGAGCACATTGGCGGAATGGGAGCACATTTGCAAATACTGCGCTTCATGGTCACTTGTTTTCCATCTTACTTATAGAAAAAATTATTACAATAGAGAAATAAAAGTACATACAGTGGAATACCACTCAACAAGCATAATTTGTTCTGGACTATTACTCTTAAGAGAAATAATTATTCCCATATAAATGTAATTAATTATGCACAAGGCCAATTCAAAGAAAATTATAAATAAATTGATAAGGATCAGGATTCATCTTCATCTTTTCTTCTATCGAAGAATGAACCAACCAAGAATGTGGATTCGATTTGTAGAAAGCAAAAAAGAATTGAAATAATTAGCTCATCATTTATTATTCACTCCTAATCGTTTCTCTTAGAAAGCTGTCTAGAGAGATTTTGTTTTGCTGATGCTTCAAAATTGTGAAAATACAAAACAGCATTATCATTTTAAAAATTTGCAACTTGCATAGTCACTGTGGACACTGCAGAAATTTTTAAAACCATGCACAACATGATATTAAACTTGGCACGAAAAATCAGAAATAATACATCTGAACACAAGGTTGGATATATGAGTGAGCACCAAGGTCCTAGTGAAACGAGTGCCAAAATATTATTCCATAAATTCCCCTCTCCTCATCATTGTTATACAAAATGTTGAGTCATTTTAAGAAATTTTTTTGCTTATAATGCAAATTATTCATATATGAAATGCTCATTATGTGAGATTCCACTCTAATTGGATCAGGTATTTTGCAAAATGGTGAGAAAAATATCTAAGTGCAACCTGTCATTAGTGCCAACTTGTGGAAATCTAGGTTGAAGTGGCAGAGAGAGCATCTTCAGAATAATTTACCTTCACTTTCCTAACCAACTTTTTGAGAGGGATAAAAAAACAACATAAGTTCAGCAACCACAACCGCTGAAATTGATTAGAATGATCATAGTCCATTGGGACAATAGTGCTCTTGATTCACTTCTCACTCATGTGAAGGTTTCTTTGCCATTCACTTAAGATGAGAATCAGTTGCTCTGTATTTGAGAAGTTTTCCCGCAATGCAGCCTCATTTGCTGTATTATTCATCAACTCTCCTAATTACTTGTAATGTATCAATAAGTGAGTACAGGATGTACTCAGCAGCACATCATCAGGTATAAATTTTCCATGTGTCGCAAAAACAATGATTTATGGTCATCAATAACATTTCTATCCAACATTCTCTTCAGAATACTGAGAAACTCTTCAAAAATAACAATTGAATGGATACAATGCCTCAGCTGAAATTTAGGCCAAATGTTAGGCAAGGATTGCAACAACAGCTGGAGCATAAACGAAGGTGTGACTGACAGAGAGCACAAACTTTGTTATGCACAACTAAATGGTGTTGAAGCAAGTGCAAATACACCATTTCTACATGTGACAATATTATTATTTACATAGTCTACCATTTAAGATAGGTTTTGAATGAACAGAGACTGAATAATGATACATTACACATCTGACACAACAATTAACCCTTCTTCAATTTTTCGTACTTACTATATATCCTTTCATTCCATCCAACATTCTTACCTTTTCCTACCCCTACCTTGCATGCCTAATGTTCTCTCCCTATTCACATCTATCCTAAAACGCATTTACACATTGCCTTTCATATGGTTTACTTTACTACCATATCTTCTCACTACAATACCTGGATCGTTCAAGAACTCTTTAGAAAATGCAAGAGATGACACTTGTAGCATCGGAAAAGGTTTACTTCTGATAAGCCTCATCTCTTAGTATACTACTGTTAAAGTTTCAGTTATACCTATACCATGGTTTCATTTTCAGTCTCAATTGAAGCAACAAACTTTTAATTAGAAAATAGAAAAAAATGAGTTTCATGCAGTGATTTAACTGTTTGAAAAGCTTAACACCCGAAAGAGAACAAAGCCAAGTTGGATGAAGTTCATGGCACATCTCCTCCTGTTTGTGACTATTTACAACTGGTAAAATGAGTTTAAATATGGCTGTACATCCACAGAACAATAAACATTGTTCAGGACATCCAGTGGATGTGATTTCCCCTGAAATGATTGACAAAATCCACGATATGATCTTGAGTAAACAATGAAACAAAGTTCATGATACAGTTGGACTACAGGGGTATTGTTCATCGTTATCAGACTGGCTGAGTGAATAAATCAAGAAAAAAATCATAATTTGCCAAAGAAATGAATTCTCTTCCACCAACACAATGCAAAGGTGCATACCTGCATAGTTTTGATGGTGAAAATTATGTAAATAAGGTTCAAATTATTACAACATCCACCATATCCACTAAATTTGGTCCTCAGTGTCTTTTGATTTAAAAAATTGAAAAAAATAGCACGATGGAATACATTTCACATCAAACAAGGTCATCGCTAACACAAGATACCTATTCGAGGACCTTCCAAAATCCTACTTTTTCAATGACTTTTAAAAGTTGGAGAAATGCTGAAAAAAAAATATTAAGCTAAGAGGAGATTATTTTTAAATTAAAAATAAATCTACCCAAAATAATTTGTTTCAATTTTTTCCTAAGGACTTATTGAACAACTCATGTAAATTCCTAAACTGTTCAATTGGAAAAAGTCACTGGCTGTGACTGTCAGTGAAAATGTTGCCCTAAGTTCTTATAAAATGCCTCCTCCTCTAATTGGTCTCTCATTTCAAAATGGAATTTATGGAGCTGAATGAACACTTTACATTACCTTTTCCGATACCCATCGAAGAAAGTTTGGTGTCCACTGCTCAGCATGCTTTTGTCTCTGTACTTGAGTCGTATCCCACTGTAATAGCGACACATTTTGCACAGAAATATCTTTCCTGTAAGTGTCACTGGGATTGCATCTTCCATGAGAACTGAATTGAGGGCATGCACTTCCCTGCCCACAGGGTGCATATTATTGCGACTCAGTTTACGTTTGCATATCCCACACAAGCTGTAATACTCCAGGCAGTAGAAATGTCGAGAACACAACGGAGCATGGAGTGGCTGCTGCTGGTGGGATGGCACTGGAGTTAACTCTATTGGCAGCAACTTTGAAATTGTACGCCTAAGTCTTGTTAACCATTTACGGCGTACAAGATGGTGGGCAGGTAATGAACAACCACGAACACAGCAAACCTGGGAAAAGATCAGAGTTACATGAAATATTCCAAAAGTCAAACACCACATACATATTACTTTACCAGTTCGACATCATGGACAAGTTAGTAGTTTTGAGGGGAGGCGACCGACAGCTAAGGTCATTTGCGCCATAGGGGAAGGACAGGAAAGGATGAAGGGAGGAGAGAAACCCGGCGTCGGCATTAGCCTACTCTTTACGAAAGGCGCCAAGGGGTCCGCGGCTTAACGTCCCATCCGACGGACGGCGTACTCACTCAAAGTGCCCTCCACAAAGCACCTCAAGCAGGGATCGAGATACCTCTGAAAAATATTCAACACCGCCGGGATTTGAACCCGCGCCCTCAGGGTGGGAAGCCAGTACGTTAGCCCCCGCACCATCTCGATCCCCATGGACAAGTTATATAAGCAAATTGATGCTTCTTAAGAACCAAATTTATACAATGTATTTTATTATATTAAACTGAGAGGTAGATAGAACACTGATAATCCATGGTTAACTAAGGGAAGGGTAACATTGGATAATTTATTAAATAATGTTAATCTGAATAAAATGCATTTCACAACTGTCATAGACCTATTTACAGTGAAACATTGTGAACTATGTATCTTATAGGGTGATACTGTAGGAGTTCAACCAAGCTGCAACAACCATTGCCTAAGATTCTGATGAAACTGGGTGTTTTATCCTCCCATTGATTTAAGCAACCATGTCAAATTTGATTAATCCAGAAATAATAAGTTTTTATTTTACAGCCTCTTAAACTTAAGGTAATTCACATTGTGCTATTGTGCCACAATTCATAATAAGCATGCTAAGCAAGGTGCCATTTCTTACAAAATACTTATATGAATATCACTCACTAATCAACCACTCTTCAGCAAGTACGACAGATAGATTGATCAGAATATGAGGATTCCTGATAAAAATGTGTGCCATGGAAATGCTTGCTTTGATACCAAACCAATTCTTTTATAATCCCTAATATTGGAAAAATGCCATATTTTGGAAAAAAAACATGGTTAACCATTATGAAAATTGACTGAAAAGTTTCTGATCTCAACATGAAGATAGCAGCAATCTTCAACAAAAGTTGTGGAATATATTTATAGCTACATTGAAAGATACTCACAAAATTTCATCCCTTTAGACACTCAGCTGCTGTTTGAGAATCGATTTAGTAAGTTTTTGAGAAAATAGAAAATAATGAGTATCAAATTGTAATTGATTATTTGTTGTTGAAAGGCAATATGCACACACAAGTCAAAGACAATTCAGATGTGTGTACAGGCACTCTGCAGCATCATTTACGACTGTGAAAGTATGGGAAGTTGAATTTAAACTTGGCCCTATTAGCTTGGCTGATGATGAGAGTTTGAGATGGCCAAAAATTGTGACAACCACTCATAACATCAAAAATGTGCACCAAATTGTACTGGATGACCATCAAATTAAGTCTAAAGCTGGCTAATTCCACGAATGGCACTTTGCATTGGTTGTCCACTGACGGTATTCACCAGATCTGGCCCCCTGAGACTTTTTCCAGCTACCTAACCTTAAATTTTTGCTTCATGGACAGAGATTTTCATTGGACGAGGAGGTTTTGGTACACTTAATGCCTTTATAGTGGAGAAAGACATCAACTGCTACTATTAGGTAGGGTTAACAAAAGTTAAAACATCGCTGGAAAGAATTTATTAACTTAAAAGGGGACTATGTTGAAAAATAAGAATATTTTTTAGGAAAAAAATGCCTCGTTTACTTGCCAGGACGGAAATATTTCCATTTGCATGACAAAATTTTATTATATTTAATCCAGTTTGTTTGTTTGAGCCTATTTAATTGATGCATTCCCTGAAAGGCTCATAAGCCCTACTTAGTTTTTATGATGAGAATTTGACAAGGAAGATTAGTCCAGATCTCATTTTCAAACTATTGGATCACATGATCAAGGCACAGCACAGAGATAGATTGACAAGAGCATCATAGTTATTTAATGAAAGAAACTCACAGCAAACTCACCATCATCACCTCACCAACTAATGGAGCAAAGTGCTTCGATTATAGGCCATTTATAACTCATAAACTAAAAACAAATAAAATCAGAATTGAAATTGGGCCCGCAAATCAGCAGAGTATTGATTCGAATATCAGCAAAGATAATAATAGACCCAAAGGTAGGAGAGGGACTAAGTGTAATTTCAGAGGAAGGACTTTGATGCATCTGTAAAAATTAGAGAACAGTTCACTAAAACAGGGGATTGTTGTATGATGCAACTATGCAGACTGTGGCTAAAGAAATAGACTTGGAATCCATGAAACCCAATTCAGATTCTGAGAATGTCTAAAAATGGAATTAGGAATTACGTATTGAAATTCCAAAGCATAGAAAACTATGTTTTGCAAGTAGCTGCAAAAAATTTGAAGTAACTCTTGGCTCTTGCATGCAATTGGAATTTTGGTTTACATATTTTTTTCTTTTGTTTACCATTAAAAATTGCTATTTTTTAGAACAAACGCAATGATAACTTCATTTTCAATCGTATGAGCACTTTCTATATCATTAAAAACAGATAATAATTGATAAGCACCTGAGGCTTGGTCAATATTCCTCCAGAGACTCCACTTTGCTTTCGATTTGGTTGGTAGGAGGGGCAAGTAGCTTTCCGAACCAGGTAGCGGTAGCATGCATCACAGAGGCATGAGTCCTGTGAAAGGTTTGCCTCTAAGGCAAGTGCAGTCTGCCTCTTCTCTTCCCCCTTCATTTGTGCTAAATGCATTGGTGTGTCCAGGGACCCAAACTTCCCAAAGCAATAACAGCAAACGTCATGGCACAGGCGCTCTGGATGTATTGAAAACGATGCACTCTTCTCTGGTATGACAAGGCTAGCCTCACCGGATCCTTCTGAAGACCCTTGCTGACTACTCCTTCCACTGTAATACAAATGCAATTCTTTATTAATGCATCATAGAAAATTGCCTTGACTTAAAATCTGAAAATTAAGTTTTATTTTTTGAAGTAATGAAAAGTATTCATTAAAATACATCCCAACAATTGATATTGAATCTTAAATCTTTTCCTATCTTTGTCAAGCTAATCATATGGTCTTGCCAGATGTATTTTTAATAGTGGATTAATACAGCCATTAAATTTTGGAAAAATTGTTTAAAACCAATGAAAATGAGTACCATATACATCCTTCACCTAATAAATTGCCATTACTCAGGAAAGATTACTGAAGACAAAAATTTCAAAAAAACTAATCAACTCTAATTCATCCAAGAATTGATTAAATGTGAAGTCAAACACTATCTGAACAACTTTAAAACCTAAAACGATATCAAGAATGGGGCTTAATGCAGTGGCTCACCTTATGCTTAGCACTTATCTTCAATGAGGGGAATTTTTAATGCATTTTATGTACTGCGATGGCCTTGAGTGCTGATGTTAGTGACCTCTTGCACCCAACTCTCATTCTGGCAGTTTTGTTGGGTCATTGCTGTATGACTTCAATCAGTTGGACTCCAAATGGAGCATGATGATAGTCACTTTTGAGTTTTCATTGACTTTAACCCTTTTAAAATGACCGTGAGAATTTCCTTTTCATCAACATATGCTATGCTTACTTTTGCTTGTAAAAGGTGCATTTATTTCCAGGTTTGAGAAATTCTTTGGTTTATTTCTATGGAAATTTGCCCATAAGAATTCGATTGATACACTATTTTTTCCTTGTTTTTATTCAATATTTCATTTAAGAAGAACTACTTAAGGTTTTCCATTCAGTTAATGATTTTTGTAAACTGAATTAATATTTTGAACATTTGACAAGCATTTCCTTCTGGGATCACCACAATTTTCACGTAATTTTTTCTAAACATAAATTCTAACAGTAATAGGCCATTACATCAAGAAAGATGAGGAAATGGTAATTTCTTGCCTTGTTCTTTAAATGTAATTACTATTGTCCTAGGAAAAACGGCATGTAATGTAGTAAATCAGAATATGAATACCATTCTATTTAATGTTGACGTAAAGGAGTCATTTTCCAGACCACAAATATTCTGGTGAGAGTAAAATGTAACAAAATTAAATATTAAAAAAACATTAAATGTATATTTTTTTACTTAGCATAATTTTCATGTTTTATAACATCAGTAAAAATATAAAAAGAAAACTGCACTAAGAAACAATATATTTTCTTCACAACTGTTTTTACTTTTCATTAACAACTCAAAAAATAGGCAAGATGGAAGCACAAAAGTAATGCTTGCACACCTAAATTTAAATACTCAGAAATGCTCCGTCCAGGACATCCCACTAAGGGAATTTAAATGTTCTCCTTTAAAGGTTAAGTACATTAGGTAATATACCTGCCCGCTGACCCAAAGGTCAGAGGTCTTGAGTCCTACCTCAAACAAGGGTGCTGTCTCTAGTGATAAAACCCTGGACAATATGATGACATACCAAGAGGGGCCCATTTGGAGCACAACATATCATCAGAGCCACCCGTGAAGAAAATTGTCCCCCATCAGCCCACATCATTATAAAATCTACCACAATTATAATTTCTTTGAAAAAGAATTTAACTGGGCAAAAGTGAATCTGGTGGGAAGCAATGGAAGCATTTTCCAGAACTCCAATTTCAACCGCCTAAACCAACTGTTGAGCAGTCTGAGAACTAACCTTGTGTTTTAATTCCAGAATAACAATTATGGTAATGAACAATCTTAACAATTACTGGAAAATAGCTTGTACTCACCTGTTTGAACTTCCATCTGAGGGAACATTTTGATCCAACTCTTGGCAAGATTTAGACTGCCAGTCAATTGATGAACTAGGGCTTATTCCTGAAATTTAGATGTTTGAAAATATTTGATTAATATAATAAGACATTCCTAAATGTCCAATATGTATCATTGGAACCATTAAATACTTAGAATGTATGCATGCTTATAAACCAAACCAACAAATGTTAAATGAGCATGTGGATTTTCAAAGGTTGGGAAACTTTCATGAACATGGTCAAGTATTTCAATAGGACTTGATCTATGTTTGTGCTCCAATAAACACCATACACTTTTTAATACTGGGTTGAGGTAAAAGATAAAGATTGATAACCAGGAGTAAGAAGTATAAGGTTTAAAAACATTAAAAAAAAATAATTTATTGGTCAAAAATCAATGCCTGACTTTTGAATGCTCTAAGAGAAGTCAACAGAGTTAGCAATGCAATTTAGCCCAATGTAAGAAGAATACTAGGTATTTTATACAAATCTTTTTATTTAGTACAACTATTTTCTATCCATGGCCATCGACCCGGGGTACAAACAATTTTTGGACATAGCAGAGGTACATAAACAGGGGGGGAGGGAATTTTGAGGTTGGTAAAGGAGGTAATATAGGAGGAAGAGAATGGAAGGTGTATACCCACTATCTGCCCTGAAGAGATTAGTGGTAAATGAGGGAGGAGGGAAGAGGGTCAGAGAAGGGACTGGTGAGGGTGGGGGTTTCAAAAATCGGATAAGGATAGGTAGGTGAAGGTAGGTGGGTGAAGGGGTAAGATTTTTTCAAACCAAATGTCATTCACTATATTGCCGGTTTTCATAGTCTTTCTTATTTCTAACCCCTTCCCTTGTCACAAAGGATGTAAAAGGACTACTTTGAAATCACTGATGAGATTTTCCTCCCACAGATGTTCTGCATAGTGAGACTGTTTGATGTCGCAGTTACAGAAAGAGTATTACCCTCTTTTTTTTCTCTTCCTTTTACAGTGGTGTAAAAAATCCTTTACCATTAAGAAAATATTATTTGATATAGTCAGTATTCAAGTTTATTTCATTTTCTAATTAGGGGGATCGCGATGCTGCGCTGGCTGATGTACTGGCTTACCACTGAGAGGGCCTGGGTTTGAATTCTGGAGGCAACAGAGTGGTATCCCTATCCCTATTCGAGGTCTTAGTGGAGAGCACTTGAGAGTAAGTACGATGTCGATTGGATGGTACATTAAACTGCGGACCCCTTGGCTCTTGTCAATAAGAGAAGGCTAATGCCGACACCAGGTTTCTATCCACCCTTCCTTTCCCATCCATCTCTATTGGTGCAAATAACCTTAGCTGTTGGCTCCCTCCCCTAAAACCACTACCACTACTTTCCAATTTTGCCTTTGAATTTTAGTTTATTTGATTCTCTGTAGTAAAAATTTTAAGGAATGTTAGATACAGGTATTACTCATGGCCTAGGAAAAACATGATTCCCACAAAGATCACACTCCAGTCAATAGTGGCCAAAATGCAAGGAATTAAAATTGTATAGCATACAAAATTTGATGAATGTGCGCAAATTTATCCAATCCTCAAAGACATAACATTTCATATATGGTACAAATCAGCAAATGTTTTTAATACGACCATTTACTCAGTCTTCTTGGACTCCCTAATACATAAAGATGAATGATCTGTAATGGTAAAACATTCACTGATGATAAATCTTCATGAAAACACCAGTTTTGAAAAGATATTGTAATGTGAGCTCTCCATGCTCCCTGTGTTTTCATGGTGCTCATTGTCTTGGATACACAACAGTTTTTCCAGCATTCCAGCTGATGAAACTGCTGAAGCATAATGCTGCTGAAGCATAATGAAAACACAAGTAATGGAAATCTCATCGGATCCATGCAATAGATACCTCCATATGAACAATGGTTAATTGTACCTTACACACAGATTTTATGTTGGGGTGAAATGACCCAGATTACATCCCATACCACAAAGTGGACATGCAGTGAAGAGTCCCAGATCATGTCATTAAAACTAGTTCAACATGAGTTATTCACAGTTCTATACTAATAACCAATACAAAGCTGTTAGAATTGGAGGAAGGAAGGACTAACATAAATAATAAGGCAAGTAACATACCATTCACTGAGGTTCCGGAGAAAGTAAGATACTTCGGGTCCAGATGAGAAAGATGATCTCCTGAATGAAACTTTCGGCTGTTTCCTTGGGACTTCGACTTGTGCTTGGAAATGTGGGCATCCCATGAGTCATTAGGAGACATACAAGACTGGAAAAAATAATTACTGTAGCAACACATAATGTCATATGCTAATACAGTACTGTTTACTAGTTATCAAGAGGAAGTGAGACAGAAATTAGAGCCCTAGGACATGGTAACAAGGAAATTTTCAATTCACACCAATCATAGTTTTTTGGCTTATATTGTTATGGATTGAAACTCATAAGAGCAAGGTGGCCCATGATTAGCTGAGCACTATGTTTCACAAAGGCAAGGATCAAAACCCAACAGAGAAGAGAGTTAAGTTAAGTTTGTCAAAGTAAATAGCAATAATAAATACCTCATTGAAAATTCGGAAGGCCAGTGGATCTTGGGCAGCAGGGTGACCAGAACTAAGTGGACCACTAATTTCTCCTTGCTCATTTACGCTTTTCCTGGCACTTGGGTAATCTTTCTCCTTCTCTTGGGAAATTCTATGGAAATCTAATGAGAGCCTTAAAGGATTCCTGGCCCTCTTCTTTTCTGCCATTTTTGGGACTTTAATGATGGTTTTTAAAGTTCCTGATGTCCTTGATGGAATTGGTGGAAGTTCCTGCCTCACAGTACTCTTGGCCATGGAGGCTGTACGTGACGACTGAAGGCCAAGGGCATTTAAAATAGTTTCTTTGATGGCAAGTTGCTCGGCAGAATCTTCTTCATTGTCTGCCACAGTTTTCCTAAATGATTCATCGACCTTTCCTGCCTCAGATGGTGTGGATTCTTGCACATATACTTTTTCACTTTGACTCTCCTGATCTTCACATGGAATTTGATCCATGACAGTTGCTTGAGTTTCATCTACTTTCGAGGTAGTTGCAATATTTTTTCCAGCTTCTATTTCTATGCCCACCTGTGCCTCTGCATTTTCATTTGCGTTGCTAGTCACTGATTCATTACTCTCCTCCAACTTTTTTTCATGGCCCAGATTTTCTATGCACTCCCTCTTTCCTTCAACAAGGGCAGAAATTTCGGCGCATTCTAATGTACTCCGAGAACTTTCTTTGGGGTCAGTTACATCAAACTCTGTTGTCTTGGATAACTCCTCATTTAATACATCAATTGCCTCCTCATCAGGCTGTTTTAAGGCAATAGGCTCTTTCATGATACTTTCGCTGAAAGCACTTGAGTCAACAGTACTGACATTCAAATTTTCAGCAGAATCCATTGCTGACTCTAAAGTCTCAGAAATGACATGGGTTACATCATTGCCAGCAGGCTCTGGAAGTAATGGCTGTTCTTCCTTACTCCTACAAACAGAAGCCTTTTCTAAGTGGCCATCAATGATTTTTTGACCGGGATCAATGAACTCTTCACTACTTTTGTCATCATCACCAATAAATTCACATGTAATTTTATGTTGTTCACAAGTGTTCTCAATTGAGTCGCCCGTGGCCCCACTTGGATTTTCTGATGTGCACAGATGTAAGCTAGGTGATTCGTCCACTACATCTATAGATTTCTGATTTGTCAATAAACTTTCACCATGTTCCTCCAAAGAATTAAGAGATCCACAGTCCAGTATAGATTTATCCACCTCAGCTTCTAGTGTTTCCAGATTTGTTGTTATATCAGTACTAGTGCTCATTTCCTCTGTTGCTTCGAGAGATTTACCATGACCCTCAGGTGAATTTTCATACATATCTTGCACGGGGTGATCTGTACTTGCACAACTGATACTCTTCACTTCCATTGTTCTAAGGGGCTCACCTACTTCAACTGCTAAACTTCCATTGAGTTCTTGAGTTATTGTACTTGAACCCAACGCACTGTCTATATCCTGCATTTTCGGGGCAGTAAGAGGCTCACTAACATTCACAGAAAAAGTATCATCGATACTTGGAGGTTTCTGGTCCGAGTTTAACACATTGCTGTTCCCCTGCCTACCCAATGAAGAGAGAGGCCCACAACCATGTATACTGTCACTGCAATCTTGAAGATGATTACTCGGATTGAATGAATAATTTTCATGGAGCTCGCCAAGGCCAACAGGAACGTGGTCATATACAGAAAGATGCAAATTAGTTTCCTTTAGGTTCTCATTCAGATCATGCTGGGGAACGTTGCACCCCTCCCGCATCACATCAACAATACCCTCGGTAGTTACACATTTCACTGTTTGCAAAGCATCACTACCGTCAGTCTTCGAATTGACACCAAAAGTTCTCATTTCTGGATCTTTGCTCAGCGTATCCATTTCATCACTCAAAGGCTCAGTCTGTTCCAAGGTTTTTATAATACTTGTTGCATCTATGTGGTTGGAATCATTTGAAGACTCGGCGAAATCAAGGGTGTCTTCTCTTCCCTTTGAGGAACTGATTTCATGCATGAATTCATTCATAGATTCCTCTGCATCAAGCATGGGAAGCGAATCACAAGTTGCATTCACAGAAACCGATTCGTCTTCATTTCCATAAGGTGGAAGACTCGCACCGCCCTGAACATTCCTTCCAGCAGAATTGCACACTATAAGCGAAGACGAGCTATTTTCAATACTCAAAATATCACTGCAGTCGTCTAAAGTGCACCTATCTACTTCAAGATCCGTCTTCTGCATGGCAGTACCACGGTTGAACGTTTCACTGACCTTTTCGAAAGAGCTTTGACTATCGCTCAAGTATAACATTTCAGGCAACGAACTATCTAAGCCTTCAATAGATTTAATATGTGAATCCAAGTTTTCTTTGGTGCCAACAATCACAGGCTGCAAACAACTGCCGCATTTGCTAAGGTCAAACATAATATCACAACTGTTATTACTGTCATTTTTCGAAATTAGGTCGTCGGTACTAGTAACATTATCAGATTCAAAATGACTGTCAGAAAATTCAATTAAAATATTACTGGGGGAACTTTTACCAAGAGACATTTCAAATACATCACCAGAATTTTGAGTGGTTGAATCTTTTTCGCATTCCTTTTTAATTGATGTTTCGTCCAACAAATTTTCCAAGGCTTCTGACACTTTATCTTGAATTTCTTCATCCACTTCCTCTCCGATGCTTGGCACGACAATTAAATCTTTTACACATTTTATACCAGAGTCTGAAACTGCATCACGATCAATTTGACTCTTTTTGGAGGAAAGAGAGCAGCCTTTTTCGGCAGGTACATTTCTTTTCCTTGACTGTTTCGGCAGTGATTCGGGGGTTAATGATAGTCTTGACTGCTTTTCATTTTTATCAACTTCCAGTACAACAGGCTTGACGTCCTCACGATCACCAACCACCCGCTTTTTGAATTTGGGTATCATTCTTAAGGTCTCAAGCTTCCTCTTGCCGTTCCTAAGAACACTAACCAGAGGGGACAAAGATCTTGTAGCGTACGGAGAACTTCTTGGCTTGGTAAATTTGTTGATTTTCAATGCACTTCTCCTTTTGGCTGCAGTTTTTGGAGATTTAGAGCTATCCGGCGAATCATCTCTCCGTTTTTCTTTTACTGCAGGTGATGATACTTCTGGTAATGATCTCAAACGGTACCCTGATGTTGAGGTACTTTTAACCGGAGTTTTCGGATTCTTGGTGAGATTTTGAGCAGATGGTCCATCTTTAGTAGCTCGAATCTGTTTCACAGATGTAGTTCTGTCAATTCCAGACATGGTGAGGCGGCATTTGTAACTGGAAGATAAATAATTTGGGTCACGACTCACTACAAATCGTTGGCGTGATACGCAAATGTTTATTGCCTAAAACCCTTATGAAACAATCAATAGGCCCGCAATCATATTATTAAACGTTCGTTTGTGTAGTCCAGTTGATTATTTCCGATACACTTAGGTGCGACTTACACTTTAAGATCAAAATTGCCCCAAACAAAACATGTCACAGCATATAAAAGATCATGCCTGCATAATGTTTTAACAGAAGCACGATTTAAATGGTATAATGTGATGAAAAAGCCCAGAAAATGAAATTTTATTTCACTAAGGCCAAAAAGTAAGGCAACAGACAAATGACTAGCTGTCTGAATTTTGCCGAAAGAAAGTACTCACCACTACTGCAAGTTATTTTACACTCAAATTTATTTTGTACAATAAAATTTACACATTTCCCCATAAACAAATTGTCCAAAGCCTCGAATATTAAAATATTTCTTAAACAGAAAGTCGAAACAACGACGAGAACGGTCTGTTTTTTAAGCGCCACTTAGCGAATATTATTAGAACTATCTGAAAATAATATTTACGGTATTTGCCGACGACACCGATACTCTTTAGTGTTAGGATTGAGGATAATAAAAATGTGTGCACTAATTCCTTGGATTATTGCATGAGAAGTTGGGATAAGTCATACCAATAAGAAGCTCCAATGACAAACTCGTGTAGCATAAATTCTCGACACTTGTGCTAAGTACCGAGATTTAGCTACTTCCTTCGCCTCTATTATGCTGCTTGGTTTCTTAGGTTGGGATAGGAAAGAATTTGCGCACAGTTAATTTAAATGCCCCTTTGCACAGACTCATAAACAAACTGGTGATAATATCACATTTGCCGAGGGCTTGGGTGTATGTAATTGTCAAATTGTTATATCAATGCTCAAAGTCCGATGTAAAGGCCGAAGTGCTGTTTTCGGACTTATCATAATAAATTAATATTTCAGAATGTAGTATTTCTTACTCTCGGGTACTCATCTTTCGTATATAGAATTAACTGTGAGCATTAATTGCTGGAGCATGTTTCCAAAAAATCATTCAGCTATGTCAGAAGGTATTTTTTCTATGAATTTTGAATGACAGCTGACCAGGGGGTACTTAATTCATTCTACCAACACACTTACTACGCAGTAGGAATGAAGGCAAGCTTCCATTTTGACAAGAATAATGTACTGATACGACTTTTCAAGTCCTCTGTTTTTAACACTGAAATGTCGAAATTAACTGGCATTAATTGAGCAGGCCGAGGGGTGTGGCCGCGAGATTTTATTGATGCTTGGCAACATTGCTAAGTGTTGTTCAATGACGTTAAAAAATAAACACAAGAAACAAACGCCCGACGTCACCGACTTCAGTTGGGAAGTTTTCCCACAGGGGTCTCAGTGCGCCTCAGGGAAGCAACATGGTTCGTGGTGATTAGGTAAATCTTGTAAATACATTAGATGTAGGCGACTTCTCCTTGGGTGGGGCTCTTGCAGGTGAGAAATTTCCAGTTATATACCTTTGCTGTGAGATTGTCTGTGATGAACGTTGCATTTCGCTCTTCTCGTTCAAAAAAACATGTTTTAAACTGTCGAATAATTACTGGTTTATGTAAGCTATGTATGTTTAGGTTGATAATTATTGTTTATTATCATTTGCAGTTTCTATAAAATGTTCAATAAGAAAAAGAAGAAGCCACTAATCTCCCCGCCAACTAACTTTGAACACCGGGTCCATACAGGATATGATAAACGTGAAGGTCGTTACGTTGGCCTACCTTTGCAGTGGGCTAGCATTGTGGGAAACAATCAGATATTGAAGAGCACAAATCGGCCCTTGCCACTAGTAGATCCGTCGGAAATAACACCTACGGAAATATTGGATCTTAAGGTATTGTTTGACCCATTTTTAGTATTTACTTTGATACCTTCTAAATAAACAGTCATTAAATACATTGAATTACATGTAAACGTCACACGCTATGCTATTTATATTGCCTTGCTGTTTACTGGATTTCAATTGTTGGTATATTCATCAAGAAAATTATGTATTAATATTGCTGCCTGCGCTTAAGGAACAAGTTTCTACTGTGTTTAACAATGGAAAGTGGATTTATGGGAGAAGTCATGTCAGAGATTTAGATGCATGGGAGGAGATTTAACGTTATAAAAATTACTTTTTGACCATTTCAGACAATCGTGAGAGGAGATTCGCGAGGTAGAGAAAATGGAATACCGAAAACATCGAATGTGGCACGGTCAAACTCACTAAGATCCTCAAGCCCTCCTCGTCTACGAAGAGATTATAGACCTAATGTGCCTCCAGCTGTACCCGAAGGAGAAGTTGTTGGTCCAATGGTACAATCAAGACCACCGAGTGGATCTCACCCGCATAACTCTGAGCATCCAGGGGCAGTCACTCCATACCGAAATGACCGGATGGATCCATATCATCGCGATTCTTATGTAAGTGGCAAACTAACAATTTGCATTGAACACTTGTAGAAAAGGATTTCGTGCAAGAAGTTTTATTGTCTATTTAATCTTGTTAGCCTTGCTCTTTATTGTTTACCTAATCACGCTGCGAAATGTGTTCATTCAATCTGAGTGAAGAATTAAATTGTAAAGTTCGGTTAATCTTGCTGATGAATATATATGCATCATTTTTTGGTATTTTATAATGGTATCCCTTTTTCATGCTCTTAACATGTGCAACTGTTCTGCTCTATTTTTGCTTCTCCATGCCAAGTTGGTATAATATTTGTTTGCGCTTAGAACAGGATTCCATTGTTTTCCATGTATTTTCTGCCAAAAATTTTAGTTCAAGGCAGCGTTTTGCATCACCTCCAGAAGGTATTCCAATTCTAGGGTTATGTGGCTTGGCTTTGTCATTATTTCAATCCACTTTTAAAACTAATCATGAAAGTGTTCACCGTCATTGGCAATATATCCAGCTTGCTTACTTGTTGCCATCTATATGTCACACTCTAATATAGTCTGTTATATATATTTCCCGTTTATTGTTTTAATATTGGTATATGCTATTACTATGCTTTACTCCCAGTAATTTCTAAGATGGCAGATTTTAAGTAAATAAAAATTAACATGGTTGCTGGTAAGTGGTGAGGTAGTTTTTATGAACTAAAGTGACTCTAATTAGCTGAGAATTTAGTGACACTCGGGTATAGATTAAATGTCGACTTCGATGGAACAATGGAACAGTTTGTTACAAGTGCAGAAATAAGGCCTGCTCCCAGTATCAGGGTCTTGATATGGCAGGATGCATATTTATTCCAAGCAAACACTTATCATGTGTGTTCAGGAGACAGTTGGATGGATGGGTTGGGAAGACAGCACTGTAAAACATTCCATAATGAATGAAAATATGTTTGATTGGATTTCAAATTAATGGTGAATATTCATGTGATGTGTAAACTTTCCTCCAAGAAAATGATGAGGTAATATTGACATTAGGTCTGTTCTCCCTTTGTCTTGCAGAATGTTAAACTGGCTCACCGTGAAGGCTACCCAGCAGATTGGGCAGGGGATCCTGTGTCCACTCCGTCCATGCAACTTAGACCTGAATTATCTGAATATTGGGGAGCTGCATATCAGCAGAATCACATATCCAATGGGAACCTTTCTTCTCAGGTAAGTCTAAGAAAATGTTAGTAAATGACATTGCCCGAAGTACAGGTAGAATTCAGGGCAGTCATTCATCCAGTGACATCCTCTTCTCTTTTATCTTCCATTTTAATTCTCATCTAGTAAAACGTTTGGTAAGATGATGGCTGTTTTTCTATAGGATTTAATCATATGTATCAACCTCACAACTCATATTTAATTTGTATCAGTTTCAAATTTCTTCTGGTTTAAGAAATGAAAAATCTTGCATTGTCATGAGGTTGATCATGAGCAGGCCGTATTTCCTCAACCCATGAGCCAGAAAATAAGGTTTAATGGTATGCTGAAAATTATACATTTGACTCAAATCAGAATAGAAATTTTGCTGACTGATTAATGACATGTATTTGATATTATCAAAGAAAAGTATTTTTTTTTCTGAAAAAAATAAGGGCCTATAGGATGCCAATTTAAGTGCTGCATCATTCATTTCCATAAGCCATTTAATTCATGAATGCATATAAAATGCTATAGGAATTACTCTCCTGAATTTTGTGTTTTCACCCTTAGCTAAGTTAAATGCAAAATAAAAATTAGCATTAAATGGCAAATTTTATGGTAAAATCAATAATGTGCAAAAATGTAATGTTTGATTCTAATTTAATTTGGTTAAAAATATCATGTGTGCAAAATAATTTTTACTAACATTAAATGATCCCATTGTTATGACGTTTTTGTGAAGGGTATTGTTTTATTACTCTAATGGGGATAGTTAAATGTTTTCAAAGACTTATCTGGTTATTTTACTTACGGTTTGTCATTCATATACATTTAATAGCACGTTTGCAGTGATTCTTAATGCATTTTGCAAATTTCTTAAATCAGTGTGATATCCACTGACATTGATCGCTTGGTGGGCACTGCTCTTCATGAAAGCTTGGGGAAACCCAGTGGGCGCTGTGTAGTAATTGTTTTTAACATGTTTTACCGCAATGTTTCCTGACTGTTTCCTAATCTCATAGTTGACTCCCCTCACAGATCCGAATTACTGAAGTTGTTTAAAACCTACATCATGGTGTATTTAAAATAACAAATCCTATGAGAGTCACTCCCACCTCCACCACCCTAATTGATTGTGCTGTGACTAACCTCAACCAAGAAAAAGTAGTAACAACTGTTTGGGACCTAGCTATATCCTACCGTAGCATGGTGAAAATAAGTATTGATATTAGCCTACCTATAAAGAGCCTGAATGATAAAACTTACCTTAGGCAGTCTTTAACCCATGGGAATATACAATGTGATAGTAATAATATACAGTGTCAGTAAAGGAAGGCTTCTATTACTTTCATTCAATTTTCATTTACAATTTTGAATTGTGTTTTCCAATAATGCATCAGAAAATATTTCATAGAACGAAATGTGAGCCATGGCTAACTGATCAGATCTCTTGCTCAAAATTGTACAATAAATTACCCGCAGATATTAAAAATATAGAAAATTTATATCTTTTTAAAAAAACCGTATTAGCATACTTAATAGAGAAGTGTTTTTACAGTGTAAATGAGTATGTGAGCTGTGGGTTATAGCATTTCTTTTGTGATATTGTCATCTTTTTTTGTGAAATTGTTTTCTTTTCTATGACGTGCTATATATACATGTATAATGATTATATCATGATATATTGTGTCCTCTGGGAAAATAAATAATAATAATAATTGCTACTTAACTATCCTTAAAAAAACATGCTATTTCCAATAAAAGTTCTAACAATCATGAACAAAGGTTACTTACTCTATGAGGGATTTCAAAAACACTATGGTGAGCTAATTTCTACCGCTAAAAGAGCTAATAATGATAATAAGTTCCTTAATCCAAAACTGCATGGGAAATAATTAATTACTGTAGAGGTAAGAAAAATCCACAACTCATTCTCCCAAAACTTTTGAACCCTGAAAATAACACTGCCATCAGCTATTCATCTTTAGCTAATAAATTTAACAAACACTACATATCAGCTCCTTACCCAACTATTTCTCCAGCTAATGTGCTTTTTGCAAATTCACCATCGTCAATGTTTGCCAAGCCCTGTTCTGAAACCATTCTAAAAACTATTGTCCCCACACTGAGAAACAAATCCAGTGCTTGCCCTGATGCAATGCCTGTTAAAGTTTTTCATCATTGTTTTGAAGCCATAAAAGCACCCCCTTTATTTTTAATGAATGAATCTTAGATGCAAGGGATTTTCCCATCCCAATTAAAAGAATCAAAAGTAGTGCCCATGTATAAAAATCATTAACTGTGTTAACTATTAAAGCTGTGTTAACGATTAAAACAGTGGTGCGGTGGCTGTCATACTGGCTTCCCACCCAGAGTTCAGCTTCCCACTCAGAGTTCACCCAGTGGTGGCTATCGTACTGGCTTCCCACCCAGAGCTCAGGCTTCCCACCCGGGTTAAAATCCCAGCGGTGTTGAATGTTTTTCACGGGTATCTCGATCCCTACTTGAGGTGCTTTGTGGAGGGCACTTTGATTGAGTATGCCGTCCGTTGGATGGGACGTTAAACTGCGAACCCCTTGGCAACTTTCGTAAAGAGTAGGCTAATGCCGACGCCAGGTTTCTGTCTACCCTTCATCCTTTCCTATCCATCCCCTATGGCGCAAATGACCTCAGCTGTCGGTTGCCTCTCCTATATACTACTATTTCTGCGATTAAAACAACCACTGACCAATAACCATCCAGAATACAGATGCTAAAATATTTTTATAAGCCATGTATGCACAGATACGGTCTTATCTAGAATAAACTTCCTAATTTCCAATTCTCAGGATGTATTTAGATCTGAAAGGTCTACCACTACTGCCATATGTCAGGCAATCAACAGCATACTTAATTCATTAGATGCTAAGCACCAAACTCTTTGAATGTTTTTTTGACTTTTCAGAGGCTTTTGTAATGTAAACCAAAATAGACTACTAATTAAAGTCAATAGAATAGGAACTAGAGGAATTCCTCTAGATTGGATGAAGTCCTATATTCATAATCGCACTCAGAAAGTAGTGTTATCAGTTGATGGGTCAAAATATTCATCTGAAGCATACCAAGTTAACAAAGGCGTTCCACAAGGCTCAACCCTTGGGCCGATCCTTTTTCTAATATACATCAATTATCTACCTAACTGCTTACAGAATTATGAAGGAATAATACCAGTGTTGTATGCTGATGGCGCTAATGCAATAATTTCAACACAAACATATCCTAGCATTGTGGAAAAATCAGTCTTTCACACTTGCAATAAACAAGTGGTGGACTTAAATGTAAATAAAAGTAAAATAGTATACTTTACACGCAATAAGAATATATTAGATGATCTACCGGTAAAAATTAATGACAATCAATTGAGCATGTGACGGAATGTAAATTTCTAGGTATTTCTCTGTGTGCAAATATTCCCTGGGATACTCATGTAAAAGCCCTTCAACCTAAGCTCAGTTGAACCTGCTACTTATTGAGACATCTGTATGAAACTAGAAGTAAAACTGTACTACTTAATTTATACTATGGGGAAATTTATTTAAATATAACCTACAGTATAATATTATGGGGATCAGCTGCTATTTCTCAGACCATCTTTAAAATGCAAAAGAAAGCTCTTAGAATAATAACCAGGAAACCTCACAATGCTCCATCAAGGCCTATTTCCCATGAATTAAATTTGCTACCACTCCCGTGCATCTACAAAATGTTTTTAATTCTATGTATAAAAAATAAAATTGGCTACTATTCTCTTAACTCTGCTTATTATCATCATTACACCAGAGGAAGGAATGGCATCCATTTTGGGAATATAAGAACTAAAGCATTGAAATTAGCACCCAATGAAATGGGCATCAGATTATATAACAAACCACCCAAAAGTATGAAGGATACAATGGGTGCTGCTGCATTCAGGCATTAATTAATAATCTATAGCGTACTAATATCTACAGCGTAATATGTTCTACTCAGTTGACGAATATATTTACAATAATCCTAGCCAGTAAGTTCATACTCTTAGTTTATAGCAATGGTCATAGTGTAGTTCTTATTAATAATCAATGATTTCCCTTAATTGATATTTCATGTGCATGTTACAGTCAATTTTCATGGGTGTGTGCCAAATTTTATGTAACTGTGAGCACCATTTTTTAAAAATTGTAATTCAGGCTGTGTCTTTACTCTTTTTTGACGTGCTTTATATTATGTGCATACACCCCCCAGATATTTTTGTATTATGATCTCTGGGCAAATAAAAAGTAATAAAATAAACAATACTGCCATTTAGAGCTGTGTAAGAAGTTTGATAAAGCCATCCAGGTTACAAAAGAAGCAGTACATCAAGAGCACTATTAAGCTGGTTCTTTTAATATTTCATGTTCATTTTAATTATGATACCTGAGTGGTTGGGTTCACTAAGCTATTTCTAGGTTCACTAGTTTCCTAGAAATAATATTCTTGTGCTTTGACTAGTTTTCAGGGATTCTTTTGATATCAATAATGCATTTCCTAAACTCTGTGACTCCAGTGGTACAGCCCATACTGATATTGATTATTCTTGTTTAGCTATGTTGTTTCAAGGAAATCTGCAAAATGCTGTGGATTACGAATGATGAAATGTCTTTATCGATTTGTAAGCAGGTCCTTATTCACTGATATTGAACCATGTATATGTATTCATTGCCTGATCTAACCGAAGATATGGTGTTTATTTTTTACTTATGTTATCCTTCTATTTATTTTTTAAAAGTTGCTTGAGACTTGAGGTTTACTTATCATTTTCCTTTATTCTTGCTAGGCGCAGCAGTCCCATGCAGCTCCTCCTCCAGGTATAGATAATGCCATGCCCTACCCTGGATATTTGGGCCCTGCAAACACTTCCTCCTCTGCCTCCATTGCCAGTCGTCCTCCAGCAAGTCATCCCAGCCAGCAGCCACACCCGCCCCCCCAGCAACCACACCCGCCCCCCCAGCAGCCACACCCTCCACCCCAGCAGCCACACCCTCCCCCCCAGCAGCCACACCTGCCCCCTCCCCAGGCCTCATCCATGCCGCACCACCAGCCACAAATGCCGAGGAATCTCCAGCCACCTCCACCTCATGGGAATGGCTCTCAGTTGCAGCAGCAGCCAGGAATGCAACCCCAGAAGGTATGGGCACTCATGCCAGTGGCTCTGCTTACTCCCATGTAGTCTAGTCTCTCAACTTCCCGGAAGAAGCTTACTGTTATATGAACTTTGAGTGCTCACAAAAATTTCACTTGGTTGTGAAACTTTTAATGTGCTGTACCTACGTACAAAAGTTTTCAATTAACATGATGTAGAGCAGTGCGTGCTGTGTGGCATGGGTTAAGTTTACATACAACAAACATGGAAGAATTTCTCCTTTGTTTTATGGCATTGAAACTGTATACTGTGTGTTTTTCAAGAAAAAGATCAAAGCCCACTGTTTTTGCGAAACACTTGCAGTCTAAATATGTAGATTCTAAGAAACTATGCTGCTGCAGTAACTTTAACGGAGTCGATTGCTCATGTGCATTTGAATGCAACAATTTCAAATTGTAAAAATCATTTGCCGCAATAGGGATTACAGTCAAGGAATATAATTTTTTACACTTCGAAATTGTTGCATTTTATCAATTACAGGCTATCTTTTAAGTTGTTATAAGTACAAACAGTAATAAGTGAATTATCATGAAAGGTTGATAATTAATAGCAGAGGTGATGCAGTAACAACTGGTGGTCAAGGTGAAAATATGCTGCACCACCATGCGATTATTAATTTGTAATATGCTGCTGGAAATCTAGCTATCTATTTCTTTAATTTCTTTGCATGGAATGGTATTTGGTGTTTGCATTTTACATCCTGTCGCTCTGTCTTTTCTTGGGTCCTTAGTCCATGTAGATGGAGAGCCAAAAACCAGGAAATCTGGGGGAAATGGGAATTGTTTCAAAGCACAATAACCAAGAAATTTAGAACTCTGTAAGTATTTCTAGAAATAGAAATACTTGCAGAGTTTTCATGGGCTTAGGCCTGTCACTTGTCAGTTTATTATATAGTAAGTCCAGTAATCCTAAGAGTTCACTTATTCACACCTGCAGATTGGCATTTAATTTTTTTTAAATAAATACTTGTCGCAGGATGTGCTTACTGAATAAACATGACAGGAAAGAATTCATTGCCAATTTGCCTATTTAATTTGCTTAGTATTTATTTGGATGTATAAAACGCAAAGATTTTACTGGAGAAATATGTGTATTGGACTATTAAGAACTTTTATTTAAGTCCATTCATTATGAACCCAGTTAATTCAAAGACAGATATTTCAAATCATGTCTGCTATTTTAATTCATGGTGGTGTCAAAGATATTTGATGGCAATAAGTTTAATTTCATACTTTAAGCAAAGCAATTCAACAAATAAATGTTTTTGCATAGAATTTTTGCTGCTCTCAAAATGTAAAGCGTAGGGTTCTTCTGTCTACCCTTGCTCATGCAGGTCTGATGTTTTGAGTGCTAGGCTTGTAAACCTAGCCCAGTAAAGGTTTATCCTCATGTATGTATAGTTCTGCCCTTGAAAATGTTAAGAGAATTATTTTTTCGCCAACATTGCGTTAATTTTAGGCTTTTATCTTTCTGAAATAGGCCTTGTTGCATTTTTTTAAACTCCCAAGTCAGCATCAAATATTCCTATGCCAGAGTTTTATTGGATTGAAATGTATTAAAACAAGACTTGAGGAAAGAACTTCTAGGTTAATTTTTATTTGGCCCTTGGGTAGGGCGAATGCATGAAATGAAAACCTATGTGTCTGAATAAGTACAAGAGGGGACAATTAGTTTTCTGATTAATGGGCAGCAGGGTCTGCAGTAACCCTCTCTCTCTTTTGGTGTTTGGTCCTTAATTATAGGTTCGAATAAAGTTGTGCATTTGTTGAAGGCTCCGACATTTCATGGGTATTAAGGTTTAGTTACCTGCAATCAACTAATCAGGTAAGGGTGCCTGCTGATTGAGTATAGAATGTTAAAATGGCATCAAACAAACTGGGGAAGTGTTATGATATGAAAAATGAAAATACTCATTGAGAACCATGTTTGTCTTCATCGTAAGATCAGGTCACGGTAGTCTTAAGCCATGCAGGACTTGGCCAAAACCAAAACCATAGTTGAATCAGCTCAAGATATTCCTATGGAATATAAAGCATGGAGGGATGATATACTGTAATTACGAGGGTCATCCGGAAAGTAGTACCCGTTCGTGAAATAAAGACACAAAAGTAAATATTAACAAACATAAAAAATTTTATTTGAAAGAGGATACTTTAAACTACTTCTCAACGTAATCTCCAAGCAAATTAAGGCATTTGTCATAACGTGTGACAAGTTTCTGTATTCCTGCTGCATAGTCCTTCGCCGCCAGCTCATTGAGATACGCGAGGGACCCATCTTGCACAAATTTTTGCATAATGCAGATGGTGTTTAACAATTTCATGAACAATTGTTCGAGAAACATTGGGAAAATGCTCACAGATGTCATCAATTGTGACGCGCCGATCGTTCCTCACGAATTCGTCAACTGAGCTCACCAGTTGGTCTGTAATGACAGACGGTCTCCCCGAACGCTCATCGTCGTGTGTGTTCCCCCTCCCCATGTTGAAGTTGCGACACCACCGCCGAACAGACGACTCGTCCATTACATTGTCTCCATACACCTCCTTTAATTGGCGATGAATATCACATGGGCGAACGTTTCTTGCATTGAGGAATTTAATCACTGCCCTCACTTCACAACTGGCGGCGTTCTCAATTTTTTTAAACATTGTAAACAATCACAGAAACAACACAGGCAATGCTAGCGTCACGCAACTTGGCTCAGAGAAGGCAGACAAGCCACTGAAGCTATCTGACCTCGTCCAGCGGCTACTCGCGTCGTCAGCACTTCATGCGGCACGAACGGGTACTACTTTCCGGATGACCCTCGTAGTTTCCAAACTGGAGAAGTATCAGGAAATGGGGTGGTGTGGGGGGTTTAAAGGGATGAAGTTTAAAATATTTATCTGAAAAATTATTGGCCACCCTATATAATCATTCATGACTGAGGGAAGAGATCAGGTAAAAGTTCTATGAAGAACTAAGGTGAACTTCATGTAGCGTGAATATTGTTTCATATGTCTAGCTAATATCTTCATTCACTTGAGTTTCATAAATGCTGCTTACCCATTGAGAATTGTCCAGAAAAGTATTTATTGACTAATGATACAGAGGAACACACATCTCAGTCAATATGTACAGACTTAAATTTATATGTCAACCATTCATTGCAAAGCAATTAAGAAAAGTAATTTAATGGCGCTAACATTGCATAGAATATTTAAGCACATGGCTGTAAATCTGTGGCTTTTTTTTGGGATATTGGTAAAACTTTACCCAAAAAAATCATAAATGATAAATGTCTGATATAATGTTTGTCAGAGCATAAGTTTGGAAAAATGTGTGATCACAAGCTACACTGAGATGCTTACAGAACAAGTGCTAAATATTAACTGAATCAGCAGGCATGCTATCAGTCCAGAAATCACTTTCTCCTTCTGTCTCATTATGAAACATTTCTTGTTGAGTAAGGCATTTAAAAAAATCTTTTTGCTAGTAATGGAAATTACTCACCCTGCAAGGTGCTCCTCAAGGGAGGTTCCACTGTATCTCATGAGTCATGTTTGGGAAATGAGGTGATTGTCGAAATTAAAAATTGACTCATAAAGGTGTACCTGGTCTTGATGATATCACATGTATTCTTATATATGTTATTCTGCTATCATATGATTTTATCAAAGATAAAATTTACTGTTATATAAAATTTAAGGCATGTATTTGGTAAGCTATGTGCAAATTTATCTCCTAAATTATGATTATTTCCATCCTCTCAAAGATCTCCAAAGTTGTGCCTTTTAGCAAAAGAAAAGGCAAGGCAGGTGAGTTTAACAATTACAGACAGTCAGCATATTTTTATTATTGTTGTTCTAATGGTTATGGCAGGTCTTGGATGTACTCAGCCCATATAGAAATACATTCACTTCTAACTAAAAACAACCTGACAGGCAACACTGCAATAAGTCCCTTTCGATAGAAAATATCACCCAATAAATAAAATGGATATGGCATAACAGTACCAGCACTTAAAGGGATCAAATCATTCTTGTACAAAAGAAGTAGTAAAGTTGTAATTCTACAAAATGGCCTGCAATGTTTCCATAACAGTATCAATGTGAATGTTGGGGTGCTGCAGGAGTCTATTTTGGGACCAGTTTTGAACCTTGTATATACCAGTAGTGTATTCTGCAGCATTGGAACTCATTCAAACTTTCATTGTTATGCATTGTAGTACCTTCATAGCTATTCATTTGGAATTCTACAAACAGATTCCATGTGTAGGGGTCGTGCAAGCAGAACAGGCTTTCATGGTGAAGGACAACTGCTGTGCTTTAAAATGTCCATGCACTGATGGTTGATTGAGTGCTTTCATTGTCCATTTGGTCCAAAACCCTTAAATAACTAAGAAGAGGGAGTGAATGAGACATTAGTCTGCTTAGAGAGAAGCCTTGGAGCCCTCAAGATCATTTTCCTCCCTCCCCATCTTCTGTCTGTGTGATTGGGACTTTGTACGAGGGTCATCCGGAAAGTAGTACCCGTTCGTGAAATAAAGACACAAAAGTAAATATTAACAAACATAAAAAATTTTATTTGAAAGAGGATACTTTAAACTACTTCTCAACATAATCTCCAAGCAAATTAAGGCATTTGTCATAACGTGTGACAAGTTTCTGTATTCCTGCTGCATAGTCCTTCGCCGCCAGCTCATTGAGATACGCGAGGGACCCATCTTGCACAAATTTTTGCATAATGCAGATGGTGTTTAACAATTTCATGAACAATTGTTCGAGAAACATTGGGAAAATGCTCACAGATGTCATCAATTGTGACGCGCCGATCGTTCCTCACGAATTCGTCAACTGAGCTCACCAGTTGGTCTGTAATGACAGACGGTCTCCCCGAACGCTCATCGTCGTGTGTGTTCCCCCTCCCCATGTTGAAGTTGCGACACCACCGCCGAACAGACGACTCGTCCATTACATTGTCTCCATACACCTCCTTTAATTGGCGATGAATATCACATGGGCGAACGTTTCTTGCATTGAGGAATTTAATCACTGCCCTCACTTCACAACTGGCGGCGTTCTCAATTTTTTTAAACATTGTAAACAATCACAGAAACAACACAGGCAATGCTAGCGTCACGCAACTTGGCTCAGAGAAGGCAGACAAGCCACTGAAGCTATCTGACCTCGTCCAGCGGCTACTCGCGTCGTCAGCACTTCATGCGGCACGAACGGGTACTACTTTCCGGATGACCCTCGTATAAATGACTTAACCAATCACCACCTTTGTCGGTGATCTTCAAATAATTCTTTATGCTGATGGTACTACTATACTTTTATCTTGTGATTCCTTGACCAACTTGGCATGAAAAATGAACAAGATCTGCATTAAATACTATTTTGATGTTGAACTGCGTTGCTGTCAATGGAGGAAAATCACAAATGGCATATTTTTCAGTTAAAGCAAAATTTATGAAAGCAGCCTTTGAGACTAAATGACTTGTCACTCTTTCCAGTTACTCAGAAAAAAACTAATCGATCAAAAGAGATGAGCGTGAGCCACTTTAATAACTTTAAAAAGTTTGTGAGAGGCCATAGCAGGGTCACATCCATGAAATGCAATTTAATAAAAAATCTGTGCTATTAAATTGTATTACTCTATTAGGTAGTATCTTAATGATACTATATTCCAGAGACCATTGTGTATTTTATGCATTATGTATATTAATACACATATTTTGACTTGTCTTAATCTAATTTGTATTTTTATCTGGGATCAATAAATGTTATGAAACTTAATAAAATTAAGAATACAAAGTAACTTTCCACTGTCCTTTATTAGCGTACTCTAATAAAGTAAAGTACGCTAATAAAGGACAGTGGAAAGTTACTTTGTATTCTTAATTTTATTAAAATGAATTTCCACAAGGTTGAGCCGGGAACAATTGAATATTATGAAACTTAGTGATCCGGGATCAAAATGTAAGCTCTGGAGGTAATCTGTTGCGCAACACATGGCATTGTTAATTTTGGTGTAATCTTCAAAAGAATATAAAAATTCCTTAGCCAAATTTTAAATGAGTGGGTTACTGTATATATGATTCCATTTTGTGTAACATTCATACTATGTTTATTAATTACTTTGTTTCCTTTTAGGCCTTCATGCCTGATCAGCCTCCATCCGCCCGTCCAGGAAACCACAACATGGCTGATCAGAATCAGAATATTAAGCAAGGCCCTCAAACTAGTGTATCAAAACAGCATTTGGAGCAGCAGAGGCTTACTCATGAACAGGTATGTGTGTGTGTGTGAATGAAGTCATATTAAAGTTTACTTTTAGATTAAATCAAATTTAAAGTGTAAAAATTGGCAGAGGAGGGGTGGGGAGGTTAGGGATGATGGAGTATGTGGTTGTTTATTTGATTCAAATGTGCAGAGAGTATTGGGAGAGGGATGGGGAAATAAATTTGTTTGTTGCCAAGTGTTACACTCGAGTTGGATGAAGCTCTTACAATTTCCGACTGTGCGAGGGCATCCGACTTTAGACCTTTCAGCATACTATGTACCACTTCTGGAGCGAAGTCACTGCTGCGATTGTGGTCTTTTAAATGCTTGGCCAAGAGTGAGGTTGAACCAGAATTTGAAATGCTTTTTGAATCAATTTTCAGATGTTCTTGCCAGTCTGACCAATATGTATTGTATTACCATTGTTACATTTTAATTTATAAACTCCTTGTTGTAAAAATTTATCCTTCGAATCTTTGGCATTTCAGAGAAGTTTGGAAAGGGTCAGAGGTATATAAGAGGATTCTCTGAAGGAAGTTGGGAGGCAATTTGATAATTTTTATGAGATGCTATTGAGAAATGACAGGGAACACCATTTCATATTGGTTAGTTATTGTTGGTCTAAATGGGAGACATGATTGATGGCCGTTTGCTTCAGTTTTTTCATCAATAAATTTTCAACCAAACTGTGTGTAACCATTGTTGGAATTTATGGCTGTTATGTTTCAAGTTATATGTTGTCATTATTGCGGATGAGTGGAATGTTTAGAAGACCATGGATCATCGAATGTAGGGTGCCATATTTATGAGAAAAGTGATGAAATAAGTAAAAAGGATTATATGATAAATTTAGGTTGATGTAAACGTAAAATGAACGTACATACAGTTGTGAAACAATGGAAAACAAAAAAGTTCTGACAGAAAACTTGATTGGAACTGGGTTTATTGAAGGGGGTAGGTAAAAACAATTTCATGAGTCAGGGGAATTAAAATTAAAAAATCAAAAAGGACCCAAGTTCACATTTGCCGTCACTCAATCACTCGGGTGTAATGAGTAAGAATGTGATTGTATCTATTTTACAGGGTACGGCAGTTAACTCAGGACAAATTAAACTTTTGTTTAAAAGCAAATTTATTTTTAAAAAATGCAAATTAAAATTAAAATCTTTTTTTTTTCAAGCAAATTTATTTAAAAAATGCAAATGAAAATCCTTTTCGTACAAGTGGAGGTATCTGTCCAGAGTAACATCACTCAATGTAACCCCCTTCAGCTGCAATGACCGCCTCCAATCTTGTCCTGAATCAATCACATGCACCCTTTAAAACAGCACTGTCCATATTTGCAAATGCTGCTATGATAGCGGTGCGTAGAGATGCAACATTAGGGTTCCTCATTTTATCGGTAACTCTTTCAACTATGCTCCAAACATAATAGTCGAGGTGGTTCAAGTCCGACCTATTTGGGGGCCAGAACTCCTTTGACCAGAACATGTCAATGTTATCTGACAGCCATTTTTGAACTAAATGACTAGTATGAGCTGGTGCACCATCCTCTTGAGAAACATATTGTTACCATCCACGGTTTCACGACATTCTTCAAAATTTGCGAAGTTTTGTAAAATTCCTCTGAAATCAGCACCTGAACATTTCCTCAAATGAGGATTCCTCGCCGAGTTAGCGAAATCTTCCCCAGACTTCTCCAAAGCATTATACTTAACCAAAATATCATAAACAGTTGATCTGGGATAACCGAAGAATCGAACTCTTTCACTGGGCGAACACCCAGAGTGAACACTTCGATAATAGCGGCTATTCGATTGTACTCCACACTTGTACATGACATCTTGGCCATTTTAAGTTATGACTGTTTATTAGATGCCTATAGCTTTCAAGAATGCCAATTGCGACCTCCAGTGGAACTACAATATGGTGGGAAATTCAAATTGAAATTTGTCCGAAGATAAGCGCCGCACCCTTTTTAATTTTGTATTCATCTGTATGATTGACGGGCCACTGGCAAAGGAGGAATCCTTACAAACCCTGAACAAGTGGTGAGTGCGATCCACTAAGGTCTAACTCACCCAAGTGATTGAGTGACTCCAAACATGAACTTGGGTCCTTCTTTTTTATTTTTTAATTTTAAATTTATTTTACTCAAATTTCATTCCTGTGTGAGAACAATGGATTCCTGGTATAAGAAATATCCTTGCAAACCCTGAGTGTGTGTGTGTGAATGGGTTCCACAAGCTGCGTGCTTTTTTTGCCGTAAACCAGGAAACTGCAATGGCACATGTCAAAAAGAATTCTTGAGAGACAACAATTACATGAAGTTGTTACAATTAAGTGTAGCCTTAGTATAGATGGAAATGTAGCTTATATTTTAAAAGTTAACATTCATCTGACATTCCCTCAGAATGTAGTCAGGCCAGAGGCACTGCTGTTTAGCTATCATGAGCATTGCTTTTTATGAGATTATTGTGAGTTGCGATTAAGGAGCTGATTTACATTAAGGATGTTTTTATTAATTTTGAAATTTCCATTTATAGCATATTGAGAATATAATGAGGAAGAACTCTTTCTAAAGCTGAATTGTGACAATTTCAGTTTCGAGCTGCTCTGCAAATGGTTGTCAGCCCTGGGGATCCACGTGAGAACCTGGACCAGTTCATGAAGATTGGCGAGGGCTCCACAGGTATAGTTTGCATAGCTGTTGACAGAACAACGGGGGGACAAGTTGCAGTGAAGAAAATGGATCTCAGAAAACAGCAGAGGAGGGAATTGCTTTTTAACGAGGTCAGTATGTCTCAATCAAACAAGAATTCATTCCTTAGTTTTGAAGATCGTAAAAATCTGGAGAAAAGGCATTTTGGGAAATGGTGGCTATGCCAACAGTCACCAGGGCCAGTCACTTCTGGCTAATATTTATTGTTGTTTCTGGCATTCTACCGACTTGGGTAGGTAGTAGACCACAATGCCAGGCAATTTGTAAAATGTAGGAATTTGTTGGAATTCTGGAAAGAGGCAAGAAAAAGTTTTCCCGCCAATCAGAAATTTAGGGAAAAGTGAGAATTTGCAACAAATAATATCTGATGTGAATAAAGTTTCTGATTCATCTCAGCCATATTTCCATAATCATGACTTTTGTATCTTCTGCATGTGACTTTTTTGTGAATGAGTAACCTCTTTTTAAATGGTAGAATTCAATGAATTGTGTATTCTGCAATATGGTGAAGAATTGTGTGTCACATACTTGTAATTTTATGGAACATTCATGTAGATAATGAGAGTTATCGAGTGTTGCACTGAGAAATAACTGCTTGCCCATGGTGTACTACAGCTGAGTAGTGATTGGCGCTTACTTGTTTAAGTTATTTTATCACTGTTGATAAATGGTCCATAATTAAAATGTTTTGTTATGCTAGCAATGTATGCATGCTGATATTCATCTTTGCTATAAATTAGATATGAAATATTAACTAATTAAATTAATATAAATATAAGCTATAATATAATATGAATGAAATAGAAATATAAGCTAATTTATAAAAAAAATGTCAAACTGGAGAGTAATATGCATCCATTTATAAACAGTTAAATTTCACTGTAAAATGAATTCCTGGGAAAGCCATTATGAGCTTGCATTGATAATCCTTCATGTAATTGTATTTTTAGAATGCTAGCAATGAAAAATACATGAAGGTGTCATGGTAATGTGACATTTATCTATGTGGGTCGTTCAATAGTCCCTTTAAAAATCCAAGAAAAAGTTCTTGTAGCATCAGAAAAGGTTTACTTTCAGTAAGTTTCATCTCTCACCAGACTGCTGTTAAAGTTTCAGCTGTATCCATTGGATGGTTTTGTCCTTTAAGCTGACTGAAGCAACAGTCTTTTGTTCATTTGGAGAAATCGAAAAGTGAGTTTCTTGTTGTGTTGTAACACTTTGAAACTCACAGAAAGAGATCAAAGCCAAGTTGAATGAAGTTCACGGCACATTTGCTCCTGTGTTTTAGACTGCTCTCAGAGGAGAATAGACGCAATCGTGTGGTAGATTCTGAGGATAGTTTGGCACTGTTCCATCACATTCCTAAAAAGTTTCTGTGGCTATACAGAACTGTGAACTAAGCATGTACACTCTAATACACTCAAAGTCAAAGGAACTGGATTTCTAAAGGTAAAGTGGGTTTCCAGCTGGGAAAGAAAGATGGATAAATCTGCCAAAAAGGTGATGGCCACGGTTTTTTGGAATGCATGAGGAATCGTCTATATCAATTACTTGCAAATGGACAAACGATAAAGGGAGAGTATTATGCATCATTATTGTACAGGTTGACCAAAGAAAAAAATAATTTTGCATCCAGGCAATGCACAGGTGCACACTGGAGCAGTTTTAATGGCAAAAATTTTGAAATACAGTTTGAATTATTGCAACATCCACCTTATTCACCAGATTTGGCTCCCACTGACTTTCCTTTCTTTATAAACTGGAAAAAAAAGCTGAAGAAATCCTGGGAAAATGTATCGAGCTAAATGAGGATTGTTGAAAAATAAACATCTGCCAAAATATTTTTTACCCATTTTCCCCTGCGAACATTTTGAAAAACCCATTTAGATGATTAAATAAAGTCAAAAACTGAAATTTTAGACCAGAAAACTCTACCATGTACAAGATTGTTATTTTGATGTACCTTCAATTTTTTTAAACTTTTAATTAATTCATTATATGTGCATGAATGTAACAGAGGTAAATGTTGAATTAAGTATTTGTGTAAATTGAACAGTGTCAGTTGGATTACATTGGGTGAAAGAGATAGTAAAAATGGTGGAACAAAACCTTGAAAGAAAAGTACTCTCCACAAAGCTCCAAAGTAGGGATCAGTGTACCACTGAAAAAGATCTGCCACCTTCAGGATTCAAACCTAGACCCTCTGGGTGGGAAGCCGGTGCATTATCCACCAGGACATCCCGATCCCCATCTCTGAAAATCAAAGACATGCAAATATATGGAGGCAAAGGAAACCCAACCGAAAAAGTATGACCAAACAGTAACAATTTTCCAGTAGATATAATTTATTACGTGTAGGTTTTGATGTCCTACACAGTTTTCATATGAAAATCGTTACCAATTGTACCACATCACACCTAATAATATGCAATTCAGACCCAAGACTTTTATTCCTCCTCAAGGCTTCTTATGGAGGAAATGAAATATTTTGCCAAATGTTCAATTGAAGAATAGCTGTCCAGATTTTGCTATTTTTGTACCAATTGTATGCATTTCTCAATATGATATTTGGATTTATTTTATATTAATCTATAACTAAACCAGGAGGCTTTTTGGTATTGTCATAAACTAAAAACTCTCATGGCCATAACTAGAGTAGCCTTGATATAAAAGGGTTCATTCTTTGAAAGAAACTTTTATTAAGTTTATTCACTTGGTAAGCAAGCAGATAATGAGTACATTTTTCATAATATTATATGGGTTGTATTATTACTAATTAAATATTAGTAATAGTATTAGCAATTCTTCATAATAGGCTCCATAACAGAAAAGAGCCACTTGAGATTACAAATCGGTAAGAATATTTTCATGTTGAATAACTTCTTTTGTTCCGGAAGTAACCATTAGAAGTGAGTGAGTGGAAGGTCAGACAGTTAGAAATTTATTTTTGAACTTTTCATTTGCATAATATCTTCACAGAAACCTTCAGACAAATATCATTTCCAAGTCTGAGAATCACAAAATTCCTTCTAATAAATGTTTAGAATCTGTGGTGTGGGTGCAGGATAGTGATAAGTTACTAACAATTAACCCTAAAAATAATAGAAACTATATCTGTGGCATTTATTTTTAATAATTTAGTGTTGTATAAATTTTACTTTTACTTACTTGGGGGTACTTTTTATTGTGTATTGTATATCACTGTTATCTGTTAAATTAGGTTTTCTAGTAGATTTTTTCTTGTATAATTTTGGACTTAATTGAATCATTTGGGGTCTTGCTAGATTGAATGCCTATCAATACTCATATCACATCAATGAAATGGAGGAATAGAAAATGAAAAAATAAGTGCTAGGTATGATAGGACAGGAAAGGGATATTGCTGGGAGAAATCATATGGAGACAGGAAAGATGTATGCAAAGTAATTTGATTGACGATGGGATGATGAAGACTGTGATAGAGGGGAGAGTGTGAGGCAAACAAGTAATGGGTGGGAATAGAATAGGGATGCTGCCCATAATTATGGGTGTTGGAGGCAGAATTTTATGGGCCGTTGAATGTAGCGAGGAGCATAATGTTTTGTCTTGTTATTTGAGGCTAAAGAATCTAGCTGTGTTCAATCTTTTTCCATTCAAAACCTACCTTAAATTGGTTTTCTAACAAATAATCAACTGTAAATATATGTCAAGTTAATGAAAGTTTTGCAGATTTATTGCAAATATAAACTTAATAGCCAGAAATAAGTGCCCATTTTTTCCACTAAGTTTAAAAAAAGTAAAATGTTCTAACTTAAACAAAAAGCATCATAATTAAATGCTTAATGTTTAAAGATCGAATTTCCATTTTATTAATGGAATGTATCATTGTAGTATTGATATTGTTCTGAGTAGAGGAAATTCAGAAATCTATTCAATGGCTTGTTCAAAAATGGTGAAAAATTTCCAAAGTAGTATTTATTAAATTTTTTATTTTGTGTTCAATAAAACCAAATGATTTATATTTCCAACTATCAGTGGATAAATAGAGTACCATCTTTGAAAATTCAAGAAAATTTAGAAAATGTCGTGATGGCCAGACAGTGGACACTTTTCAGTGGCTCCAGTTGGGCATTTGAATGACCAGAAATCATCATCTTTGTTTTGTGTCACAAGAGAGTAAAAATGCACTGCCAATTATGAATGTAATAATTTGATATGTGCTTCTGTAGGTAGTAATCATGCGTGATTACCATCACCCAAACATTGTTGAGATGCATGACAGTTTCCTGGTTGGAGATGAATTGTGGGTGGTGATGGAGTTCTTGGAGGGTGGAGCCCTGACGGACATAGTCACCCATGCTCGTATGGATGAGATGCAGATAGCCACAGCTTGTGCACAGTGCCTACAGGCTCTTGCCTATCTCCATTCTCAGGGTGTTATCCACAGGGATATCAAGAGTGATTCCATTCTTCTTGCTGCTGATGGAAGGGTATGTACATCATCATCACATTATGCCCTTATAATTTGTAGCATTTGATTATTTTTAAGAAAGAGGTAAAATTTTATTTGACCGATAATATGCAGTGTGTCTCTTGATCATCTGTAAATGGTTATGGAAGATAAATCAGTTTACATTTAAACAAGTAGAAATACTTCATTGCAAATAAAAAAATGACAAATATTGCACAAAGATTACATATTATGAAATGTTTTGTATACCATATGAATTAACATTAACAAAATTGCAGTATGCAGAAAACTTTTGAAAACTGATTATTCAAATCTATTTAAAACTCATTTTGTGAGCAGTTAAAAAAGTTTAATGAAGGATACATATTAGCAAGTATCATGATTCTGACCATTGGAGTATTTTTAATGTGGTTAGTTCCATAAGAGGAGACTGAAAAGAGCATGGGTTTCTTTTCAGAAAAGTTAATTTTTTGTAAAAGAAATGGGCAGGATTTGTTATTGTATGTAATAGCATCTGAAACAAAGCTCATCAGTGATTCAAGTAATGATTAATATAAATTGTACATAGTAATTCAGTCTTTCATTTAGTGTTCCTAGGAAATCTTCTTTGGATCTTTTCTATGGACAGTGTGTTTTTTCTTTGAAGAATATAGCAGAGGTGAATTCATGAACAGATGAATCTACTACCAATCTGTACAGAAGTTTAAGGGAGTTTATGCTTAACATTTTGGAGGATTTTCAAATAAAATTATCCTCTTTTATGATAATTTTGAAGTTAAGATGGGAAGTGATAATAATGTGCTGTGAATATCTAAATCTTTAAATTGATATAGACCCACCAGAAAGTTCCCTTACATTGAGTGGTTGAACATGATTGTGGAATATGCCTGAATAAATCTCATTAACCGTACACTTTTTGGGATTGAACTTTCCATTGAAGTGAAGTAAGACTAAAAATCCCTCTATTTGAATTCCACATAACAACCATGTTCATATTTCCATTCATATTTCACTTTGCTGTGTTTGAAACTTGCTGTATTATATATGCTTGCACATCTAGTTTCAGTTATTATTTTATGCTCAATTTTGAAACTGCATATATTTTATCATCAGGTGAAATTGTCCGACTTTGGATTCTGTGCCCAAGTATCTCAAGAGCTGCCCAAGCGAAAGTCTTTGGTGGGCACACCTTATTGGATGTCCCCAGAAGTTATCTCCCGTCTGCCTTATGGCCCAGAAGTAGATATCTGGTCTTTGGGTAAGTTGAATTTAGAAATGTATATCAGTATTTACTAATGACAAATTGTTTGTGTCTTGGAAAGTTTTAGGAATGTACAGTTACTCATTCAAAATTACTTTTATTAACAATGCTTTATAATTGCTATTATTAATATAAAAGTTCTTGTTACTCACTGACATTTTTTATGTCACTCAACTCACTGAAAACAGTTATTCACTGAAATTAGTGACAATTAATGACAAAGGGAAGGATAAAAGCAAACATTTCATGAAGTAGAAGAAAGGGATAGGTCGTTTCTAGTGAATTGGCTTTCAGACTGTGAATTTAAAGGTTTTCTTGTTTGAAACAGTTAGAGTTCTCATGAAAATATAAACTGATTTTCATAGAACAAGTCAGCAAGAAAATGTTTCCAATGATCAAATTACTATGAAATCTCATTCAAAATTCAAGGGACCGAAAAAATTCAAGCATCTGGATTAGACTCTGAAATATCTGGGTCCACAATAAACTTACTTTAAAAAAAATTCTCACTGTCCATATTTGGCCAATAAAGCCTCAACAGCATTTATCTGTCCACTAATATACTGACATACAAGATAGTAATTTAATAGTTTCTCTCTGTTTGGGAAGGTGGTACTTTCTGCTGTAAGTATTTACTAAAAAAATACAAAACTCAAAGCATATCTATGCAAGAATATGAATTAGTGGTTGAGGGCTTGATTTATAGACATTTGAGTGTGGGTTTTCGTCTTTTGTCCTCAGCCCACAAAATCAGAGTTACTAATGTTTTCTAAGCATGTATTGAAAGGTTTTCTTTTCTATAACCAATCTACTGGTTTTTGTTTATGTTATCATACCTATGTTTGCATAAGAGAAATCTATATTCCCTTACAAAGAATTAGCAGCATGCTGATAGAAAGCTTTCCTAACAAGAAAATAAATTCTGTGGCTTAACTATTTGTGGAGCTTTCTAAAAGGTGTGTGCACAAGAAAGGATTTTTTTATATGTGATGTAGTTTTTTTTCAAACTGGCCACATGTTCCTCACTGGCAATCCAAGAAAAAGGATGACTATCACTCATGGATGATGCTGCTACAGTGGGGAAAGTGGAGGACTTTATCATAGTAGACCAAAGAGCAACCATCCAAATGATCATGAATGAGACATGAGGCTGATCTTAGCTACGGCAGTGTGTAGAATATTTTTCACAAAGAATTACACATGTCATAGGTTTCAGCACATTGGGTTCCATGACTACCGACTTCTTTTCTGAAGCAAGATATTGAATCTTTTGGAGCAGGATAAAAATGATATTATGGTCTGCTAATGTTGGATTAACCTTGGGTATATCAGTATGAACAAGAAACCAAAGAGATGAGAAAGGTGTGGAATCACAGCAACTCATTTCCCCCAAAAGCAGACTAAGGTGCAGAAGTTGACAAGGAAGGTCATGCTGTCTGTCTTTTGGGACTGTTGTGGAGTCACCTTAACGGGCTATCTGTAGAAAAGTCAAACAATCATTGGTGCCTAATACTGCACCCTGCAGAGCTAATTGCATGATGCTCTGGAAAAGAAATGGCACAGTGTGGTCACTAAGGGCATCCTTCTTCTTGCTGACAATGCACATGCACCCTCATCTTGAGGTGGCGGTTGAGGAATCAAGGCAATGTGACTTTAAAATTTTACCAGATCCACCCCATTCTGCCGATCTCACTCCAAGTGGCTTTTTTTTATTCGAATTACCCAAAAAACCAGTGTAGGATTGAAGATTTGACAACACAAAAGGTGACATTCAAGAAGTGTAACGATGGGAAGTAATCATTTTCTCTGCTCAACATTGTCTCATGGGTGATCCTGAGAACCTTTCGAGCTGCATGCAAAATCAAATTTATTGTTCTGTAATTGTCACAGGTGGCTGCAATATATATTGAAATTTATTGGATTTAGTATTATGGTTCGGTTTTTTATCCCTCTCATAAAATGGCCTTGGAAACCATTGTTCGAGACCATCACTGTGGTTTATGAGGATGAGATTGATTAAATAGCCAGAGAGTGATTATTATTCTTTGCTCTTACCTGAAATTACATCTGGTCACACCCCTCCTAATCCCCTCCTCATCTGATCATCATCCTTTCCACTGTCCCCTCTTAAAGCTTACAGCATATATTGCTATCAATCTAGCTAATGAATGAAGTCATCTGCATTGCCTTCAGCAAATAGTTAAGAAATGTCTTTTGGTTTGGGAAATGAAGGGGAACACATTATTCAAGTTAATGCTTTCCTAATTTCCATTTCTCCCTTCCTTTTTGTCTAGGAATAATGGTCATAGAAATGGTGGATGGTGAACCACCATATTTTAACGAACCTCCTCTGCAGGCCATGCGCCGAATCAGGGAAATGCCCCCTCCAACACTGAAAAATAGTCATAAGGTAAGTAGAGAAATTTATTACGTGCCATTAATGTATCATCTTAGGATTGAGATAAAAGTATATTAACCCTCTTAGTGCAGTGGGGATTCCAGGGGTACTAGTGAGAAGTGCGAAGGGTAATTTAAGAAAATGTATCACCTTAGGAAAAAAAAAAAACATTACGAAGTTATTTGTTTAGATATCCATATGCAGTTTTTTTATTTTAAAATAAAATATTGTAGTTAATAATGATGTTATACATTTACATCATCTGAAAAATAAATGTAATTATTACAGTATTATAAATTTGAAGAATATTTTTTTAGCAATAATATTTCCATTTTTAGACACAATACTAATATTTTTTAAAACTTTTTTCAATAAAACTACCATATTTAAATATAAGAAAGAATCAAAAAGACATGTAGAAAAAATGCTAAATAAATTAAGAAAAACCGGTGAATTGCAAATTTTTTTGTCAGCCTCTGCATAGTTCGATTTTGTTGAAAAGGCTGATCTCACTGAGTCAAATTGGGACTTCCCCTTTCCTTGAGACTGCGGCAATGTGCTTACAATCTAAAGGCAGAAAAAACGAAGTTCTAACTCACAGAGAACTGCTGACAATGTAATCCAATACACAGGGCGATGGGAGAAACCAAAATGATTACAAAGCAATGCTCTCATTTCCATATCAACAAAGTCTGAATAAGGAGTTATATATCAGCACCACCACACCATAACACATTCAAGAGATTACAGATGAAAACAGATTGGTAGCCTTTCAGTGGCTTATCATAGTGGAAAGACCACTCAGAAAAAAAAACGAGCAGACAATTAGGCTGAGCTTCCCGACATGTACAAAACTGAATGTAAAATTATAGTAAGAATTATACTTTTTGAAAAGCATTTAAAATTGCTAATAAAACATTAAAAAATGTGTTATATAATTGTATGGAATTCACCCTATCGATAGCACAAAAACCATTAATTATTAAAGAAAAAACCATAAGTTGCAGCGATTTAAACAATAGCCTATGCAAGAGCTGATATATCGGCCCGCCGCACTTTTCGCCAGGGATACAAAAGCCAATATATCAGCCCGCTGCACCAAGAGGGTTAATCTGTGCTGGATCAATGCACATGTGTTATTATTGAATTTGGGAAATATAGTTGGGCAATAAATTAATAATCAATTTCAATGCATGTTATGCATTTTTAGTAGCTAAAGTATTATATATTTTTTGCAGAATGTGAGTGCCATTTAAAGGAGGAAAGCTATTTCCTTAAAGCATTAATTGCTTGCGAGATGTAATTTGCATCTGCCTCCAATCTAAAGAGGCATGGAAATTTAACCTTTCCAAATTTTATTCCATTCAAAATTTATAGTGTGTTTTTCATTCAATTCTTTTTTGACCGTGACTGATTTCTTGCCAGGCAAGACAGAAAAACTAAGATGATACCAAATGCTAAGAAAATCTGAATGCACTGTCTTCCCTTTTCTTTCCATGAGGTAGTCTTCATGTAGAAATAAATGAAAGAGCACGCCACCATTTCTCATTCTTTATTGTTTTTCAGTTGTGTGCTAGAGATTGAACATCATGATGGAAGGGGGAATGCTAAGTAATTAGGAAAAACAAATGCATTTGAAGTGTGATGTAGCTCGAAAAATTTGAAGAACTGGGGAAAGTAATGGTGTACGGAGAAATGTGCTTTGATTTCATGCTGAGAGTACTTCAGAAGTGCAAAGCAGTGCTTATTATTTTTCAGCTTTGTCCAAAACTTACTCTAATCAATATTCTAATTATGGTCGTAAAGAATGGTCCATTTTTGACTGTTTTCTTTGTTTAAGTGTTCTGTCATTTATTGCAGTTTTCACCTAAGTCCCTTTCAGTGGCAAAATGACCAGAATGCAGTTTGCCATTGATTTTGCCCCTGCATTGCACTACTCAACTGTCCTAGGTAGCATCCCTAGGACAGTTGAAAAGCAAAATGCTCATTTCCAGGAATAGAGGGTGCAAATAATGGTGTTCTGTCTCCTCCTCAGGTCTCACCCCGCCTCCAGAGTTTCTTGGAGCGCATGTTGGTCCGTGATCCAGCGCAGAGGGCTACAGCTGCAGAGCTCCTGCAGCACCCCTTCCTCCGGCATGCAGGCCCCCCCGCACTCCTCGTTCCCCTGATGCGTGTCGCACGCCATGGCAACTGCTGAGAGTCACCCCCTCAGAAATTGACTGTTACCGCCTTGATATTCCTTCTCCTTCATTCCAATAGTGTTCAAAACATTCCCTTTTTAAAAAGGATATTTGAATGAGTCAGTACAGTCACATTCAGTTAATTATGTAAATTTTTTGTTAACTGTTATTAAGAATGTACTTTTGACTGACTGGGTTCATAGTACCATAATATGGTAGCTAGCCAAAGTGATATGTGTTGACAATTTGTCTGTTAAGACGGGAAGGGAGTCCAAAGTTGTGACCTTTTAGAGCAGCTTTTATCATTGAGAAGGCTTTCCATCCCAAAAAGAACATATTTTAAGCTGTCTTATACAGACCAACCTTTTATATTTCTATGAAGTGTAATAAGAGATTTAACTAGATTTATAGAAAGGAAGCAATAATTTTAAAATATTTTGCACTATAAATTTTATGATGAGAATTTAACAGATAAAAACATTATTAAATCACTTCACGTAAATCTAGGTAATCTGAAGGACAATCATGACCTTTGGGGTAGCCTTTAAAATTGGCTTTGGAACTAACATCAAGGCTAATGCTACCCTACTCCACTCATATAAAATTTCATATTTGAGATACAAATTAAATTAACCATCTTTTGGTTGATGGTAATCAGATTATGTGAATTGAGTGGTAAACATTTTGTGATGCACCTTTTGAAGAAGGTACTCTTAGAAAAAATAATTGCAATTGTACTGAAGTATTGTGCCTGAAAGTAGACCTGCATTTTCATGGTTTATCCACAGGGAATTAAAATAAGCAGGGATGTCTTTTACACTGTGCTTTAAAATGGCCTTAACTATGAGATTTGAAAGAGATAACATTTTTATGGAAAGTTGTGTAAATTTTACTGACTAGATTGAAAATATTCTTAATTGAAATGTGTATAGGTATTCAACCTTATGAAAGCATCATTTATTGTTGTACTTAATTTTATTGTTCCACATTTTAAACAAAACTTCACTTGTCACAGTTGGGAACAGCTCTGTTATGCTCTTTGTGTTTAACACCTGGTTTACAATTGAAATTAAATAGGAGCATCAACCATGACTAAGACTCTTGTACATTGTTATGGTTAACTGACTGATTTGTCAACCAGTATGTGGTTGATAATATCAGCAATCATGACGAATCTTCATTGATGTTTGGTTGTGCAATACAGTCTGTAATGCAATACAGCACAATCTCTTGTGCAATAATCAAGACATATAGTCGTGATTATTGTGCAAATGTGCATATGCTGGTATCAGCTTTGAACATGATGTTGGGACCAGTTGAACTTTGAACTTAAAAGTTGAAAAGAGCTGCAGTTTGTATAGACTCCAACCATAAACTAGACCTTAGAGTGGGCATTATACGTTGAATGAATGAAGGTGGCCCCCTCTCCATAACACTCCAATAGTATTACATCTTTGTTGTTGTACTTAACTTACTGCTGGGAATGCTTGTATTTATGTGACAATATGATACTATGTCATTACTCTCTCCATTGCAGAGTATTTTCAGAGATTATTTATGCGACAATGTGATGCTTTGTCATTACTCCCTCCATTGCAGACTGTTTTCAGAGATTAATTATGGGAACTGGATGATAAGTGAAAGAGATAGTTTTGAGAGTCATTTTCTTATTTATATTGTGCTCATTTCATCTGTCCATTAGCTCAGGCTTCAAGAAACCACTTAACTAATGAAGTGGGGAAACACATTGACTAATTGGGTGTCGATGACTCTTGAGTGAGTAATTGTACAAATTTTTATTATCATCACATTTATAGACCAAAGGCATTCCAAGTAATTTCTCTGTAAAAATTTGTTATGTGATTTCATAATTTTATTGGCAGGAAAAGTTTGGACTCACAGCTTTGGTTGCTAGAATAAAATCTGTTATTTTCATAAGTTTTATAATGAATATTTAAATCACATGTTTCGTAAAGAATAATGACATTTTTCATAATCCTGCTTTGTTATTTATTGCCCACTGCACTCCAAAAATGACTTGTTTATGTAAATACTGGCATAAATACGAGGTTTATCTCATGTAGAATAATATTAAAATTTGCTTAGGGTCCAAGATGTGTATGTGTATATGTATATAAAGGTGTGACAATAGGTTAAAACATAAAAATAAAAAAAAGGACTCACAATTTAGTGTTTTTTAGTGTTATATGCCATTGTCATGCATATGACTATAGTTTAATGGATTCACTTTTGTGAACAATTTCCATGAATATTGAATACAGATATATTTACACATGTACACACACACAAACCCACATACATGGTCTGTCCCAAAAATTAGTAGTGCAAATCCAGGAAAATTTATTGCAGATCAAAGTATAAATTATTAAAATTCTTATATATATATATATACCCTTAACACAGTAATCAACACGAAGTTTGGTTTAGATATATATATTAATACATGCATACACCCAGACCTCTATATTCAATACCACACACTGGATAACTGGCGACTGTGTGGACCTCAATGTGTCTATCAATTAGCGGCAATTGAGAGTTGTTTGTGCATCAATCCCTCATCCACTCACTTCACTCTTCTTCATTCTAACAAATCATTTTCATTCTTCACTCAGCCCGTCTAAGCCACCTTCCCAATCCTCCCCTTGCAACTCTCGCTCCCCACCCACAGAGGCAACCTCTCAAGGACCCCATGCCTGACAAGAAATCAAGGCCTTGCCTTTTGTCACCCGATTTCTTCCTGTCCTTCTTCTCGCCCACGGGAGACACAACCCCCCTTGTGACTGATGATCCACCAGCCCTCCACTTCCAGAACACAACCTGCAAAATTTTGCCTTGTAGGTTTTGTCTCGATGTTTTCTTTGTGTTCCTGTCTCATCCTCTTATCAAAAAGAGAATTTTTATAACATTTGGGCAGCTCAGACATGAAAAACAAGAAACCTGGAGGAATGTATGAACAAAGAAACTCTCATGAGAATAAATTTTTGGGTGGCACAGCTACCTTCTTCTCTGGAAAGAAGAATAGTAATTACTAAAGAAGGCTGCTGCAAAGGGGGGGGGGGGTAATATATATATATATATGTATATATATATATATATATATATATATATATATATATGCACATTCACACATACTTAAATACGAACCATTATATACGCGCGTTAAAATGTTCTCAAAGGTGAATGTCAAAAATATGGTCAAAAGCATGAAAATGGAACAGCACACAATAATCAAGTAGTCACAATAATAATGTTTGCATATTTCATTGGCACGTCCATCTTCTTTGCCAAAAAGGGAAGGCTCAGGGTCTTCTCACACTGAAAAAAGTAATCTTGCTTCTGAATTGTGAGTTTCCTTTTTTTGTTTTTTCCATGTTCTTACCTTCATGCCATGATACTTGATGATTAAAAAGAGAATTATATTTTTAGTATACATAGTTCATTCTGGCATAAGATTTTTTGAGAGACTGGTGAAATAGTCCTTTAATTCAGTGTCAGATTGTGATGTGAAATAAAAGAGTGGTGCAAGAATTGCTGTAATTCTTGGTTCCTCCTTTGACATGCATATCCAATGAATATATACATGCACACACACATATATATACCCACATATATACATACATATATATATATATATATATGCATATATATATATATCCCTTCATAGTGATTTACCCAAAGAACATGAGTGGTGGTGGTGGATGCCCAATAAATACTATTGTGTTGTCTGGGTGTCAACTGGGGAGTATTGTCAACGAAGAAATCATCGAATTAATACATATGCTCATGTATTTATGTAAACGAAAGAAAACCTCCTGCCATTTCATATGAAGATATATTTATATAATTTTCTCTTTTACAGGATTGTTAGGTTGTTTTCTTAGCCTATAGCAAATAAATAATTATGAGGTGTTGTTATCAGTACCATATGAATAACTATGAAACATGGAAGTAATAAAGTATGTCGAATTTCATGAAAATCTTAAGTCCTTTCTTAATTATTTGGTTTCACTTGTGTAGAGTCCTTATGTAGATATAGACTCTGGGAATATACACATTGAGCCACTAGAGTACTTACAGGGCCTTCGAACTAAACTTATTTACACCAGCGCTGGTGTCGCCAAATAATTTAATTCGTTATGCTCACCTCTTCAAATAAGTTTGGTTATTTGGTGGATGACCTGTGTAGTTAGTTCAAACAGCCTCATTCAAATGACATATAAAGCCCTCCTCGGTCAGTCTTTGATCCTCCAAAAGGCTAAGGCTAAAGAAATATTAAATTGCTGTGTGAACTTGGAACTATTCAAAATGATTTGAAGGTGATAGTTATTGAGGATCCATTGGGGACAGTTGCTATCTAGACCAGAAACTACACTCCAAGTTCCCAAACCTTTCATTTTTGCATTGGTGATTCATTAGTTACCAAATCAGTATTTTTCCATGAATCCTGTTGATTGGTGCAGCGGTTGTATTCCCTCTCTTCGAGGGCCTGGGTTTAGAACCCAGTGTTGGCACAATTTTTCAGAGGTCTCCCAATCCCTACGTGGTGCCATTTGGCATATCAGGGGTTATGCTGTCAGTCAGATCTGAAGTTAAATTGTGAACTTATGGCCTGATACCGGGTTTCTCTTCCCATTCCATCAACATCCTACCTCCACCACAGTACCCACCTATCCCTAATGGTGCAAACAACCTTAGCTGTGAGTCACCTTCATCCCTAATATGCAACTATAATTAAGAGTCCCAAATATAGGTCCCCTAGTCATCTAGGTTTCCTAAGGACATGTCTCTTGGCTGCACATTTTGAAGTTCAGCCTGGGCTGTAAATATTTTATGTGGTTTTCACTTCAGCTTGTATTTCCAGTGTGTGCAGGGTTTTTTTTCCATTTTAGCATCCATTTACTGCAGTTAACTCAGATGATAGGTATCTTTGCTCATTATTTTGCCCAACCAACTGCTCAAAATGCCAAATCATTGTAATATTTGAAAATGAGTGGCATGTAGTCTCTTAGTATTCCACTTGGAGCTGAATAGGTCATTCCAAATTGATTTCCCAATATTTTCAAATGGTCATTCAATTTTATATTTGTAAGAAAAAAGAATGTATTTAGGTAATGAATGCACTTTTTCACACAAAAGAGATCAAATTTAGTAGCTATTAGGGAGAATTCCAAGGTATAGTTTTACTCTTCTCTTCCTTGAAGAAGAGAATCATCTTGAAACTTTGCTCTCTCTTGTATGAATTTCATTTCTGAATCTAGAAACTAATCACTAGAAGTACCATCATGATACGTCAGAATCTTCCTGCTCTTCCTCAGAGGAGAACCTGTTATTCTCAGATCTAAAAGTTGACTCAGCAATTTTAATGGAGCATATATGAACCAGGGATAGAAAATATGAGAGTATGAAGAAAGAAAAGCCGAACTGGATGCTACTGACAGACACTTTTAAAGTGAATGTGGCTCTTGTGCTTTTCTGTCGACTTTCAATGAGGGTTGGCAATTTCCAGAGCCAAAGTTGACATCCTGGAGATGCTGCACCAGTGAAACCATACTGTCATAAGTATGATCCTGTGCTTCCCCCGTGAATTGCTGTGGAAAAGGCTACTTGGGTCCTCCACTACATCAGTTTGTCCATTAATGATGCCAACGATTCAGAAAATGAGTTGTTTTACATCCTCAGCCCTGAGGATGGAAAAAAAACTCATTTTCCGAAATGTTGACGTCATTGAGGGACGAACTGACCCCAGTAGAAGACCTGAGTAACCTTTTCCATGTATCGTCATAATCAAATGGGCAGGTTAAAGGTTCCAGCAGTATTTCAATGGATTGAGTATTGGTTTGTGAAAAACCCCAATTAACTCTGTTACTTTCCTGTTCCTTACCTCAGGCCTCTGTATCATGGGAAAAGTTGAAAACCAAGATTGATATTCATTCTTTCTTCATTTTAGGTGGACCATCCATCAGCTTCCTCCGCATTAGTTTTCAGCATCCTCTTCTAGCTATGAAAGTATTGACAACATTATAACTTGTCTTTGAAAAGGATATCTCTACCTAAAAGCTAATATCCCACATCATGCCCATCGTTATTTCTTAAAAACTAATCAAACTTTGTTTACGTGGATATCTGTTTAAATGTGAAATTCGGAAAGATAAAAATTATCAATTAGTCTTTGCTAAAAATGAGTAAGACATACAATTACGACAATTGAATGCATTTCTGCGTAATACATTATGGTCCTCCGCTGTATATCCATTTCTATGGAATATCAGTAATTTTAGTATAAATAATTGCCCATGTAAGAGTGCTATTTGCATGGTGCCTGAAACAATGGACAATTGGTAAGACAAATATCTATGGGAATCTTTTCCTTCCATTCCGGAGTTTTCAAAAAGAAGTTAGGTACTTCTTATTGGTGATGACAGTGTTTACACCTTAAAAGTTCAATTTTTAAAATCAAAATGGTAATTGCATAGCAACACTAAATGTGATTCTAAGAAAATAAAATGAGAAAGTATAGGAACTCTTAAATTTACAAATGAAGTGGTAAACCTATTTTCACTTGCTTAAAATGTTAGGTAGTTTCAGATGGTGACATTTTCTTTGTGTCTCTTCGAGCAGCAATAAGCCATTTTCTTCATTAAAGAGGATTGTTCTGAACATTAATGAACATCTAATCTGGTATTGAATACATGTGCTCCGTTATTGCAGAAAAAATTAAATTCTTTACCAACATTTTAGCAGGAATTTCTTTTTTCAATAATGTTACCTCTGTGATAAGCCTCTGCTTTTCTCCTTCTTTTAATGCATGAATGTTTCCTTCAGAGAGGGAAAGGAACCAATTGATAACACTTCCTCATATGCTAAATCACAGCTTTGCTGAATTGTATGGTATAGGAGGTGACATCACAACATGGCTGTCTTGTGTTTCAGTGCAAATTTATTCTACAGATTTTATTAGTTAATAAATACTTAAGTAATACTCTTATGAACTTAATATTAGCCGTTTGGTTTATTTAATATCAAAAAATTTTTTACATCACTTCCCAAAAAATGCCAATGTTCTGTTGAATCTTGGGTATGGGAATGGTGAAGATAGAGAAGGTACAACATCTGGCACGATTGCATACTGATGTCGATTTTGGTGGTGGTAAGTGTTTAGAGAGAGGTTTGGTAGATGGGGAAGGCTAACATGACATCCAGATATGAAATAGAGTTACGCAGGGAAAATGTTGGCCTTGCTCTTGTGAATTTTGAGGATGAGAAAAAGGTAATTAGAATAGACTGAAGAAAATATATCTGTGGAGGAATTGGTAGTGCAGATGGAGAGTGTTATTATCTTGGTGGAGGAGGGTTAATTATGAATACCACTTGTAATTAGATTGATTTTTTATTGGTGAGAACGGGGTTTATTACAATATCAATATTATCAATTTTCCTCTGGCACGATAGAAATATCAAAATTAATTGCATTACCCAAAAAATGTTATGATTTATATGCTTATTGAGTCAAAAGCCATTTTTAAGACAAGGCGGAATTGTTTAATGCCCCTGCATTAATAATGCAATAATGCCCCTGCAATAATAATAATGGCTCTTGCTCTGGGCATGGCACACTGACAGCCCATGACATTTTGGGCGAACCAAAGTATCTATCCCATGTGCATGATTCACTAATATTTGATGATGCTAACCTTTCTAACAGTAGAAGTGTTAGCTTCAAGTTTGGAGTACAGTTAGGAAGTGAAACACAAAAGTAATTTGACACAATTCTCAGATAGAACCTTAAATTGCGTATAGTGTACCAGAGTATGCAGCAGTGGTGATTAGAGTGGTGGCCAGGAGATGTGTAAGGCCCTTTTTCTAAAAGGCAAGAATTCCTTCTGGTAGAATTAATCCAATTGTTATGTTTTTCATTATCTAAGGAAATAAAAGTGTTTCAGTAATTGCATTCTCACGAAGAAATTATCCATTTTTTTCCATTGACTGTTTCATTAGTTCAACTTGCATTATTTGCATACTGTGTTTGCCAAAAGAGCCTCAATTAATTTATTTGCAAGATTCTTCTTGGAAAGCACATGAATTTTGTGTCCATTAAGTGACTTCCTCCATTTTTACAACCATATTCCATTTTTAGTTTCATCTCTGTGTATGGATGGCCAGAGAGGTTCGATTCCCAGGGGTGAGGATTTTCCAGTTGATTCCCAGTCTTTCTTTGGAATAGGAGCGCTTATTTTGAGTGCAGTGCACCACCCACTAATGAGAATGTGGAACCATGATGTCCTATTTCTTATCTTCCCATCTCTCTTTCTTCTTAATGGCCACAGATAATCTTAATTTTGAATTTAGTACACTTTTAGGTTTTTAGTAGGTTTTTTAGGTTTAGGTTAGATTTCCTTAGGTTTACACACGAAATCAATCATTTTATAAATATATGAACAACAGATTTTCTCTTCATTAACTGGTAAGAATTGGAGCAATCCAGTGTGTGGCTATGTGAAATATAGACAATACCCAAGCCTCAATAGTATCTCTTCATGTTACATTTTGACGATTGAGAAAATAGTATTGATTTATACAAAAATATATATCCTCGACAGGTTTTAGGGACCGAAAGTTTTCATGTGAAGTTATGTAGCATTTCTTTGCAACTTCATTTTGATCATACATAGACCCCATTAGAGTTAAAATTAGGTTTGGATGTTCCCCTGCAACTATTCATGATACAAGTCCTCGCTGACTTCCGGGCACTTCCTCCAAACTTCTTGCTTGCCTTACAGCTTTTCTTTCTTCACCCCCTCATATTTTCTACCCCTTGTTCATTTATCCAAAATTCCTCTGATATTCATATCGCCCAGCATCCCACTTTCGCAACATTCGTCGTCCCATTACCCCTTTAAAGACACCTTCGTACACCTGTCCTGGCTTGCTAGAATTTCCCTTGCCAATTCTTCATTTCTTGAAAAATCCGTCGTTTGTCTTTTCTCTCTCTCAGTATCTCCATGTTCCCCCATTCTTCTTCATACCTCATCTCAAAACTCTTGGCAACAACCACATTTTGGGAATAACCTCTACGCACCACATTGAAGGTTTTAATAATAATTTCCCTACTCGTCAATAAAGGCATCCTCCGTGAATGATTCTTTTGTTAATGTTATTCTTTTCATAAGTATCACGCTCACTTAGCTCCTTAATCAAACCAGTGAACTGCTTAAAGAGCCGCTCAATTTCAAATAAATGCAGATCTCATCGTTGGCGGGAAGGAGAAATCAAATAAAATCTTTGTGGTCCACGGCGCCCATGGGGAAATCCGCTCCGTGTTTACGGCCTCGCCGTATGACTCACCCACCCACTCAGGAGGCGGGTTAAGGATTTGGAGGTCACAGAGGCGCGTAATCGGTTAGATATAGGGCATCAACGTTGCCTGCCCGCCTTAATCTAACTTCTTTTTTTGCGCGTGGAAATTTCAGGTGACGGGAGTGACCCTTTGGGTGTATTCTAGAGGATCAAAGTGAAACGCGACGGGTGAATTTCTCCTCGGTAATGGGAACACGCGGAGGAAGTCGAGTGAGCCCCTTCGTGTATTTTTTACACATGCACGTGACATCGAAGATGACACCAATATTCATAATTGCCAGCAGTCGTCTGCGCAGGATTCAAGAAGTCTTTTGTTCAACATCTTATATAAATAAACTAACGGTGGCGAGATATTTTATCTTTTGGTTAAAATAATGTTAAAATATGCAAAAGTAGCAATTAATTAGGTCACCTTCGAGTCAGTTTCAAATTCTGTGAATTTGAAACTGACTCGAAACTTCATCCGGAAGTAGGTACGATCCTTTTCTCCAAGAGACAAAACGCTGTAGGCGAGGGAATATTTCCCGTTCGCGAGATTCCTGAATCAAAAATAATTTTTAAGGAGTTCGCGAGCTAACTTACAAAAAAGGTGTTGTTATCCACAGTTAATAGTAATATCAGCTGAAAGTTAGTTTTTTTGTCTTAAGAAGTAAGTTTCTCTATCATTTTATTCCCTTCAGATGAAAGATTACAATGCGGTAAATTAACTTGTCAATCGACAATTAGCCAATTTATGCTGGAATCGGAAACTTGGGACTTTCGGGGATGTTTCGCTGTGTTGGCTCTTCTTTATCAGGCGCTGAAATGCAGCGGAACGCTCTGGGAAAGCCTGTTTACATTTCCAGAACAACGCTGAGAAAGGCACCATAAGAAATGCTATTCAAGGATGAACGTAATCATTAACATTTCAACATCAATCCTGGATTCACAATCACGAAAGGCCTCGTAAACAGAGATTTACCCTCGGGCAGGGGGGCGGTCATGCCCTCCCGTTACCCATGGATCCTCGAGCAGGAAAATCCTTCCTTCTCACCGACTTCCAGTTCACTAAGAGAGGGAGAGAGTAAAACAGAAAACGTCTTGCATCTCGAATTTTCCTTTAGGCGAGACTTTAATGTAATTCATTTTAAACGGTCCTTCAAATTTTGTTCTGTCTTGGCTCATCAGAAACATACCCTTAGATCTCAAAAAGGCTGGGCTACTGGCAGGACACCTAAATATGGCGGCGTGTGCTACCTCGTTAAGACAGGATGGAGAAAATTTTTCTTCTTCGTGCCCATGGAAAAATTTAAATCGACTGGCAATATATTATTCAAAAGTTTTTTTACTTCAGTTATCTGGTTTCACGTGGCAGGGTCGCTCCCCCTCTAAGATGCTTCGCTGCTGCTGGACCTATGAGAGAAGGGCGAAGGAGGCTGGATGGTCCCCAGGGGGACTGGTTCGAATCCAACCGATAGCACCGATGGTATTACCGAGAGGTTTTACCGAATTATTCGCAAAATGGACAGCCACACCAACACGAAAAATCGAGTGACATTGCTCTTTGGTATCGAAAATTCAACCCTTTTATCTGGAAGAACATACCCTCCATAATAGGCCTCCGCATAGAAAATGCACCTGTGATTATATACAGTGATTTACTAATTTTTACGGTGTGCATTCTTTGAAAATAGACGATGCTGACTGGACAAAATAAGGCCCAATTTCGTAATGTCTAGTTAAATCCAATCGTTAGTTGATGTGAACGTAAAATTAATGAGGAGATTATCGACGAATCTAATTTTATAAAAAGGAGATAGCTATTGAAGATACGTGTCTTCCGGGATTTACTCCGCGTCGACCCATTTTGCTGGGGTAGCAGTTTCACCGACGTTGCAACCGCCGTCTTCATGCCAGAAGTGCATGATGGTTTTTGTCCGTCTAATATATAGTATACCTCCCTCCTCTTGGATCTTCAATTGCTGTTCACCGCGGAAGCCGTCACAAGGAAATGAGATTTCTCATTAGTGAATGCGAACATTGTAACCATAGTAACATAGTTTTTCAGTTATTGAGCTGTTTTAATGGCCTGTTTTGAACTTGACTAGCGGTCACAAAACTAAATTTTGGCCTTAGCCGGAGGTTAAAGTTTAACCCTTAGTGTGAAGAGACGTCATGCATGCAAAACCGGGCCTAAGCGTACTAAGCATTGCATTGGGGCGCCGAAATACGAAACGCACGTATACGCAATTTTTTAATATTGGCGGACATAAGTGTTTAGATAGAAGTATGTAATGGGAAATATACCCGTGGAAACAGGTCTATACTTGCTATCACGACAGACTCGATTCCATAGCACTGATTTGATGCAACATCCTTCGACGCCGATGTCAATAGATGTTATGGCAAATATTTAACATGCACTGTATAGTATGAATTTCTACAATATGACACTAAGTGAAGAGATGTCTACTGTTCCTTATCCGTGAATATAAAATTAAAGAAACTTTCTTTTTTCTAATTGAACATTTGCATTGAGGCGTCACTGAGGCTTACAATCGAGACGGCACTGAGGCCGAGAGCGTATTGGCTGTTTGTATATTAGTCGGGCCTGTATAATTAATAAAAAAAGGACTCATAGTAATATGTTTTGCTGCGAAGATATGACGAACCTAAAGTTAATATTGTAATAAAATTATTGCATTTTGTCGAGCATTCAATATAAAATGCATTTTCTTTGCGTTTTGGCGCCAAGTTAAAAATGTTCCGATATGCAGCCAGGTGTTAGTTCAACCGCTGTCAGATACAGGTATAATCATCTATTTCTAATAACTGATTTCATGCAGATATCCAATTCCAATGCATATAAACTTCTTTGTTTTATTACATCTTTGTTTTTACTCTTTCCAACTGACAATTTTCTAATATATTTCAAGCAAGACCTTCCTTTACTTCCATCACCCCTTCCATTTCTCCAGTTACCTTACCCAATGTTCTCATATCTGTTATTTCGTCCATCATAGTTGTAATAATAATTCTACAGACGTATCAAAAATGTAAAAATTCCTCCACCATCTACAAAAAACTGCGTATATACCGAAAAGTGTTAATTAAATTTGCATTTTTTTAACACCTGTCCTAAATCATGCGTACAAGAATCAAAAGTTGGCCATCCCCACCTCATTTTCAAATCAGAACATCATTTCAATGTCAAGACTAACCCCGAGTCAAGCATTTGGGACATAATAATCTAAACTCATCACATCTCTTAACAATAGAAACTTTAAAAGGAATTAGTGAACACAGGGCAGTATATGCTAAGTTTTCGCACAATGGAGTCAGAAATAAGAAACCCAAAAGAAAAAGAGTATTTGAAAATTTACATCGTTATAACGATTAACCCTGAAAATTAACCTTTCACAGATGCTTCGGAAAACTGTGACTTAGTTCGTTTTGATATAGCCTTATTCTCCCGGCCTCTAATGGCCCGCGGTGACGCCCAGGAACATCGGCCCTTCCCCGCACGAGAGGTGTCATTCACCCTCGTGCCCGCCTGGTCTATGGCCAGTCAGTCAGTCACCTCGCCGCCCTTCACACCTCTCCTCTTTCTCTCTCCCCCCACCACCCGGCCGCTTGGGTAGCACGCCGCCATTGTCACTCTACGATGCAATGCCTTCAATGTGCTCGAAGTGGATTATGTATTTGTGCCGCGCGTGCCCTGGCCTTCCCCTAGGCCCCCGTTCCGACCACCCACGGCAAGGGTTTATTGATTATTTAGTTAGGTTCATCTATTGATTAAATGCAGAGCTTTTTCTGAGGTAAAAATTGCAAACGGAAGTTTACCGTTTAAGATAGGTTTTAGATGGACACTCAGACCAATAACCACCACACTCCTATGCCTCACCTAACGTGACGCATTATACAGCAATTACTCATCCTTCAATTTCCCTGACTCTCTTCCTTCTTTAATCCCGACCACCATACCTATAGTATTCTCCTTTCCTTCCCGTTCCAAACACTCTCCCCTCTCAGGCACAGTTTAGCGGAGAAAATAGTCATTATGCACGTTTTATTCGCAAAGATAATTCATCAAAAGCGAAAGCGTGTTATAAGTAGCTGTTCTTCAATAATGGTAATGATTCACGTTCAATTAATCGCGCTGTCATAAAGGAATAACCCTAAAACCTTTAAACACTCAAATTTTGCTGAAATACCGCTAATTGGAGACCTGTCAATGTTGAGAAAAATCTAACTACAACATGAATGACTTATGTCTTTGTAATTGGTAATATTCATACTTCTTCTTTCCCTTTGCTGCCCAACAACCTAAAAGATAGATTTTGAATAATTTTCAACTCTAAAAACTACATATGACAATTTTCCCCGCATCACAGCAATTCTAAGACATCCAAGAGTCGTCGTCATACCTTTAATGGTTAATTGTTTCTTGTGCATATTATCATCGCAGACAAAGTAATATCAAGATTAAGTTTTATTGTGGAGGTCATCCGACATCCAGATCCTTTGTATTTCCAATTGAGGGCCGCCGTGTTTATCGCATGGAATAAAATACGTGGATAATAAAGCTCTGTTTCTCTTCGAAAGCGGAAATTTCTCACAGGGCCGAGAGGGGGAGAGGTGACCTCAGAGAGTCCGTGTCGAGAAGCTTGAAAATTGCTCCCGCCTAAAACTTGTGTAGCCATCGAGATTCGCTACGCAGGCGATTCTCTGATTTTATTTGGAAGTTCAAGAGTTGCATTGATTTTTTGCTAGGTGATCTTTTGCTGTTAAACACCTTTTCTTTAACGCAGAAATTTCACGGCGTGAAAATCATTCGCCCTGACCTGGACCAAGGACAGTCCCGGTCAAGGCGAATCACTTCTACCCCATGAAATTGCTGCATTTTCGGTGCACATCCGCGGATGACTCCGTTAAAGTAACTGTCGTGGCATCTCGCAAAGTTCTTTGAATTTACCTTAAATTTAGGACACTGAGCGAAACGTTATCCACAATTGCTGTCTCACCAGCGTCCGCTGCGGTGCGATATAATACATGTAAGCAATGACCAGATTCCCTAGAGCTGTCGAAATGGTAGTGTGTAGTATTTACCGGTGGATCCATTAAATAGATACGAGAAACAATGCAAATTCGCGTTCCGCCCCTCAATTCCTTGTCACGCAACTGAAAATTATGTCATTTCCCAGCCGGATGCGACACCTTCATGGATGCTGCGAACTGTCTGTCGAGAATTGGTTAAAACTCAACGACCTAGGTTACTAACATGTCTGCGTGGGAATAGCGAGCCAGGGTATTTCTCCTCTACATCTTTATTAAAGTCCACATTTTTCAAGGGTGAATACTTTCAGCGGCCATGACAATCAAAATAGTATGAAGACCCTTATGACCTAATCATGACCTATCTCTAAAAAAGTACGAATCCATTATGTAGATAAGGTACAACATCATTTTGTGTTCACGCCTCTACACCTTGGTCCAACCACATTTCACATCGACGATTGTGAAACATTACATTACAAGCCACCGCTAGGTTGTGTGGCAGGAAGTGATAAGTTACCATACTACTTTTGACCCAAATACTTTTACCACCCTAGTGCGGTCGGACAATGTTCTTCCGATCTTTGTCGTTCGTGGTGAAAATGGCATCGTAAATCTCACTATCCTTAATCTCTCTAATTTCATTTACATGATCTCTCCTACCGTGGTACAATGGGGCTAATTACACATTTTCAACCTCATCGCTAAAGAGACCCAATTACGCAAGAGATTAATCTGCAAGTAATCGCTTTGGTTACGCTCAGCCACTTCGAGTGGACTCATATAAGTAGAATTAAGCTTAATTGATGCTGATTAGTAATACTAAGGAGCGTTAAAGTTGTTCTTCAACTATACACCTGCGAAATCGTCGAAAATTTAATCAGACTGCTGCTTTGATTTGTCGAGCATAATTCGAGCTTAAGTCCACGGTGAGGGTAGTCAAAGCAGTAGTCATTTTACCGATCACGAAGTCTCCCAGAGAGAGGGATTTCCCAGATTCCAAAGTACCGGTGCTCCAAGGAGCAACGTTGGTGCGTGCGCCCGTTCTTAGAAAGGGACTTTTTAATGGAAAGGCCACCGGGAACGGTAAATTTCCAAGTAAAGCTGTACGAAGCACAATGGAGTTAGATATGACGCGCTTTATCTTAAACGCGCGTTATAAATGTCCTCGAGAATTTTTTACATCGCACATAAATTACAGGGCGAATTTTTTTTGATTTGCAAAGAAGTGGTAGGCGTGACACATTAGTCGTCGAATATATATTTGGGGAGTCATGCCCCGTTAAACGAGTGATAGGTGCTGAAAAAACATGACCATGGCGTCAACTTTGCCTTAGTGTAAGTGCCATTCTTTTTGCTACTTTTGCAATTCACCAATCAGTAATGTACTCTCTAATAACCTTTTTCCTCATCAAGCACCATCTCCATCACCACCGTCCATACAGATGCGTGTGCATGATATGTATCCGATAGCTGCCACCTGCGAAAAATCGGGAAACTAGATGTTCAGCGTTCTGAAAATAGCAACATTTATCCAGATTTTGGTTTTCCTGTCCCCAACGGGGTTGAAAATCTCTTGTTGATATTCAGAATATGTAAATACCAAGCTGTCATACATTAACAAAACAAACTTCCAGGCTCGCATGGAATTGAAAAATCCAGCCCAACAATGCAATCTTTGCATTTCATTTCTCACAGATTCCCCATGATGCGCTGGAACTCATAACTGCTGTTGTTAGTGATGGCGACTTGGAGAAAGACATTGCTCCACGTTCCAATTTCATGGATGTACATGAATACAGAAATCGACGAGTTATTCTTAACAAAATGAAATTTTGAAAATATTTCATGACAAATAAATTTGAAAAATTGGAAATAAAATCTGGGAGTCATGATGGCTTTCGTTCTTTCAATGACACCGGGATCATTACAAAATGCGGATATAACGAGCGCGCCTACAATGGCTTTTAATGGATGGAAGGAGAATTTTCGGGTGTTCAAGCGGCCCAGGGAAGACGAGCGCGTGGCACACAGTCACCTAACCATTGCTGCGTGCAATATGCCCGAGAGCGGCAGCTGCGTGGACGTGGAGAGGCGAGCGGAGAGAGATGGAGCGTATTGGCGCCTGAGGAGGCGATGGCCACGCGCCGCCTCCGGATGCGCTCGCCCGGCCCTAAGTTGGCTCTTGAAGTGGGTTGAAGGTACAGTTAACTCGGGGCTCCTCTTCAGGTCAAGGGGACGTGGCGAGGGGAAGGGGGGGTATCGTCACGTTTATCTTTCAGGGCAGTGGTCTCCTCCGTCTTGTCTTCTGTCGAGAGAGAGCGGGGGGGGGGCTAAGGAGGGGAAGGGGGAAGTGGAGGGGTGAACGGAGGGGGCAAAAGAGATGTTTTGCTTCGGCGGAGTCATTCTCAAGGGTTAAGCGTCAACGGCCCCACGGAGTGAATCGCAAGGGCAGACGGCATCGTCGAGTGAGGGAAAGAAACTATTCGTAGAGTTCGTCCGTCGCCCATTCGACAGCCGTGTCCAAGATGAAGTGGTGGCTGGGGTTCGTTTTCTGCTTGGTGGCGCTGGAGTCGGCGAATCCGGCCGGCTACGTCCCAAAGTGGAAGAAACAGGTGAGCGCGACACATGGCACCAGTGCGCCCCGAAGGAATGCCGGCAGAGCGATAGCCTTTGAACAGGGGTTCCCAGGGGGCACAGGCGTATCCCAGGGGCTATGGGAACTTCTCTCCTGGAGAGGAGCAAAAACAGCAATATTTTGCTATTCTAGTAAATGAAGACGCGTGGGCAACACTTCCACCCTATTGCACGTCTTTAAGCCTCACCAGTAAATATTTCAGCTCTCTTTTCTGAAAAAGGGACTTAGAGTGGATATCTAGCTCAGTGAATTGTATGATACCTTAAATGCCCTATTAACATAGCAAGGTGGCCAGGGAGATAGGAAAATTGGCGTCCTCTTGAGGCTTGCGTTTACTTTATATTTACCTGCTCCTGATATCATCTTTGTGAAGCTTTATTTACCACAATAATATTTTATTGACGGCTTGATTAAATTGAGTTACTGTTAGATAATGTGGGTGTCAAAAATATCAATTATTCCCAAAATGACGCTTCACCGAAAGCCAAGAGGGCATGGGGGTCGACAAAGATTGTGAGCCCCTTCATTAGAACCGAATGGACCGTCTCCAATTTTCAGTTTTTTTTCGAAATATTATACCTTTTCATTTATGGTCGATTTGAAGAGCTTAATGAATAGAACTTAATTTCATTGAGTTATATTCATTTAATTTAATCGTCTCAAGACTTCTCATTACTGCACAAATGGCTCATGACCCACTGTGATTCGACGCCCTTCCTTCGACTGGAAGAGTTCAATGCATGGCGGGGAAAAGACTCAATTTAGAGCCCCCAAGAGTCGGACTGACGAGGAATACCGTCGTTTGCTACCGAAAGGATCGTTTCCCCTCCGCAGTAACTTGACCTGCCCGATTACGGGCGAAGCCTCGAAGGGTCAGTCGGTCGTGGTGAGGCAGATTGAGCTTCCCTTTTATGAAGCCCTCTGGAACATCCCTTGAGCATGCACACATTTCGGAGGAATTTTATCTCTTTCTCTGACGGTTTCATTTCCCACCCTGCATCTAACATATTTTACTCTACCAGTCATGTAATGGAAGCAGTGTCGAAAAACATATTCTCGCGCACACCGGGTGTTATATTTTTTCGCCGTTTCGGCAAGGAAACCATCGCAATTGGAGGTTACCGGGGAGCGGACACATACAAAAAGGCACCAGGTACTTTAAATATGTACTAACTAACGTAATTTCAATCCAATGCACGTGTTTGTTGTGTTTAAAATAAAAACAACCACTTTATTTGGTCAAATTCAAAGGAATCGATATGTTTCTGTGAACATTCTAGTGTAAAATGCTGATAAAATCTGCCCTAGAGTTATCTAGTTGCGTTATACAAATGAAGAGATTTGCCGAGAACATAAAATGTTTATAAGTCGCGGCTGCGTCACAAGGACACACTACTGTCCCCATAATCACCGGTGCGTGCAGACCGCTAACTCAAATTGGTATTACAAATTTAATAAGGTAGTTTTTTTCGCATTATCGGAGAGTAACATAAAGTATTATTACCTTTCTCAGTAGTATTATCATTCGTAGAACTTTTATATTTTGGACTTGTGGTCGTGAGTTTAATCCCAAAATGAAACACTGCTTCTTTCGAGTAGCTAATTGCAATCATTTGGATAAACAAAGCCAGTTTATTTAGAAAAAAGGCGTTTTCGGAGAAAAAATTGCTACCATACAACAGATTTCTGACACTTATTAAATAAACGTCTAGAGAAATGCTATCAGGAATATATCATAATAATATTTGTTAGTTTTAGAGAACCAAGCTATTTTCTAAATCGTAGTCAGAGTTTGATGATATCAAACATGTTTATAATAACTCTTGATTCATCCTATGGTAGTGTCCTAAATCGTTATTATTTTTATCTGCAACTGTCCTGGCCCCTCCTGATAGTAAAGTTTTGCGAGATTGTTAGATCTGTGGCTGTTCGCATTTTTCTGAACAGGATTTCTCCGCTATTTCTGATGAAAACTTTCTAATTTGTTTTTCGGAAGTTTAATGAGAGAGAAATAACCATAGGAAAAAATTAGGAGTGATTATCAATACATAAGTTGTTACTTATTAATAGCTTGTTTGTAATATAATGTATAATATGTAAGTAAAAATACTGTAGCATTAAAATATTTACTGTAGTTTCTCAAATGGGAAAGGGAGCACGGAATCAAAAGGAAGATTAGGAGTGAAAAATATTTTCCGTCGAAGTTTTATTAAACAAGGGTACCCACCACTTTCTGGTATTATTCTCTAACGGCCTTGGCAATGAACCAGCCCAGCGAGTTGATTCTACGTGAGAATTACGCGAAGTCGAATTTTTTCTTATAACTAGAACGGTTATTTTTACCAATGACTCATTTTCAGTGTAATAATTAATATTTCGCGAATGGGATTATGTAACATAATCGTTTTCTCTTGGTTAACTAAGTAGTTCCTCTGTTGTAATAGTTTTGCTCCATAGATTCCCTTATCCAATTCACACGAACATCCATCTAATGCTCGCCCCCGCTAACTCCTTCCTTAGTGTGTGTACACATAAGACTGAGAGTCAAGGTTTTGGCACCACGCCAGCAATCACACTTCCGCGGTATCCTTCCGAGTTCGACGGCCGGTGTAATGTTACGGAAAGCTCTGGTTAATCACTGCCTAACTGGAGCACTAAGAGGAGGGATGTTGGGGCCATTACCATGGATTGGATATCACATCCAGGGTAGGTAGAAGTTTTGTAAGAAGTGCTGCGAATGCCGGAGGAGATCACGCCTTCGCATTGGGCAATGAGGGCGAGGTGGGATGGCGAGGGAAGGGATGGGCGAAGGGGAGACGACGCCTCGAAGGCATTAGCCCGCGCTACTTATCGAGAACAGGAGAGCACATAATGAGTGGGGATGCTCGAACCGCACTCAGCAGCAGAGTTAACCATCAATAAATGGATTCGAGTAGTAGTAGTTTTTAGGGGAGGCGACCGACAGCTAAGGTCATTTGCGCCATAGGGGATGGACAGGAAAGGATGAAGGGTGGAGAGAAACCCGGCGTCGGCATTAGCCTACTCTTTACGAAAGGCGCCAAGGGGTCCGCAGTTTAACGTCCCATCCGATGGACGGCGTACTCACTCAAAGTGCCCTCCACAAAGCACCTCAAGTAGGGATCGAGATACCTCTGAAAAATATTCAACACCGCCGGGATTTGATCCCGCGCCCTCTGGGTGGGAAGCCAGTACGTTAGCCCCCGCACCATCTCGATCCCCATGGATTCGAATATTGCAATTGGTGATGTGGGCCCGTGGTGCAAAGGAAGGTGGTTGTCTTTTTATCACTGTATAGCCCCTTGAGCTAATGTTGACTTTATTTATAAATTTGGGGAGAGTTGATACCTCCTAAATTTAAACTGTGCATAGTAATTACATGCATTGGCATTGAATAGGCAACTTATTTCAGGGGCATAGTTGAAGAAACTTGAAGGGAAAGGGGAGGGGGCACTTATTTGTTGATGGGCACCAGCTTTCACCTCTTATTTCAGCTAATATTGCTTGATCACCACTAAAATCACTTCTTTTTAAATTTACTAGTGATATAATATTAACGTACATACTCATATGGCCATAGGATATCTCATAGCTGGCTGCCAAAATTATGCTAAGCACTCAACTATTTAATGCTGCTTGCAGAGAGTTTAGAGAAATACTGTGATTTATCTCAATATTTAAATGCCTAATTAGTTACAAACTTTAATTATTTAAACTATGATCTAGATAAGAAAATTCTTACTGCATTAGCAAAATTATTATTGCACACATTGCATACGTAAATGTGTGCAATGTTTTGCACAATGATTGGAGGAAAGACGAGTACATAAGGTTGAGCCTGATTTTAATTCCTAGTGCATGTTATGAACTCCTTACACTTTCAAGTCTGTGCATTTTGGTGCTATTACTGAACCTATTAATCATACATTAATACCTTGCTTGAGTATAGCTCACTGTTTACCAGGCCAGGGCACATTCAAAACGTTTGAGCAATGCAGGTTTGAGTGAAATTCCTACGCTGTTGCAAAACTCACGTGATACATCCCAGCCCTGTCATATGCTGCTGTGAAGAACTTATGATAATCTGCAGTTCTATTCCATTGCAGAACAATTCTAATGAAGAATATGAAAACCATGGTAGCACATGTTGATTCTTTTTATATAAAGTTTTCCATGCACATGCTGTTGTTGCTGCAAGCTATATGGCTATACTTCTAGCTCTACCTATTTCTTTCCTCATGAATACCTTTCCACCTTACTGGTTTGTTATGCTGGTTCATTATGACTGGGTAAATGCATGTAGCAACATTAGGGTCTGTGAAGCATCTTTCCCATCCTGAGATAATGGTTTATAACTTTCATGCAAGGTTTCATTACCACTAATATAGCCATTCTGTGTTGGAGAGGCTTTCATTAATATATATATATTCACCAGCATAATCAACCTGAGGGTCGGTTAAGTGAGTTTTGGTTGAGTGGAACCCTCCTCATACCAAGAAAACTAAGACCTGGTGCCCGAAAAAATCACAGCTGATTGTGAGGATGCCGTGAGGCATCACCCCGAATCGAACTAGGGCCCTCTGGTTTAGTATTTTACATTCTGGACAGCCACATCCATTCAGTCATGTTGCCCTATGAAAAATAAGCCTGGTGGGGGAGTGAAAATGTTGCAATCATTTCAACATTGGGTTTATTGTAATAGATGGTAACACATATGATAATTATCATATGCAGAGAAAATTTCATACTGACTCATGTCTATTGGCTAATGTTAAACCACACATAGTGGTACCTCATTGTGGAATTTTATCCTGACTCAGACCTATGACGTCACACCTTTTCTGGATTACAAATTATATTACAAATTTAAGAAAGTTACAGTATATGACATGTCTCTTTTATTGACTAAACTGTGAAAGAACAACCACCAATAACAATAATAGATTAATGCACCTCCTCCTTAAAAGATGTTGTAGATAACTCATTCTTTTTCTCTGGTCTTAAACATATAATCATTTTTCAATGAACATGAAATTTAATGAAAAAACATTTTACTTATTTTTTATTTCATGCTTAAGTTGATCCGACTTAATATGAAAATAATCATATTTAAAATTTGGATCTTGGAACTTAGAAATCTTCAAGTTTAATTGTATGAAGATCCTTTTGGGGCTGTATTTTAGTATGTCGCCAGCGCAAAGAATATGTGTCTGATGTGACACAAGAGGGAAAGTGAAAAATGCCCCATGCCTACAGAAAATTGAAATCTTTGAAGCATTCATGATTGGGGGAGCTAGGAGTGTGTTTCAAACTCAACATGCTATTATATTTATTTTTCACTCACAACCATTATGGAATGCTCGGTTAGAAGGATTTATTCTTTCAATAATATTCAATACAACTAAGTGAAATTATTCTGAGCTTCATTTGTTTTTTAATACCACCAAAGGTAAGAACTAACTATTAGAATATCCCAAGTATTTATGGAGTAGGAGTACAATGGTGGAGATCCACATTATCAGAGATCAGCTTAACTTGTTATCAGCCCTAATTTAACTTACATACATTTTTCCCCAAGCCAATATACATTTCAGAGTACAAATTTTTAAGCATAGAACTTATACTAACAGCAGCTATGGCATATTTCAGGCATGTGAGGTACCTGCCACTCAAAATGTCAACAGCCACTACACTTGTGATGACAATGGTGAGGTCCAGTGTCTTCCAGGCTGGATGGGAGACTTATGTGATGTCCCAGCATGCAGGAAAGGCTGTGATCCACTTCAGGGTTATTGCAAACGACCTGGAGAATGCCGATGCAAATTAGGTGAGCATTTGAATATCCAAATAGATACCTTTTATCATGATAAATAGAACATTATTTATTGTTTCATGCACTTCTGTCATAAATATTGCATATGAAGGCATAAGAGAATAAGAATAGTAAAACAAATATTAAAGGTAAACTTGTTTATATTGGTAAGAATAACAATTGTTTTAGTGTGAAAATTAACTATACATTTCACTATCACTAAGCCGCTTCTCTATTGAATTTTTCAAAGGTTTTCTCTCGAAATCTCACTAACAATTCTTCTTCTAAATCATGTATGTGAAAGTACCTATTAGGGTTTTAATGTTACTAATATATATTTTGACAAAACCTGATGAATGAACTTTGAAAACCGTATAATTGAAAACAAACATGATATACTAATTCAGCCATTTCATCTCATTCAGTAATATTTTCAAAGATTGTGATATTTCAGTAATACAATTTAGTCATTGATAATAATTATTCGAAGACAAATCTTTTTAGACATATTGCCATCATTTTATCTTTACTTAGGATTTTATGGAGACCGCTGTGAGAAGTGCATAGCTCTTCCAGGATGTCAGCATGGATACTGCAATTCCAGCTTTGAGTGCATTTGCCATGAAGGCTGGGATGGTCTTTTCTGCTCTGAACGTAAGAAATTCCATGAGCATTACTTCTCAATGCTGGAAATTGCATCCTGAGGTACTATGTATTCTATTTGTATTCACTGAAACATGTTTTACATTATATTTCTCTCACAAAACAGCAATCTGCAGAAGTGACTGCCATTCAACTCGAGGGTATTGTGAGTGGCCTGGAGAGTGCAGGTAAATATATTTATGTTGTGACTTAATATAGAAGCACACCTAAATTAATTTTGTAAATGTATTGTGGTTCAATTGTATTGTAATGGAAATGATCGGTAGAGTATCAAAAATAAAATAATGATAATAAAATAATTTTTCAAACCCATTTTGTAGGCTTTTCATCAGACTTGATTTAATTGTCAATTGCAAATAACAGAGACTATCAATTCAAAGGAAATAAGACATTTCATTCATATTATATGATTTAATAGCTTTAAAATGTTAAATAACATGAGTTAATTGCTGAAATTTCATTATTGGATCCAAGTTCAATGTGGGCTTAAAACTTTAATAAAAATGGGAAATTTTAACATTATTTTACTATTATTAAGTTGAATTTGTGTAATATTTCATTTGTAATGTGAATTTAGAAATATATGTACAAGTAATATAGGATGTATAGTATATTACAGAGTAGGAAATATTGAAAAAATTGCCATTGTGGAGCAAACGTATGGAAACTCACAGAGAATTCCACGTAAGGACCTTTAACCATAAAAAACACCCCTTAGCACTTAGCTGACCATAATGAAAACATATGTGAAATGGTCAAAATGGAAAACAAATGAGTAATAGGTACTAGGTGGGGTAGGAGAGGGGATTGTTGAGAGAATTTCAAAGGAAGCAGGAAAAATGGATGCTGAGTATTTTGATTGGGGATGGTATGCTGATGACTGTGTAAGAGCGGAGAATAATAATGTTATTTATTGGTCGTTAGGTATGCAAACTAGGATGGACCTCAAGAATATTAGTAAAGCAAGGAAATTGTAAGAAGAGGATAGGCATACTGGACAAAATGAAGTGAGGTAGACTGTATACAGAACTGAGGAAGGATTTATTGTAGTTTGGGATGGTAGATTGTGTTTTGTTAGGTGAAGATAAGAAATTTAGTGGTGCTAAGTTTGTGTCCATCCAAAACATACTTTAATGTTTGGCTAACTAATAATGAAAGACCCTTACAAAAAAGTCAAATGATGACCTAGTTAAAAATAAAAAAATAATATTTTTTGTCATTGAATCCACTTTGTTTCTATATATACTTCAGGCATCCGTGATTATTTTAATTTATGAAATCTTTCCTGTCCATCTAAAATCATTTTCTTTCCTTGTTTACTTCAAATCAATAGATCAAGCTTCCACATAGCATCATCCTCAAATATTATCCCTTGAGGATTTGTTTGTAGTAGCTTTGCAATTTATAATTCTGTTCCAATCTGCCTATATCTTCATTCACTCTTGGTTTCTCAAATCGGCATGTTACATAACTTTGCTCTTCTCATAGGTCATCCTTGGGACTTACTCTGCAGGCCCTTCCTCCACAATTGGAGGTCCTCCCCTTCCCCTCTAGAGGTTCCACTGAAATAGTAATACTTTTCATATGGGATGACACAGGCCTAGCAACTTCTCAATGTTCAGATTCTAATTTACAATATTGCATCATAATTATGTTTTTCAGATATTTACTTATTGTTCTTGACGTTTAAAATAATGTAAGAAAATACTTTTGTGATATCATAGTAACAATAACTATTGTTAATTTGTCTGGATATTAAAGCATACAATACATGCATTTTTAGGACTCATCAAAAGTAGAAAGTTCAGAAACAGCAATGAACTGGTGAACACGACAAAAAAAAACAAAGCACAAAGAGTATATCCAATATTTAGGTAATATAACTCTCCAAAATATTCTGGATTAAATAGCTATGGAAAGTCTGTAAGAATTTCTTGAGGGTGCATTTTAAAAACAACATCTTGTGTGCTCCTTTGAGTTCATCTCTCGATTTATTTAATAGCACTGTCTCCATTTGATGTTGTTAGATTTGGTCCTATTGCATATGAATGAAGATGGTATTTTCATATGGTCTGTGATAATCATTATTGTATCTATAGTCTCTTAAGTATGCACACAAGATTTTTTTTTATATTAGACAGTGAAAAATTGTTTTCAACATACAATAGGCATACAAAGACATAAACAAGGCACAAGTAGTAAATTAAATTTTAAATAGACACATTTTTTTCCAGGGTGCTATTCTTCTTTTTTATGGTGCTATGGTGTAATACATGTGTCTCATTTTTGTTTTAAAAAAATAGTGTCTGACTGGGTTTACACATCCCAAAACAGAATACTATATATGTATGATTTTAGAGTTAAATTCATTTTTGGGACAGTATTTCCTGACTTTAAGTTCCCTGGGGACATCTATCACAAATTAAATAGGATATAATGCTCTGAAAACTATATCATCGAATTCGCATGTACTCATTCACTCACCCTTGAAATAAATATTCTATTTAATAACATGCCGATGTCGATGCACCCTCATTTTAGTTGGGCACACACAATAATTAAGCTGTCTGCACAAAAGCGTAACACCCAACCAACTTAAGCCATAGTTCCCTGCTGTTTTGTTAGGATCAGTTGTACTAAAATACATTGACTTCACAGAAGTGAGCCACACAATATTCACATCATCTAATCGTGATGATGGAAATAATAAAAGCAATCCTGGATACAACATTCTTTAGTTGAGTAATAAATATTATATATTAGCAAATATAATGAATTAAATACAATAGAGTCAAAATCGGTAGTACTGACCATCTGGGGTAAAAATAACAGTACTGAATGTTAACCCATACAGTTCTTTCACAGATAAGATGTGGTTGATTTTTTTAACCATACTTTTTGAAAAAAAGAGCATCTTATGGGTAGTTTGAAAGATTCTTGGAATCACCACCAGATGTCAGCTTTAGCACAACAAGTTTCCCATGTAGTAATAGGTAATCCTTTAAGAGTAGACACGCTGCTCATCAGTGGTCTGAGAAGAGATCTTTGGTGTGGATGCCTATCTGCTGTTGTTCCCGAGTAGTGACCTATGGAGATGGAAAAAATTGAGTGATTAAATCCTTTGTAAAGAAAGATATGACAGCAAAGGAAATTAATGCTGACTTTCAGAACACTCAATGCTCCTTCATATTCAACTGTTACCAAGTGAAGAAATGAATTTAAATTTGGTCAGGACAGCTTACATGATGACCCACGAAGTGGTCAACCAAAATATGCCTCTACTCCAGAAATTATTGCAAAAGTACATAAAATGGTCATGGAGGATCACTGACTGAATGTACGAGAAATATCTGAAGCTCTGGGGATGCCATCTGAATGGGCAGATCACATTTTAACAGTGGAATTGGATATGAGAAAATCATCTGTTAGATGGGTGCCAAGACTCTTGATGCAGGATCACAAATGTATCTGGATAGAAATTCCGAACAATCTTTGACCCATCTTATGAGCAACCAATGAGATTTTTTGTGCCAGCTTGTGACCACAGATGAAATTTGGGTCCACCTCAGAGACAAAACAGCAGTCAAAGCAGTGGAAACAATGTTGATTCACCACCACCAAAGACAGAAAAGGTAATACGATTGGCCGGAAGGTGATGGATTCAGTTTTCTAGGATGCAAAAGGTTTTCTGCAGATAGATTATCTTCTCACTGGTCAAGCAATTACTGGAAAATGCACGCTAACCTTCTGGACCAACCACAGCAAAAGATATCTGAAAAAACGCTAGGTTTGGCAATATAGAAAGTCGTCTTTCATCAAGACAATCCATGCAAGACAAGCACATATATGCACAAGTGTCATTGCCATGGCAAAAATAAGTGAACTAAGATACAAATTGTTACCACACTTGCCTTATTTGGATTCAACAGAATTTCTAACTTTCCCAAAGCTCAAAATTTTCCCCCAGGGGTGGATGGAGATTCTCTTCAAACAAAGACCTAGCAGCCATAGTAGGTGGGTATTATGCAGGCTTGAAGGAATCTAATTATTTAGATGGGATGAGGACATTGAAACATCTCTGGACCAAGTTTATTAGTGTACAGGGAGACTACATTGAAAAATAAAAAGTTTCCCTGAGCTAAATTGCTTATTTCTATTCCATTCCAACAACTTTTCAAATTACTCTCGCATATTCAATCAAAAATGGTTCATGTTTCAGGCAAAACATTTTATAACTTATACAAAACAATATTCCTCCAAGTTTTCTGTCAGTGTTTTCATATATAATATTGATGCTAATGTTTATTTTAGACAACGCAGTCATAATCAATAATATTGAATGGGTTGTCCTGAAAAATGTAACAGTCATGAGTAATATACAGCATTCATTTGAAGACTTCCTCTCATTGCTTCCATTGATATTTATTAGGTGTCGCCTTGGCTGGGCAGGTGAAACTTGCAAGGAATGTCAGGTTCTTCCTGGTTGCCAGCACGGCTACTGTACCAAGCCCTTGGAGTGCCGCTGCAATGAAGGGTGGACTGGATTGATTTGCCAAACAGGTGAGTAACTTAAAATAATTGTCATACCCTTGCACAAGTTTTAGCAACTATAAGCTTCAAAGGTAGGAGACTATGTATACCTTAGGAACCTATTTCATGATGCTAAAAATATTTATCCTTTCTATTGCAAAATGAATCAACCTGGAATTTTTTTTTATTTGTAGAAAACAAAAATGAATTGAAATTATTAGTGCATTAATTATGAAAAATTCTTAATTATTTTTTACTAGAAAGCTTTCTAGAGACTGAGGGATGAGGTAGTCCAGGGTTAGAGCATTGTACTACTGACCAGAGGGCCTGGGTTCAATTCCTGGACAAGCCTTTCTGGGCACCCTCAGCTTCACCCTAGCTGTGTGATTTTTTGGGTACTAGATTTTGGGAAACCATAACCAGCTCAAGGAAAGTAACTGGCTCCCCCTACCGTGATGTGTAAATTTCACACACTGATAGGCTTAGTACCGAGTGAACTCTACTATCACTGACCAATCTGATTGGGTTGATTACTGTGTTAAGGGTTTTTTTTCTAGATACATTTCTTTTAGCCGAAACTTCAATGTGTTGAGAAAATGCGACATATCATTATTATTAAATAAATGTGTAGCCACTGCCTTATTAGGGTGATGCTTCTCAATGCATATGTGCAACAGTTTCCCATGCTTTCCCATGGCCTCCATATTACATACATGTAACCTGCTTTTCTGGACATGACAATTCTTGAAGGCTCATGGAGTTTCTGAATGGTAAACCAGCAGAGGTTCTTCACCTCATTGCTGCTTCACTATGCCTCACAGCACTGCAGATCCTGGTTCTTTTGTTTAGCTTCCAAAATCACGTACAGCTTCCCTAAAATACTTCTTTGGTCAATGATGATTCTGATATCTTCTTAACGAGATTGGCAAACATAACTTTTTCCTTCTCACAAATGATGTCCTTGTTAATAGTATTGCAATTGCTTTTCATTTATCCATATGAGAAGCAACCTTTCAATGTCGTTGAAAATATGTAACCACTGGGTAGATATTCTTGCCACTGCCTTTAAAATATCTATCTCCTTAATCTTGCCCTTGCGGATAGCGCAAAACATTGATTTTGACTGATTGTGCATATGTGCATCTTAGATCAGCCACGCTCACACTCCACTCTTGCTTTTCAATGATTTTACTTTTCATTTTGACAGCTATTTTTATGCTCTTATGGCTGCATTCCTCCGGCTTTTTCTTCTGGATCTTTTAAAAACTATGCACAAAAAAATTGCAAATTATTTACCCGAACATAAGTTTAGAAAAAATGTGTGATCACTAGTGACACTAAGATGCCAGTAGAATGATTACAAAAGCCAAATTGAAGCAGCAGGCATGCAATCACTGGGAATCCCCCTCTCCTCATCACTCTTTAAGAAAGTCATTTAAAAACAACATTTTTGCACACTATGTGAATTACTTGCTATGTAAGGTGCCCACTAAGCGAGTCTCCTCGTGTATATTCTGTAGCCCTCTCCCTAGCCTCCATTTTTGCTTTTCAGATGAGAACGTATCCTCCTCACATCTTTAGCCATTTCCCTCCTTTTTTCTCCACTCAAGTGCCCCTTGCTCCCATAATGGCCATCTCCTCTTCAGTGTATAATATATAGGACATATATTATACACTGAGAGGCCAATTCTCTGGAGTCGTAGCACTTTTATTTTTTCTTCCCTTAAATTGTATTGATTTGCATGTTTCTGTAGATATACATTCTTCCTGGTAATTCTCATATTAACACAATGTTTATTTTTGCATGGATTAACAGCAATTTGCGCAGAAAATTGCCACAGGGAACGAGGATACTGCAGGAAACCTGGCGAGTGCAGGTGAGTGAAATAAATGCTATGAAGTACATATTTTAATATCAATACTTGTTTCTCAAGGCAATATTTTTTCCTCTGTAGGTGCAAAGTTGGATGGTGGGGAAAGAACTGTGATCAATGCTATCCATATCCTGGGTGTGTTCATGGGACCTGCAACAGGCCATGGGAATGCAACTGTGAAGCTGGTTGGGGAGGAATGCTCTGTGACCAAGGCAAGCTCATTTTGATTTACCCAAAAATCAAGTTTGCAAGTAGTGAAAGATGCATTCATCCATAACATAATGTTATCTGTATAAAAATCAGCTGGGCGGTACATAATGATAATAATAGTATTTACTATTGATGAAAAACCATTAAATACACGCAGCAAACAACGCAATGGCTTCCTGCTGGTATATGATTCAAATTATCTTCAAACCACATGACAAATGTCCATATTTGCCCTAAAAACATTCAAGATTAACTTATTTTATATTTCAATTATCACTGTTTGTTTAAATTATACGGAAATGAGGCAAACCTTGTGTCGCAGTTATCAACAACATCAATAATACCCCGCGATCTACCAAAAAGATATGTGGCAGGGCGTTCAATCACCATTTGGGAAGGGTGAGTGATAAGGGAGGATATGAGAGAGGAAGGGAGAGGGGAAAAATATTCGTTAAAAACTATCAATTAATGTGCAAACTTGTATAAATGCTGGAGGAAGACCCGATTCAGAACAAGGGTTAATTTACCTAACAAACTAGTTACTTCTTATGCAAAAAAAGGGAATAAAAATGAACCAAAACCATTCATATGTCAGGCCTCTACCAAAACTAGACAGGTCATACAGAACTGAGAAGTAAGAAGGGGAAACTCTACCATCACATGCACATGCAAATCATTGTCCCCACCCCCAAAGACACAGGTAAGGAATGCGACACACTGGCTCAGGCAGCGGAGGTGGTGTCGCCCCCCCACTACAGAGAGAGATGAGGGATGGAAGGAGAAACTTGAAAACAACAAAGCAGGGCATGAAATACTGTTAATGGCAATCCAATGCAGTCATGCTGTGAGGGATTTGGCAACAAAATACGCGATATTAGTGAAAGTGCATGTATTTAAGTAAAACTAATTATTCACTAGACACTTTGGGTGGCAAGTAGGATTTTTTCTATCTATAGCCCTGCCGTTACTATCCTGTGTTGTCTGTGGGAAGGAGGAGTCCTTGAGTCTGCTAATTCTGGCATCTATTTTCCAAATTTTAAATTCATGATACAAGCAACAAATGTACAGTACAATTTATGTTGGAGTGGGAATAATTTGTGAGACCTCAGCAATGAAACATGCGGCTCTGAATTCATTAAGTAAGTTTAATCTAGCATTGAATCGTCTTTCTTCTAATGATTCCCAACCCAACTCCAGAAGCATTTCTGTGATGCTCTTCATTTTATCATAGCAGTTTTTTACGAAATGGGCTACCCTGAGTTGCACCTTCTCAATTGCCTGAATGAGACCTTTTTCGGTTGGATTCCATACACTATGTGCATATTATAAATCAGGCCTCACAAGAGCTTGGTAACAGTATTCCTTGACCCTAAAGTCAGTCCTGCCAACAATGTATCAAATGAATCCCAATTTTTAATTTGCTTGCCTGCAGATTTTACATATGTGGGTGACCCAAATAAAGTGTTTAGTGATGTTAACACCTAGGTATTTTACTGTATCAGTTACTGCTTGGTCAACTTCATCTAGTTTGTTGACAAATACCATTGATCTTTTAAAGAAATTTATCACCAAAAATATGTAATGGTTTAATGGCAATCCCCATTTCGTACACCATTTCAAAATGCAATCTAAAGCCTTTGCTTGAATTAAATGATCATCATCCCCAGATATCTCCCAATAAATCACAATGCCATCCATGAACATTCTAATCTTACTTTTCACTTTGCAGATCAAACCATTAACAAAAAGTAATGAGATCCCCATGGATACTTACAGGGCAAATTTTTTTCTCTCCAAAACTCAGAATAGACTAACTTACAAGTAAAGACAAAAGGATGCTCCGCAAATGCAGGGAACATAAAAAGAAAATACAAGCACAATATGTGAGCGGGCAAATAAGGCAAACATAAATTACTTATTTCAGCACTGTCCCTTTAACTAAGCACAACCCCTATGGCATGCTTTGCCTTACAGTGTCAAGAGTAAAAATGTTGGCAGTTGTATTTTCTAAGCATAGGTATTTCAATTTCACTACCTTGGATTTCAATACCTCTCTCACAAAGTGATGATGAATGCCAATATGTTTAGTCCTAAAATGAAATATATTACTGTCACAATGCTTCTGAAATGACTTTTTGCAATTAAACAAGAGACAATAGCGTCCTTCTTTCCCAAAACATAGCACAATAAACTATACTGGAACATAGTCCCTTTGGCTCTCTCAGAAAGACAGAGCTCTATCTCTGTACTGGAAAAGGCAACAGTTTTGTTTCATATTCTCTCAGGAAATAGCAGTCCCTGTCATTTTGAATGCAAAATCCCCGCAGGATATTCTGTCATTCATATTGCTAGCCCAATCAGCATCCTGAGAACCTAAAATATTTTCCTGAGTTTTAGTAAAAAAAATGCATAACTTGTTGTGCCCATCAAATTTCTAAGTGAATCAGGTAGAATTAATGAATGTATTGCAGAAAATTGGAGTAAACTTGAGAGAGGAATAGGAAGAACTTGAGATTGGAATGGAAGTCAATTAAGTTTTCATAAAATCAGTTAGGTTAGTGGATAATCAAGCTTTAGTTGGTTAGTCAGCCAAGGATTGCAAGCATTGCTGAGTGCACTAGAAAGTTAATATGATATGTGTAGGATGTGAATCAGTGTAAACAAAATAAACATTATGTAGTTTTGGAGAAAGAGGAAAGCTACATGAGTTACATAAATATTTAAATAGGAGTTCATAAACTACAGCAGGTGGAACATTTTACCTATCTTAAAAATGTTGTGGACCGAAAAACGACTCATCAAAACTTTGATATGGAGCATGGTTTTGTACTACTCTGGAACATGGTCATTAAAGCAAAACGATAGGCATAGATTGGAGGATTTTGAAATGTGGGTCTGGTGAGGAATGGAAAAGGTGAAGTGGACAGAAAGGGAAACACATGAAGAAATTCAAGGCATGATTGGGGAGTCAAAGGGATTGTTGAGAGAAGTCCAAAGGAGATGGGAAAAATAGAGGCAGAGCATTTTGATTGGCAATGGGATGTGGAAGACTGTGACAGAGGGGAGAATGTTGGACAAATTACGATTAAGTCAGAGGAAAGATGAATTTAACATGAAATGCAATATTCCAATATAATGCATTGTTACTATATTGGGCTCAGATTGAATTATGATTATTCAACTACCAACCAAGTTTCATATATACATGTATAATTCTTGCAGAATTTCCAACTTTAGATTGATTTCCAATGCTTTTTAAAATTTTTATATTTGAAATAAAAATTTACTAGAGATTAGCATGAAATAATATAAAACCAAGTTTATTCAACATTTGTGGCATTATTTTAAGTTATTAAAAAAAACTGCTTCCACTGGAAAAAACATAACATTTCATGCCATTCAGTTCATTGGGTTGGCTGTTTCTCATTGTGATAGTAATTGAAAGCATTAATTAACATGCACTGAATGCCAGTTTATTAGGAAAAGCTAATTTTAATGGACCAATAAACATCAGATGACCATAAAAATGTGCAGTTATGACAGAAACTTAGGGTACAATATCATGCTAACATACATAAATTTGAGTTTTGATCGAATTCATTCAAATAGAGACCGGGCCAGGTTATAAAAATATATCCATTTAAAAGCTATATAAAAAAATGGGGGCTCTTAAAAGATGTTTTTAATATCTTTTGAACCTGAATGAGATGAATTTATGATTTATTTAATTACAAATAATTTCCACCAAGCTATAAGCTCTAATAAGACTACATAACATGAGTGCAAAAATGGACATGATAAAATCTCATTGTGATGGTTGGTATTCTAATATCGGTTTAGTGAAGTTTAGATTATTTTTAAAAGTTGACTTAGTTCGAATCTTGATGTGCCAAATATATATTATTAGCTCTAAAGTAATTAGGTTTTTCTGTGATGCGGCATAATGAAAAACTTCCAATAGTTTGATATTGGATTTGGCATGTATTGTTTTTTGAGAGAGTATACTATACATTATACTCTCATTACTTAAAATATTATGAGGCTTTTTCAGTGCTTTGTTGATTCAAATTTCAATTCTTACACATTTAAATTGGTATTACGATTGAATTAACACTAACATGTATAGAGAATTGTGGGAAATGAATGGCATCCAACTTTAAATAAAAATCCATGATAACTCTAAAAATTATCTGAGATATATTATTGAATATCTATGGATTGAAAATGTAAGTTAATGAGTTTGTCAATCCATCCTGAAGTTATTTCATTCAGCATAGAATTTCCAAAGTGGCAAAGTTAGCCTTAACTGTCTTTGCCATTCAGTAATTTTTGTCTTGTCATTTGAAAATTTGTTTTCATTTCACAGCCTTTGATAACCAGCATAGGCACTAGCAGAATAACACCCTTACTCTGATATATGTAAAAAAATGACAAGTTTCTAATTTTTGCACATACAATAGCTACAAGATTCTTTCAAATCAAGATTTGCAAGGCACCATTTTGAGTATTTTACTTTCAGAAATGCTGAGACTGACTGTTTTACATGTTATATGTTCTATATAGTTGTACGGCTACTCTTTTACTTGTTCTCTGTATATAACATTTCTGTAATTACACTTTTACAGAGCTCACATACTGTGAGAACAATAAAGGACTCTGTGAGAATGGAGCCACCTGTGTGAGTTTGACTGAAGAAGATGGCAATTACCGCTGCTTGTGCAAGGACGGGTTTACAGGGAGAAATTGTGAAGTCATGAAATTGGTTCCAACTGAAGAGATTACAACTTCTTCCTCGACAACAAAGTCTCCTTCTGGTACTTTGACTGGAGGGGATAATCCTCCTGCTTCACACAAAAATGTAAAGAAACCTACAAGGGCCTAAGGACTCAAATGAAGAGGAGTCCTAAAGGAACCCCGATGACCCAACTTTTTCATATGAACCATTTGCGCATAAATAGGAAGACTGAGTAAATTAAGAGGAAAGCTTATTTATAATACTGAATGTGGTTTCCTGCTCATTACGTTTTAATGGAGCAGGTCTGTACAAAGGAAAATTCATAGCACTTATTTATTATTTAAGTCATTCATTGAAAGTGGATGAACACAAGCTGTAACACAAAAATAAAGCCAAAGGAAAAAATGATTTTGATTTTTCATTTAGAAAATTTACATATACATTGATTAAATATTTTTTTATCCCAATTTCAGGAGTATTAAATTAATGTGACATTAAACAAGGAAAAGAATAAATTTCAATGGAAAGGTTTAGCGAGAAATTGCTCCAAGTTTCAGAAATAAGAGAATACTATGGAGAGAGATGAAATAGAAGCAGCTGAACCATAGCGATTGGGATTGGGAAAACATAACTGACTAATCAAGTTGTCTGACCCCTGTAGATAAAAAACCCTTGAAATCAATAGTAATAATAACAACAGGAAAATAGAAGGAAAAGGTGTGCAGGTTATAGTTGAAAATGTTAAAGCACAAAAGGCATAAAAAGGTAAAATGAGGACTTGTGCCCTGAACGGAAGGATTCACTTTAATATATTATTGACACAGAACCTTGTGACTCCAAGAAGAAAGCTAATTACTCAATGGAAAGAGGAATAATATCGTAAAAGTACCAGAAGGATCATCAATAACTATCTGGAACATGCGTTTAGGCTACATTCATGAGCAGATCTTATTGAAGATCTCCCAGCTAAATTTAGATGGAAATAAATTAATGGGTTGCAGGATAAGGACTTGCTTGACTTGTATTCAGGGGAAGTTGAAAAGGAAGAATATTCCTCAGAGGAGTAATATGAAGGCAGAGAAGCAGCTAAACCTGATACATTCAGATGTAGGAGGATCATTAAATCTACGTCCCATATAGGGGCTAAATATTATATTACCTTCACTGCTATTTTTCTAAGTTCATCACGCTTGTATCATTGAAGAAGAGAATAGATGTATTTGAAAATTTCAAGCAATACCAAGCAATTGATGAGCTTCGAGGGTAATTTGAAAAGTTCTTGGAATGGAATTTCAATAAACGACCTAGCTCAGTGAAACTTTTTTATTTTTCAATGTAGTCTCCCTGTATAGTAATGCACTTGGTCCAGTGATGTTCTGATGCCCTCATTCCAACTCAAAAATTAGATTCCTTCAAGCCTGCAAAATACCCGCATGCTAGGGCTGTCAGTTCTATGTTTGAAGAGAATCTCCATCCACCCCTGGGGGAAAATTTTGAGCTTTGGGAAAGTTGGAAATTCTGTTGAATCCAAATAAGGCAAGTGTGGTAACAATTTGTATCTTAGTTCACTTATTTTTGCCATGGCAATGACACTTGTGCATATATGTGCTTGTCTTGCATGGATTGTCTTGATGAAAGACGACTTTCTATCTTTCCAAACCTAGCCTTTTTTCTGATATCTTTTGCTGTAGTTGGTCCAGAAGCTTAGCGTAGTTTTGTTCAGTAATTGTTTGACTAGTGTCAAGATAATCTATAAGTAAAATCCCTTTTGTAACCTAGAAAACTGAATCCATCACCTTCCGGCTGACCTCTAAAATGAAGCTAAATAGGATTTTATTTCCAATGCAAATAATAAACAAAAGGCAGCATGAAGAGTAATTATCAAGAAATTGGCCATCGTAATACAAAAGAAAATCTTCCTTTTACCCCAGACACTAAATATTTTTTTCTTATAAGCTATTGAAGACAATTTGTTCTCTCAAAAATTTGATGCTGCGAATATTGCTTCCCTCGAAACGTTGATGCAATTATTGGCAATATGTTGCAAAATCTTCTTCCAAATAATGTAAATTTTAAATAGAATTTTGTTACTTTATTTGATATTATATCGACTCTTAAAAAAATTTAAAAAATTCAACAGTAAGTATATTTATAGTCTGTCTAATTCCCTAATTAAGTACATTATTGTGTTCATTGCGGAACCATTAGCTATGTTAGCCAACTTATGTTTTGAGACAGGAGATTTTCCAGCAGCTATAAAATATTCCAAAACAGTACCTGCCAATAAGAAAGATGATAAAAATGATTTAAATAACCTTGTGTCCAACCTTAAGCCTCATTTCCATAGTCCCCTTTTTTGGTAAAAATTTTTGAAGCTATTATGAAAGATCAAATATGTAATTTTTTTGAGTCCAATAATCTATTTTCCAAATCACAGTAAGGCTTTTCATCTGGGAAATCTAAAATTTTGGCAGTAGAGTCCATAGTTAATTGTCATAAATGCATTTGAAGAGGAGTCAGTCTCTGTGACACTATGTGATCTTAGTAAGGCTTCCGACTGTGTTAATCATTCAATATTACTCACAAAGCTAGAATAATATGGTGTTAAGGGAGTTGCACTGAAACTAATGAAGTCGTATTTGGATGATCGCTACCAATTGGTTTAACTTGATGGCTGTCGATCTGCAGCTCTCAAAGTGAAATGTGGTATCTCACTGCTTGGCCCAGTACTTTTCATCATCATGATTAATGATTTGCCCTATAATATGAAACCTATATCTGTTTTATATGCTGATGACATAATATTAATAATTTACATTTAAATACTAAAAAAACTCAGCGTATTGTATGCAGTCTTAAATAAAAAATAACTGAATTTGAAACTAATAAAATACTACAAATTTATATTGAAACAAAACTTAACTGGGATACCCACATCAGTCAGATCTGTAATAAACTGAGTAAAGCTGTTTATATGTTAAGAAAGATCAACTTTCTCATTTCAAATGAGTATCGTTTAACACTTTACCATGCCTTCTTTCAATATCATTTGAATTATGGTATTAAGTTATGGGGCCATTCCCCACATGTTGAACAACTTTTGGTACTACAAAAGAGAGCTATTTGCTCTCTTGCACATGATTTCTGCAAACCTTTTTTTATTAGGTATGGAATCATGACTGTATTTAGTTTATATATCTTTAAGGCTCTGATTCATGTGAAAGTTAATCTAGAAACTTACCAATTAAGATCTCATATTCACAACTAAACGACAAGGAATAAAGCAAATCTAAATACAACTTATTGTAGATTGTCATCAAACTACAACACATTTCATAATGTGAACATACGACTGTATAACTACCTGCCTACTCAGTTGATATTGGACTGTATCCAGAGTTTCAAGAATAGGGTATATACCTGGTTACTTGCTCACCCACTTTACTCATTTGATGAATTCTTCTGTGAAAATCTTCATCACATTTAAGAACTTATGTTTAAATATTAAGTAATATTCATATTGACGACATTTAATATGGTTGTACCATTTTTCAAAACGAATAAAGTATTATTGTAATTGTTGAAGGGCACAGGGGTAAGAATGTGTTCAGATACAAGTGGATGTTCAAAACAAAATATAATCAGTTAGGAGAAATTGAAACCCATTAGTCCACAATAACAATTCCAGGATATTCACAAATATGTGGGGTAGACTTTCTTTAAACTTATTGTCCTCTGATTAAGAGATAGACCACAAGAACACTAATGGCAGCTTTAGTTGAGATGGGTTGGGAGATTGAACATTCGGACATAACCACTCCTTACCTCAACAGTCCAATCAAGGATGAAGTATACATGGAACAACTTCACTACTTTGTATATGAAGGGAAGGAGGCAATCTGTTATGTGTGCTGGCTAAAGAAGACCAAGCATATATACTTTGCACCAATCTGGGAGACTGGAACAATTGAATAAATGAGCATGTAAAGATATTGGGGCAGTTGCAGCGCAAAAGTGATATGAGGATTCACAAGAAAAATAATTTGACTGTTGGAATTAATGTGAATGAAATACAAGTGGTCAGTGTGAAAGAAAAAAATCAAACCCTTCAGAGACCAGTTATAAAAAAATATTCGAAATAAAAAGCAAGGGCTGGCATCACAGTTTCACAGTTGTTAGCATCAAAGATAACAAGATCAGGTAAATATGAGCTGGATGAGTTATCTTACACAAGAAAAATTTGGATTGATTTCAAAATGGAGGCCATGTAAATTTAAACCCATTTACAGTGAGCAGAGACATAATACTGTAGATTTGAGGAGTGAAATATTTGATGATTCCCAAAACAGAAGAGCTGTTGGGAGCTTACTGTATGTAGATTAAGGTATTAGACCAGATTTGTCTTATGCTATAGGCTGCCAAAGTCAATATTGTCGAGATCCAATGTGCCAAGATTGGCAGGGAATCAAATGCACACTGAAATATTTGAAGGGTACCAACTACCTTAGGTTAACTCATCGAAGAAAGGGTGAGAGTACAAGGATGTACGTGAATGTGGACTGGGGAAATGATAAAAGAGATTACGTAATATTGGTTTTACATAATGTTGGCAGGAAGCGCAAAAATGAAGGACTGTTGATTCTTCTACCATAGAAGCAGAAAACATTGCCAAGCAAGGAGTAGTGAACAAACTATTCTGATTGACTAGTTTTATGCAAGATCTATCTCGACAGGTAAAACCATGGATTAGGGAGAAGATATTACTAAGACAAACAAGAGATGGAAATGGAAGAATGTAAATACAGAATTGAGAATAGGGAATTATAGAGAGTTCGATAATAAACTGAAATGTGAAACAAATTTGGCAGAAGAAGTGTGGTGGAAGAGGCCATGCGAGGGCATGGCAAGGTTTCAGAGAAAGGGTCAAATTGGTATGCTGTACAGGAAGGTGAAAGCATTATCTGGGTATAAGAAGGGAAAATCATTTCAAACAAACAAGAATAAATCAAGAAAATTATTAATTGAACATGGGAAGATTCATGAGAGATGAAAGGAATATATAGAAGAAGAGTATGGTAGAGAGATATGCCTGCAAGCTTAGACACAGAAGAAATATAGACCGATGAGATTTGAAATAGACAGAGAATATGAAGTAGATGGGGATAGCTTAGGTCTAGGCATACTTGATAAGGAGATAGAAAGAGCATTAAGGGAATTGAAATCAAATAAGGCCATGGGGGTAGACAACATTCGTGTGAAACTACGTTAAGTTTTGGGAAAAAGGAGGAAGAGATTTATGGAGTAATTTTTAGCATTTATGAGAGGAGAATTTGACCGGAAGGCTTTGCTAGATTAGTGCCTTTTACAAAAAAGTTAAAGGACTACAGAACATTAAGTTTTATTTAAAACTCAGCTAAAATGGTTCTCAGGATCATCAACAAGAGGATGCAGAGTAATGATTACTTAATGATTACTTAGGGGATGATGAGTTTTGGTTCAGGAAGGGAAGAGACATGCATGATGTCATGGAAATAATGAGATCACTCATAGAGTGGCACATAGAAGTATAAAATCAGGGTACATTGGTCTGTTTTGTAAATTTTGAAATGGCACTTGTTATAGTGAAGTGGCTAGAAATAAATGAATGTATTGCATCAAACGGGAGTAGATAAGAGTGTTACGAGACTTATCTGCATCTCTCAGACAGCTCAAGTATGAGTGGCAGATGGAAAGTCTGGATGGGCAGTGTTAGGAATGGGAGTAAGACGGGTGTCCTTATCGCCTGTGCTGTTCAAAATATATGTGAAGGAAATGGAAATAGTTCAAGAGGTGTGGGAAGAACTGGAGGTAGGAATGAAAGTTGTCGGGGAATTCATAAAATCAGTTAAGCTTGTCAATGACCAAGCTTAAATTAGTCTGTCAGCCAAGGGGTTGCAAGCATTTCTGAAAGAATTAGAAATTCAGTGCAATAGATATATGATGAGAATCAATATAAATAAAACAAAGGTTATGCGATTTTCCAGAAAGAAAAAGGCTAAGCTAAACATTAAAATAGGAGGGCAAAAATTAGAGCAGGTAGAACAGTTTACGTATCTCGGAGGTGATTTGGACCATTATGGTCAAAGTAGTAGGGACGTTAGGAGAAGAATTGCACTAGGTAAAGAGGCTTTCACAAGGAGGAGGGATTTGATGACTGGGATGTTTAGTAATGATTTTAAGAAAAGGCTCATCAAAACTTTGATATGGAGCATAATTATGAATGGCATGGAAACATGGTCATTAAAGCATGATGATAGGAGTAGATTAGAGGCTTTTGAAATGTGGGTGTGGAGAAGGATAGCAAAGGTGAAGTGGACAGAAAGGAAAATAAAGGAGGAAGTGCTAGACATGGTGGGGGAGAAGAGAGGATTGTTGGGAGAAATTCAAAGGAGGCAAGAAAGATGAAAGTAGGGCATTCTGAATGGCAGTAGGATGTTGAAGACTATGATATAGGGGAGAATGTCAGGCAAATGAGGAAGGAGCAGGAATAGGATTGGGATGTTGGACAGAATGGAGGGTGCAAGGAAATATGGCGAATTGAAGAGGGGCTTATTGTAGAATAGGACATAAGGTTGTGTTTTGTAAGGAAAGGCAAGGGGATTGTCGCTCAACCGTTTGGTTACTTGTATCCATCCAAAACCTACATTAACTGGTAGATTAGCGGTAATAATAATTACCTATGTTATGCAAGCAAGAGGTGAATTAAATGAATATAGTCTAGGTTTTTTTATCCCTGGGTATTTGACAGGAAAAAATGACAAATTTTATTTCAGAACATGAGTAATGCTTAAATGTAATCAGCTTAAATAGGGATTGTAGCTATTTATGTTATAAAAAGAAAATATATGAAGCCTTGATGAAAAATAGAGAGAATAACATGAAAAAGAATGAACAATCTGCATCTAAAGCAAAAAGATAATTCTTTCTTACCAGGCAATACCTCCAATACTGGCATCCCAATTATAGTTATATCATTTGACGTAGAGGGGCTACTAGTTCAATATTAAAATTCAGAGCTTCAATATAATTTGAAAACAATTATGCATTTGATGATGCCTGATTTCAAATGTTTGACATGCAAAAGGCATTACATTGTTATTTTAATTAAATCTATAATTGAAATTTTATGCATGACTTAAAATGAAATCCCATTTTCTATAATATTTGGTTTACTAATTACTATCTTTCAATACATTTTTGAATTTATATTTGTTGGAGTTTACACTATATTTAGTACAAAAAAATTAACACTATACCAAGTACAAGCTTTCACAAGGAGGGAATTGATGACACAGATGTTGAGTAAGAATTTAAAAGAACGCTCTTCAAAACTTTGATATGGAGCATAGTTATGTACGGTGCGGAAACATAGTCAATGAAACAGGATCATTGATGTAGATTGGAGGCTTTTGAAATGTGGGTGATGAGAAGGATGGTGAAAGTGCAGTAGACAGAAAGGAATATAAAGGAGGAATTGCTAGGCACGGTAGGGGAGAAAATATTTTGATTGGGAGAAATTCAAAAAAGGCAAGAAAGATAAATGCAGGTCATTCTGATCAGCAGTGAGATGTTGAAGACTATGATAAAAGGGAGAATGTTATGTAAACGAAAAAAGGGCAGAAATAGGATTGAGATACTGGATGGGATGAAGGAAGTACACACCTTTTTGGTGGCTCCCTGCCACACACCTTTGTTTGTTAGGAGAGACAAGATATTTATTTAGTATTTGTGCCCATCAAAAAATTACCTTAACTGGTAGATCTCCTAATCAATACTACCAAGTACATTTAACATGTTGCACATAATTATACATACTTGCAAAAAAAGATTATGGCCTTGCAATTTACTTACTTATTGTTACTTAATCTTATTACTTCTAAGTCTTCAGGATTAAAAATACGTTTTTATTTCAGATAACATTACACATAAAAGAAATCTGCATCAATGGCCAACTGTATTGTGTGGACATATTGATAATCAACTGCTTTGCTTCTGGAACTGTATTTCTTACATGAACAATATAAATTTCCAATCCATCCATTATCCACATCTTCCCTTGGCTGGCTAGTAGCCAAGGGAGGATGTGGCTGTTGAATAATACTGGTCGAGTAATAGTATGGTAATAGCTGTTATGTAGTACTCCTTCTCCTCATAGAAAGAGTGGTTTTCTGCTGAAATACTAGTGGGGAGAGGAGTGATCTGTATTTTATTGGCAATCACCATTTCATCTGGTTTTTACATCTCAATGTCATATTGATATGACATTGTGAGTAAAAGGGAAATGTGGAGTAAAAGGGAAAGGTGGGGTAAAAGTTATGAGCAAGGGGGACGAGTGTAAGAGAATGGGCCTCTTATTGCAGCAAGCCTTATTCGGTTCCCAGTGAGAGTGAACACTTAGCAGTTAATAAGAATGAATGCATCAGGTACTACACAGTGGACTCATTAACAAAAGAATGCTCAGAAAATGGCAACAAATATGATCATAGAGGTTCGTGGCCAGCATTGGATTAAGTGTGGAATATTTTATGAAATACCATTAAATTTAATTGGGGAACAGCATTAAAATAAAAATGCATGAATGACACCTTTGCTGTTAGAAGCTTGCTGGCAAACAAATTTGGGGCTAGTATTGCTCCATGTATACATTATTAACTTGCCTTATTAACTCAGCTGTCTGTGATCTTCAAGCAGTTCTTTATGATACTAATATACTGCTATCTTGTGAAAAACTGAATACTTGGTATGAAAAATTGAACAAGATCCACAGAAAATATCATTTTGCCCGGCAGCTAACTGCATTGACATCAATAGTTTATTACGTCTGCTTGGCCAACAGTATGTGAAACTGGCTCAGGTTACATAATTACTGGTTTTAATTTTGAACGTGGACTTCAACTGAGACACAATATATGTTCATCATTTGGCCCACAAAATGCATACACCCTATGTTCACATGTTCAAAGCGAACTATTAATTAAGATGTGCTATATGCAATGCATTTAGTTGAATTTTACCCACTACAAACTTGGGTATCCCTTTATGGAGCACCTCTTCAAATGCTTTAAGAATTTTTTTGCTTCAAAAAAAGTCAGAATTGCCGCAAAATCTCTTCGCTCTCCCTCATTTGAAACTTTCAAGCTTTATCCACTTCAATGCAAGTATATTATGAGTAAAATAGTACTTTCTGGAAAAACAGTAACTTACTTAATAAAAATTAAACAACCCAAAATCACCTAACTCGAGGAGGAATGGCAGTATCACATCTCTGACAAGTCATTTGAAAAGATTGCTTGTGAAAATTGTTTTATTCAATTAGCGAGCATTTTAATGATACTCAAATGCAGGGACCACTGTATATTTTGATGCACTGTATATGTATTTGAATACATTTATAGCTTTTTGATTAAATATATTGTTTAACACGTGATGAATAATTATATAATTTTTATCAATCAAATTGGAAGGCACATTCTGAGGAAGGTAGACAGGTTCACCTATCTCGGAAGAACTTTCGTGAAAAATTAAAGGTCAAGTAGTAGGGTCAAAAGCAGAAATGAATTCGGCTAATTAATTATTTCGAGGTAAAGGAAATCGGTGAAAGGGCATCAAGTAAAAACTTTTGAAATTGAGCGGTTTACTGTCTCAGAAAGTTAGCCATCGAGGCAAAAGGATACATGCATACTAGAAGGTTTTCCTTGGTATGAGGGAATGTACAAGGATAAACTCAAAGGGGGTATGAAAAGTGGATGCAGACATATTGATTTGCGGTTGAATATTGAAGACTGTCAAGTATCAGAAAATTTATTTAATTATCTTCAGCGATCAACAGTCGGCAAGGTGCCGAAATAATTGCAGGGCTAGTTTGGAAGAATTCTCTACACGAAGAAAACTGACCACGAGTGGTTAAACGTATTGTTAATCAGAAATAATGTTGTACCATGTTCATACGCTGGGGTCTTGTCGCCCTTGGGGAATGTGGTGTAGACATATTCAAACAATTTTGATTTAAATTAGAACATGTCACACCTGTGTATTAAAAACTTAAACGGGCAAAAAAATGACGCAAGCAGAAGATTTATGTCGTACCTATACACCCTAAACAGGAAATCAAACGACTTCACCAACCTTTCAAGGTCTTATGAATGACCACGTTTTCTTTTAATTGCGCTTCAGCCTATTTCGCTCTGAATTGGGCCAAAAATTAAAATCATGGGTCTATCACAAACTCAGGACGTTTAAACTTCATAGAGAACCTATAGAACTTCAGATAACAAACAAAACATTTTAGAACTCTCCAGGCACCGCGTGATTTAGCCTTGCGTCCATCTATTTTTTATATCAAAATAAGTGAATACCTGAGTTATTACAATCGGTCAATTATAACTAGACAGTACGGTCATCTGGCACTGACTTCCATTTCATCATGCGGTGGTCACGACAAATAGGGAAAATTAATAAATCTTAGGAATCTATTTTAAATTGTTCCTCAACTGTTTTTCAGATCGTGTTTCGCGGCTGCTGTTTGTTGATATCATTGGTACCACGGGATATGACGATGTTGAATTGAGGCTTGATGTCTATGTTATTCGGTGACCACTGCGAGACATTCATCGGAATTTTTTGTTAACAATGCAGAGTTTATTTTAATAGTTTTTAGAGTTATTTCATGGAGATCCCGTTAAATGGATCCCTTGTGTTCAATTTGGGACCCTTGCAGTTCCAGCAGTACCATTAACAGCTGGGTAAAACGTTCTCAATACGGAAAGGAAGATAATTCGCCTTTCATGGAATCAATTAATAGCATCGCCTTACAGAGTAATGGATGTGCAAATGCGTATGCCGAGAGAACGTATGGCAAACAACAAAGTCTACCAGATGTGACTTTGAGCTCCAAAATTGTCACTTTTGCCCCTGAAACGAACTTGGAAGAACCTAGCGGCTCTAGTTTCCTTCTCCTCGATGAAAATGAAATATTAAAGGTAAACGTGAATGCTTGTCATCTTTGATTAAGAAATCTTGCATTAGTTAAACTATGAATTAGCATTTGACGATACAACCAGATAGATGTGTATCATTAATACGACCTTTTTTACAGGTGTCACCTGAGGAAACATTTATTTCTCGACTGGGATGTGATTCTTCTACGAGGGTTAAAGTTGTATCAATTTTTGGAAACACTGGCGATGGTAAATCTCACACGCTAAATCAAACGTTCTTTGGTGGAGAAGGGGTTTTCAGTACTTCATCAGCCCAAGATTCTTGCACGATTGGCGTTTGGGCGGCTTTTGACCCTCAGCTTAAAGTGATCGTACTTGATACCGAGGGTCTTCTTGGTTCCACTTGCCATGAAAATCGTCGAACCAGACTTCTTTTGAAGGTGAATATCGTGTTGTTTCTTCCTCTTCAGTTTGCTTGTGTTACCACTTAGTTTTTCAGCGAGACTTACACGTTAATTTTAAAATTCAATTCCTCCATTGGTGTCATTTATAATTCCATGTTTACCGTCTTATAGTCTGTATCAATCCAAAACCTACTTTTAATAGAAAAATACTAATAATAATTTCATGGTGTGTCATGTTGAAAGTTATTTGATGTTTGCACACTTATTATTCTGGAAAAACGTGTATGATTAAGGTTTAGTTATCCAATAATCTGTGTGTTGTATGACCTAAAAAGGTCATAAGGTTTTGGAAAGCAGAAATCAAGCTTACTAATCGGCACAAGATGCGCTTGTAGCGAGGTGGATTCAAACTTACATATCAATGAGGCAAGAGTGCCGAAAGCTCAGCTTCAGCTGCTCATTGTAAAATAATTATAATTTCACCTTTAGTGGTACTTTTTCCCTAGAAACTTGTTTTTTTATTACTTACTGGAGGAAAAGTTATTCCAATCATATGAGAAACATAAGGAATACACGTTGAAAAATATATTCACAATGATGCATAGGAGAATTTGCAAAATACCCTACAGAATGCAAAAAAATATATAGGTCAATCTACAAAAAAATATCAACATCATTCAAACACTACAAAATAGTTAATGTGTGAAATCATTTAATAGTTGATAACACGAGGAGTTCATCATTAAGTCACAAAATTGTTCATGATGTAATTAAATTACAGTGGGAATAAATTACTTTGTAATTATTTCCAGTTTCTCCCAAGTAATTTTTCACCTTGTTCTACAAAGAAAAAGAATGCTAATTTAAAAATGTTCGTAAATGAAACAGATTAACAAATCTAATTGATTAACGCATCATGTTACCTATACCAGCATATAGAAACTTGGTATTTTCCCTCACATATATATTATTATCCAAACATGGTTTCAATATGTTGGCATTATTTTCAATGGTTGAGCCTTTGACAAAGACTAAAACACAGAAATTATGGTTGGAAAATATTATATCCATGTGAAGGTACATTGGTTTCATTACAGTGCAGTTAATGGTTTCCACAAAGTGAAGCCTTTAGGGTTAATACATAACTAGTCAGTCGTGAATTGATTGAAATTTTGCAATAATGGACGAGTGTTGGTATTAAAGTAATGAATGCCAAAGGATTTAATGGAACAACTGATACAAAACCTTAGAAAATTTTAATCACCAAAGGGAATGTATTCAGAGAAGAATAATTAATACATTTCAAGTATATTTCATGGAATTTAATTCATTTACCTTGACCTCATCCTTGGACACCTAACAGAATACTTTAGTGGGTCCAGCTACTTAGGTACCCTTTTACGCTGCGAAGAATGTTTTAGAGGAACAAGATATTCTGATGAATTCCCATACACACACTGGTTTAAAGTAATCGTTGGCTTGCGTTTTGTGGCAAATTCCATGAGGCTCTAGCTTTAAACACACAAAAGTCTTCACATTTGACAAATATCAAGGACTGTGGGAAATAGTGGGTCAAGCCAAATGATTTATGTCCTGAAATTCCTACTTAAGTGTGCACATTAGTGGATGACACGGTTAAACTGACTCTCATTTCCCATAATTCTTTTAATGCATTTAATTAAAATAGGCACAGATATGTACCGAGCTCTTCCAAAACAGTATGAATTATAGCATAATAAACAGTTAAAAGGTTTTTTTTAATGTTCCTATAATGAGATGAAATGAATTCAGGTGATATTGTTGATGTTGGCGAAGTGTCATGCCTGGAAAATGCCCTACACCTGCATGTGCAGAGGACATCATTCCAATGTGTGGATTTCAGGGGCCATAAAGCTTATAAGCACGAGGTGAAATCAGAAGTACCTCTAGGCTGATTACTCTGACTTGTTTATTTTGATATCTCATTGATGAAAGTTTTAAATAAGTACTTTTTCATTTGTGGAACATTAAATCATGTGACTTCCTAAGTCACTATTCGTAAATTTACTTGCTAAGCAGATACTGACATAGCATTAAGAGTGGTCCAATGGCAAGACTGCAATTCTTCCTACCTGTCATCCTCACTCTAATTCAATGGCCTCCTTCTTCCACATTAGTAATGTGCAGGTGGTATGGTAGGGTAGGAGAGGGGATTATTTTGAGAAATCATAAGGAGGTAGGAAAAATGGATGAAGGGCATATATGATCGGCAGTGGGATTTTGAAGACTCTGATGTAGGGGGAATGTCAGGGAAACAAGGAAGGGGCAGGACTAGGATGGGGATATTGGATGGGATGAAGGGTGGAAGGAATTATGAGGAATTGAAGAGTGACTTGTAGAGTAGGGTTTTAAGTTGTGTTTTGTTAGGAGAAATAAAATATTTATTTGGTAGTTGTATCCATCCAAAACCTACCTTAATGGGTAAATTAAAAAACACAGTAATTAACCCTAAGCTCGGTTTGGCAAGTGGTGATAGAGTTCACCCAGTACTAAGCCCGATGGCATGTAAAATTCACACATCAGGGTAGGGGGGCCAGCTGCTTTCCCTTAGCCAGCTATGGTTTCCCAGGAAAACCTGGAATATGAAAAATCACAAAGCGTGGGTGGAACTAAGGGTGCCCAGAGAGGCTTGCCTGGGACTTATACCTGGGCCCTCTGGTCAGTAGTCCAGCACTCCACCTCTGGACTACCATGGCCTCCCTAACAGGTGGATTACTTAATGATATATGTATGTATAAATATATGCGTGTATGTATATTTTGAAGAGCCAAGTAATCTATAGTAGATGACATAAAAAGTGAATGTGTATGAACTCAAGATAAATACAGCGGATCCTTGCTTAATGAGTATAATTCATTCTGGAATAGTACTTGTTAAGCAAAAAATTCATTAAGTAATATTACATATTGTAAAATATGATAATGCATTCCATGTCAAAAAAATAAATATTATGCAAGGATTATTCAAGGAAAATTATATTTTCATTGCCTAAGATCATGAATCATCTTCATCTTTTCTTCTATTGAGGAATTAACCAAACGTGAATGCAAATTCAGTTTGCAGAAAACAAAAAGATTAGAAATAATTAGTTTATTATTTATGATACATTCCTAATTCTGTTTTATTTGAAAGCTGTCTCGAGATATTTGTTTTTGCCAATGCTGCCAGCATGGGATGGTCTTTAATTGGCATGTGGCTGGACAATGTGTACTCCTCTGCTGATATGTAGAATCACTTGGGCATCTTTTTCCATCGCAGGCCCATTTTATCACAATTAAAATCCTGTTATGGCAGATAGTCATTAGAATGTACAAGCTTATTGAACCCACAGATGAATTTCTGCTGCCTTTGAGCCAGAGCTCACTGCTTTATCATTCCTCACAATGCTGAGGAGGATGGTTCGTCATTTAAACCTCCCACTCACGTACCTTGTTTTCATATGACTTGACGAGTCACTTGCTGTGTAGAGATTCCTCTGACCGCTTTCTCTGAATCTTAAAAACATTTGAATTCTAGAATATCGTTATAACCTTAGTTGACAGCTCTTTTATGATTTACCATTGTGTCCTCTGCATTTAACCAAGTCTAAAATGTATACGGACCGTACAATTTCATAGTGTTTGGATCAACAAGGAGTGGCTGGAAATGTTTGAGGCAGCTTGTGCTGGACTAAACTCTGAGTTTTTCTTGAGTAAAAACGACAATTTTCCATCCAAGGCATTTCCCCAGGGCCATAAACCATTTATAAGGGCAGGAGTGGAAAAATTCGTACTGTGCATAATGAGATACAGTTTTAGTGTCATGAGTAAAAACTCAGTCTTAGTCAGTAGTAAAGTGAGAAAGAATTGTGCATGTTTTTACCTAAAGATCAATGAAATGTGATGGCACTATTTCTTGTAAGAATTTTCATCTTGATAATGATATATCACTTCTTTTAATTAAAAATAATTTCATATTTATTTAGTTAGCAGATTAATGCATGTATATTTTATAAATTTAGATTGGGTTGAATTTTGAAAATTTGGCTCTTAAAAATAATTACAAACATGAGGGTCTCCATATTGTGTATATAGGTGGTTTATATTTGGTTGCATCTCTAACACCTACTTTTAACCATCAATTTGAATGAATAAGGCCCATCCTGCAAATTATCAAAGAAAACAGGCATATGGTTGCAAAATTGGGGATAGGAAATTTGTACTCAATACCCGGAGGTGTGTATTAGAATTGATGAAAAGAAGACAGGTTGGTTTGATATTGGGAGGGGAGTCAAACAGGGGTGTTGTCTCCCCCCCTCCCTCGTTTATCTTTATGTGGAAGTCATGGTTAGGATGGGCTGGAGAGAAGATACAGGAGTGTCCGCTGATGGAAAAAGGATGTGTGCATCAATATTGATAATGACGTGATCCTTTTGGCTGAGAAAGAAGAACATTTGGGATAATACAACACCTTAATGGTATGAAAGATGAGTATAGCTCGATGATAAATAGACAAGAACAAAGTAATGAATGTTGGTGGAGATGAGAAAATAAATATTGAGATGGGAGGAAGAAGGCTGGAACTGGTGAGGAGGAACAAATATCTGGGTAGGGAGGTACCGAAAAGCTGGAGTGAATTAAAATAAGAAGGGCGATGGTCAGGGAAGCATTCAACGAGCAAAGAAGAGTTTTATGTAGCAGAATGGATATTGCATTGGGAAAGAGACTAGTTAGGTGTTATGTGTGGGATGTTGTGTAATATGGATGTGAAATTTGGACTGCATTGAGAAGGGACCAGGAAAGGCTGGAGACATTTGAGATGTGGGTGTTGAGGAGAATGCTGAACATAAAGTGGACAGACCTTAAGTGAAGAATGAGGTGATGTTGAGGATAGCCAGAGAAGGAAGAAGATTGCTGAAAACAATCAAAAGAAAAAACTGGCTGGGACATGTTCTATGAAGGGACTGCATCTTGAAGGAGGTGCTGAAAGGCAGGGCCAGACGAGAGAGAACAGTGGAGGGTCAAAATGACAATGATGTGGAAGAGGGTGATGGGTATGCAGAAATGAAGAGGAGGGCACAGGAAAGGAAAATATGGCGGGTAAGAGGCATCCATGGCCTGCTAACCACAGCAGATGGCCTGTTATGATGAAGAATGCATAACCTACTGGTCTGAATTTTATTGATGGCAGTAATTTGAGGAACACTGGTTCCTATTAGATCTCTGAAGTTAAACAACATTGGGTCTGGCTGGGTGTGACATTTCCATACCTTCATCACGGTGGCCTAGTCACCTGTCTGTGTGTGGTAGGCAAGCAAAGTATGTTTTGGCCCAATGGACCTCAAGGTCTAAGTGCCGTATTGAAGGTCCCCCATCCATCACCAGCTATTAATTTAAATTCAAAAACAAAAATGTTGTGAATATATAGGTAATTATATTTACGATGGACAGTAAATAGTGAGTTATGTATATTCCACGAGGGTAGGAAAATTCTTTTTGGAAGTATGAGTGTTACATGAAATTCTTTCCCCTCCATAAGAGTCCCAAAAATTAAGTTAAGAGATCATGTGTTTTTGATACTTATGAGTAAAAACTAATTCAAGTTGTCCAGTGATTTGGAAAACTCTGAGAGTTAGAGCATATTTAGGTAAAAACCTGGAAATATATTTATGTTGTTTTTCATACAAGTTAGGACTTGGTTTTTGGAAGTAGAAGGGGATAAGACAGGGCTGTAAAATAATTATTACCAATAGTAGTTGAAAGTCTCAGTTATTCTGTCGAGTAACATTTTCATTGGCTTCTTCAAGTTGAGAGTTTCAAGAAGGGATTGAGTTAAGTTTGGACAGGGGTATTATCATAATGTAAAATTCTTTACTGAATTGTAATAGTGGTGTCAAAATACAGAATAACTAGGAATGATCTAATATGTACTATGGTTGAAGTTGCTATTTCTTGAGGTATGTATTTGTAAAATTCTAAATTTTATGACTTGCTAAATGGATCAAATCATAACTCATAAAATAACTATTTTAACATCATAGCTAACATGTCAGCTGATATTTCTAGCTCTTTGAGCATCTTTCTTATTGCAATTTCCTATTTATAGTTGCATACAATTTTATTGATTTATTTTCATTGAATTACATTTTCTCATCAACTGGAGTAAAGTATTTTACTAATGCAAGATATATAGAATATTCACCTTGATATCAGGCCTCAAACGCCTGTTTTCCTGTGTCCCTTTTTCCAACCGTGTGATGCTGAGTGTCCAGAAAGGATCTAGCCAAGTGTAGTTGAATTCCTGGTGTCCTCTGTTTACACTGATGGATATGCAAGGGCTTTAATGACCTTTGTGAATGCAAATGCGCAGATGATTCCCCTAAATTGACTGTTGCAGCTCCAGTCACATATTTTCTTTGTTTTTCAAGGATTTTAGTTGATTGTTCAAGTTGAAGAGCATGTTGACGCTTGCACTTGAATTTACTTATTCTCAAATGCAACCGGTATCATTTATTTTGTATTTTTTACTAATCTGTAAAATAATGTTCTAGGTTTTGGCAGTTTCGGACCTAGTTATATATCGTACAAGAGCAGAAAGACTTCATAATGACCTGTTCACGTTCCTTGGAGAAGCTTCTCGAGCGTACTCTCAGCATTTTCAGTCAGCCCTGCAGGTGATTGGATCAAAAGCTGACTTTGGGGGACCACTTTCAGCACTTGGCCCAGCTGTAATAATATTCCATGAAACCAGTCACACATCACCATTGAAATCTAGTATGTAGCATTTAAGCTTGGATTTTTGTGCTTTGAAAAACTTTGTATTTGTCAAATGAGATTACATTTTTTTAATTTTAGCATCTACTGAAAGCCCAGAAGATGTTATAAGGAGGAGGTTCAGTCAATTGAAAATGAATCTTGAGGCATTCAGCTCATTAAGTTATCTGGGAGTTCAAACTGTTTCACTGCCAACTGACTTCTCTCCCCTGCGCTCAGCTGTGCATGAAGCGCTCCGAAATTCTTCTGTTCGATCTCCACGACAACCACAAGTTGTATACCACACTCTGAAGGCAAGTTCATCTAATTGGATTCTTATGTTGAGTAGGAGGGCCCAATTCAAGGCATTCACTGAAATCAGTGTTTTAAATGAGGTAGCTTTTATTAAATATATTCTTCTCATTAGATGATGCACTTTAGAGTAAACTACGAAATTAACTTTTAATTGGTGAATTACTGCGCGTAGTGTATTTTATTGAAGCCCCGCTTCAAATGGTATTTGGCAGAGCAATTGCATTTGTGAGGCAAATCTGTCCCATTTATACATCTTGCATGTCAAACCAGCCACAGGATTGAAAATATTCCACTCAAATGGTTTATTAACAAATAAAAATCAATCAGATAAGTATTTTCTTGTGTTTTTAAATATAAGTAATTCTCTCATGTAGTAACTATATGCATTTATCAAAATGAAATGCAGGCAGTGGAACCTCACGAAACGAGCATAATTCATTCCAGAGTTTTACTCATAATACCAAGCAGTCATTACATGATAAAATTTCTCCTGTTTATATAAATGTGAAGTACCTTAATGTATTCCATGCCAAAATAAATCAGTTGTGCATTAGGTTTATTCAAAGTAAATCAAATGTACATTGTTTAGGATGATGAATCATCTTGCATATTTTCTTCTATCATGGAATAAAACAATCTGAATTCCGAATCAAAGTTGCGGCATTACTATTCATGTAGCCTTTTTCATGTGGATATGTACTTGGTATTATCATGTAAATAGAAGAAAGGGATTTAAAATTACAAATGCCCTAAGTTATCTATCATTCACAAGGTCAGCATTAGATGCTATTGATATAACTGTAAAAAGATTGCTCACTTAATTAGGTAACAGCTGGAAATCTTTTTTTTAATATAATGTTGACATGTCCTGTCTGGGTCATAGATGTCAAATAGAGAGTCTCCCTTTATAAACGTTATGATCTAAAAAACTAGTAATTAAATATATTGTTTCTATACACAAGAGAGGAGGCTGTGAAAACTATTTTGTATTTTGTTAAGACTTGAATTCATATCCAGGAGGTTGTTATGTTTCCATAATTTACCTGCGATTCTGTCCTTTTCAGAGTTCAAGGCTACCTCATTATTTAAAATGCATACATGTGAACAATTTTCTTGATTTTTTCCTTTATTTGTAGGCAACAACTCTATTTTAGTTTATTCGTGTTAAGCTTGTTTATTATTATTAGTTCAATAATTATTTTCAAAATATGAAATTGATTTTATGATCTATCAAGTACTTCATGCTCTTTCCATGTGTTGCTGAAGAGACTTTCATGGTTGCCTTTCCAATTACAATCTTATTCACTCTTTCTTTTGCATTAAAACTATTGCTGTACATTACTGTACAGTTACTTCCCATCAGAAAAGAGCACTTCATATGTATAGCTCAATAATATAACACCCAGAAACCATGTTCTTATTTTGCTGGAAATCACATTTATGCCAAAAATTGTATATATTTCAAAGCATTCTTTATTTGTTTTGCTATGGAAAATTTTCTAGATTTTGCCATATTAATGGATTGAATGAGACCATTGAATATACATCTCTCCTCTGTGATTAGGTATCTTTTAATGGTCTGCCTGCTGCATTACTGGCATTTAAAACATCAATTAATACCCAATGGCAAAGAAAGCCTTTGGCAGTTAAGTTCATGAGTGCTGTCAGGTGGTCATTTGCAAGCTTCGAGTAGATTCATAAATGGTCATTTTGTTCCATTGTAGGTTCTAAATGAGAAATTCAATGGAGAAATAGAGAACTCTGCTCCTATGTTCTTTTCCGATGAATACTTCACTTGTCCAGCAAAGTGCCTGTCATGTGGTTGTAGGTGTCAAGGAAGTATGGGGCATCTACGAGATGGACAACCACATTTATTGGATATCCTTTGCAGGTATATGGATGATGTTGCTACAATGTTTTGTAGGGGTGGCACCATCAAGTGAATGTCCTCTCAGTTAATGACACCACCCTTTTTTGTCCACAATGTTCCCATATTGATCCTTATTTTCATCAATGGTATCAATTATCATCATTCCTGGAATATCAAATTATTCTCCAATGATAACAGAGCCGTCCACCTAGATGTTCGAGAAAGTGCAGACTGTGAGTCTCTCTTTCTCTCTCTGGTGCAATTGGGGATATTATTCCTCAGTGCCATGTGTGTGGTCTACAGTTAAATCAGAAAAAATGGGCATTGTTGAATTTTTATTTTTGAAAAATTATATCCTTTTTTCCCTTATTATATTAACATTCACAATTAGTTACATTCCTTATTCACTTATTCAAAGTTATAGTTAATCAATATCCTTAGAGGAATAGGCCTTGGTGGACCAATTAACACTAAATCCAGGTTAGACTATAGCACCAAAGTAGAGTGACAGTAAAGGCAAAAATGTAATATTGAAATAAAATAAAATTATTGACTTTGTCATTCCACATACTTTATTTAAAAACACGACCCAGGTTTCGATGTTGAGCGTCATCATCAGGTGACGCTCAACATTGAAACCTGGGTCGTGTTTTTAAATAAAGTATGTGGAATGACAAAGTCAATAATTTCATTTAATTTCAATATGTAATGCAAATTCTATAAAGTTATGCTGGAGACAACAAACTTTTTTGAAAAAATGTAACTTTGAGCATCAGGCATGGTAAAGTTTCTTGAGAAATTGGATTCAGAGGTTTCTGTTGTGAGTTTACTATTACTTGACACACTATCCGAACTCTTAAAGAAGCCTAAGGCTCATTTATTTGCTCTTACAGAAGGTGAACAATAGGAAGAGGTTCACATGTCCACAGGTGGCACATGCATAAGCAATCATGTGAAGTAGAAATGTGTGGCACTGGAATACAAGACTAAGCATAAAAACTTGCCATGTACTTGAATATGGAGAACTTCACTGCAAGTATTGGTTGGCTATGGCTATTTAAGAGGAGGCATAGTATTTACAATAAAGCTGCATCTCAAGTGCTATCATAATAGTGAAACACCTGTAGAACATTTGTAAGAACTAATGACTCAATCTGATTCACAGTAATCTCTGATCTATAATACAGATGATATGGGCCTGCACTGAAGAGCTTTGGTAGAAAACATGCTATCTTTATGAATCAACTCAAAGGTTCCCGAATGAAAAATTGGTAGAAAGGGTTTTTATACTGCGCTAATGCTGATCATAGCCACACTTTCAGAACATTGCCATAGGATAACATCAAAAACCTTAAAATCTGAGAAGGATAAAAAATTAACTCTTTTTACCCTTAAAGAATTCAACAAATGTTTTTATCATGGATATCAGAAGACTGGCCCCTTAATCATTTTGTTCCCTAATTTACAAAATGGCAAATTGATATTCTGGGAATTTGTAAGGAAGAAAGTAAAGTGCCCCTTTATGATTACCTGACACGATTGAACATTCAAAATCATTCATTTACGTCGTAGTGATACATGATGAAAAATTCAAACAAATGCTCTCATGGCTGAACAGCTGATTAACTCCATCCATGGAAGCATCATTAAAATGTATTCAAATTCAGGTTACACTTACTAAATTGGTTGCAATGTAAACCACACCAGTTGTAATATTCTTAAGTATTATAGCAAAATAAAAAAATGTACATGTGCATATATTTCAAATGCAGATGGTGACAATTACCATAAATACTTGCATATAGTTTCATCACAAGAATTGGTGTAGTCCCAAATTTTTACTTAAAATTTCCTTTTTTTGCATATCTCAGGTATGTATCTACAATATTTTTTTCGTAATTTTTGAGTGTTGATAATTTAATTCCAGTGATTAAATTATGTATATTTCTTATAAAATTTGGTTAAAAGCTTGTTCTGAAGTTAATTAGGACTAAGAAAATATAATTCAACGGTATTTATCAAATTGTAAATAATCTATATTTATTTTTGTTTCAATGTATCAATATTATTGACCATTATCATTGATAGTAATATTTTGGGTGGGTTCTGAAATTCACCACCAGCCCCACAAGTGCTGTCTAAATGGTAGTGCTACGATTGTTTGCTTTTACCCCTGTACTGCAATAAGCATGCAGCTGGAGGGACAATATTTTTTGCAGGGAAAAGTCATAATTATGATGTTAATATTACATCTAAGAGTTTTATTAATAATGGAAATAGATAAAAATGAATGGGACAGTAAGACAAATTTAAACATTTTCTTGTTTGAAGGCTTTGATGAATTACAATTGACAAAATTGGATCTATATTGTATTGAAATAAGTTTATTTTGTATTTAAAAGGGTTCTTTTTACACTTTGGGGCTCAAATATATCATCTGGAGTCACTACAAGTCGTCGGTAATCAACAGTACACAAGAGTAGTGGAAAGTGTAGGCGTGTGTGGTGTTGTGTGTCGAAACCCCAGATAACTTGGATAAAATAAATTATCATTCAGCTGATGGATTGCCTCTGCGTCATAGTCAGATATGTGTTCATGTACATTCCGCAACACAGGAGCGTTTATTCTCAGGAGAAATAGTGAAACTAGGGTCAGACTATAACTTTTGAATTTCTGCTAGTTCTGGAGTGGAGAGACAGTTGGATGTTTTCATTATGTTGAAGAAACTGTGGTCTGACAATTTATGGAGAAGCTGCTTGATGGAAATTTCATGGGCATAGTTTGAGTGGAGGCATTTTGGGTTCGTCATTGGAATTTATTCAGAGCAGGAGGCATTGTGGTGTTCAGTGTAGTGTGTTTTGCAGGAGGTGCACCAATTAGAGGCTAAGTTTGGGAGGCTAAATTTTGCCCTTACTGAGTTCAGTGAAGGAGAGGTAGAAATCGTCATTGGAGGGTTTGGTCAGTGGTGGGTGGCTTCTATTTTTGTACTCGTATTGGTAGCATTGATTTTACAATAATTTTTATGAGGGTGGAATTAAGGTTTTACAAGGAGACAGAACTTTCATCAAGTTAAAAGCAGAATGCATTTTCCTCAGCTAAACCAATCACGTAGTCAAGAACAAACAAATGGCTGGCCAAGGGCAAATTTTAAAAAAGAATTGCTAATCCATATTCATATTTGTTCTTTGATTCTGATAATAATAATTCGGTGTAGTTACTGAGTGACTTATTTGTTGCTTGGTAAAACTATGTATTTCTTTGCCTGTAAGGAGATTATGGTATTCTCAGGCCTAATGAATGCAAGGGACACGATAATGGGACAGTACGGATGGTATAAAAATGTTTGAAGTAAAAATATTAAATAGTGATGGCAACTTTTTATTTTGTGAAATTAAAAACTCTTATGTAAGCTCAAATATTTTAAAATTGTATTTATAAAAGAGAGTTTAGAAATTTCAAAGCATTTAATCATCTTTACGATAGTAATTTTAATTTGAGTTGTTAGGGAGAGAAAAGCTCATGTAATCTGCTAGATTGATGATCTGCACACAGATAATCAAGAGCTTACTGTGGTTGGTTTTGCTATGCTGCTCCACTGCCTTGTGACATCACGAGCCGGTCCAACATGGTGAAATGGTTTTTCCATGTAATTGATATTTGTGTCCCTTGTAATGCATTTTTAAGCATTATATTGCTTTGAAAATTGTTAATGACTTCTGTCGTAATTTCTTTGTCGAGCTAAGCTTTCGATTGAATAAATGGAAAAAGTAGAAAACAACAGTAAAATAATAATCGTCATACATTTGGGATGTATTAGGTGAGGCAAGTCAGTGGATGTGCGTGAGTGGGAGTTAGAGCAAGTAGGTGAGGCAGTGGGATGGTGGGTCCTTAGTTCTGTAATTAGTTTTTATGTATATTTGGATAATTGCATTTATTCATTTTTCTAAGTGGTATGTTAATTGTGTGACTGCACAATTTTGAAGAAATTAATTTATTTTTTGTATTATTTCTATTTCAGTTACCAGCATCAGTATGAAAATTGTGTATATATTTGTAAAAGTTGCCACAGCAATGGAAGGGAAGTAGTGGTCGTTCCTAAAACATCTTCATCCTCCGACACTTCCTGGTATGGCCTTGCCATGTATGCCTGGTCTGGGTTAGTATTAATGTTTTAGTCCTGTCTACTTAAATGAATGATCGTTTTGATTTAACTGTGATCAGGTTATGAATTTAAAATTACACAATAAATGCATTTAAATGTAGTGTCATATAATGAGGCTTTTCAGTGACATTAATTAAAGGTGGTAGGAAATCTCTGTAATTTGGAAACATGTCTTTAATAGCTGTAATATATCATGTTCAGAAAGTCTGTATGAATTTCCTTAGCTTTCATACCTTTCTTTACGAAGTATTTAATCACTGCTCGAATCTCAATTTTTTCCATCTTCACAAATCACTACATTGTAACAGCAAAAGAGAGGCGTCCCCACCACAGATCTCTTCCCAGAACACTGATGCATTGCGTGCTTACTCATAATGGATTACCCATTACTACGCAGATAACTCGTTGTGGTAGCGCTGACATCTGGTGTTGATTCCGAGAAACCTGATGATGATGCACAGCGTCAAAACCATGGTGGTGTGAAGTAATATCCTTATGTGGAAGTGCAAAGTTTTTTCCTCTACCCTCCCTAGCCTTTTTCACTTGCTGGGATCGGCTTCTCTCATTCATCTTTGCAGTCCATCTTACTCAATCTCATGGTCTTTTCTCATTGCTCCTAGTGTTTCACCAACATTTTTAAGCTGTGAAAAAATTAGGTCTACTGAGTCTTTGGTGCCATGATTAGATTTAGGTTTATGCCTCTTTTGCACCGACTTGAAGTTATTTGACATTATCAGCGGACAAAATTGTGCATGGAGCCTCATCGAATACATATCCTGTGATAGTATGAACCACCGATATAAAGTGATGTGGACCTTAAACTGTCCTTTGGGGGTAGCTAGACTCTTGCTAGGAAACCCTAAATTTCTCATACTGACATTCTCACAATACTTGTTACGTTCTTGAACCTGCCCTTAACCATATTATTGTAATGTAAGGATCCACCATGGCACTTATCTATGTTTGCTGGCATAAGTCTTCTCTTAGCATATGTATGCTAAATGCAAATATTTCAATCCTGCATTTTTCCATTAGTATTCTAAGGATATTTGCTTTACATCCGTAGGACTTCAATTGGACATGATGCCAATTTGGTTTTCTGTTTACTCCTATTTGAGTATTACTCATGATCTCTTCCCCTGACACATGTCATGAGTGTCACTATGTGTGACCTTGATTGCTCTATACTTGTACGTGTACTTTATACTTGTTACATTTTTGTATATCCTTTTTGCTTGAAAATAGGAATCAAGATGATTTTCCTCCAGTTTTTTAGCAAAATACTTTCATCATTTCTTTTTACACAATTTTGTTAATCCCTTGTTCTAACAGATGGTTGTAGGAGGTATCCTATCTGAGTGATTTCCTTCTTTTCATGTATGTTACTGCTTTTGTGAATTAATTTGCTGTACATTCACTAAATACTCATGTATTTGGCTCTATTTCAAGGGTAAGTTCCTTAAGGTTTTCAATGTTCAAGAGTTCTTCAAAATATTCCTCCCTCTGTTTTTCATATCATCTTTTAATAAAACTATTTTGTCCTTGTTTTTAAGTGTCTAATATGTGGAGTTCCTTTGGTCAATTTCTCTCTGTTCCTTTGGTCAATTTCTCTCTGCTGTGTGCCCCTCATGGTCATTTATCCTAATATACTGGAGACCAAGCAGTATTTCTGCCACACTATGACCTCCTTCTCAGGTGTGGATTTGCACCCACTCATTACCCCTTCACTGAAGGAGCTTGTGATGTTCCTCCCAAAATGTGCATGTACTACACTGGTGAGAACTTGAATATGTCTCTATGATCATGGCTTGCCCTTGCCCAGCTTTTTGTGTAATCTGAATTGGGTGGACTGTAATTTTACTCCATAAAAGTTGAAAGAGTTTTTATGATGTTATCCTGCACAAAATCTTGTTCCTTAAAAGGCCTTATGAATCCACAATGTAGGAGGATGCTTCAGTAGCTTAGCTGCCTAAAGCACTTGGCTGGACATTGAAGGATTTGGGTTCGAATCCTGGTTTAGGCAAATGGTTTTTACATTGTGAAATTCTCAGACTTGTGTGCACAACATTGTGTGACTCCTTTTAGTAACTGTCCGGGCATTTGTCACAGTTCTTTGAATGATGTTACCTGTGTTTGCCAAAGAGCTACTTATTATTAAATACCTTCACATATTTATATTCCAGCTATGTCTTGGAGTGCTCCCATTGTGGTGTCATTTACCGAAGTCGTCAGTATTGGTACGGGAATAAGAATCCAGAAGATGCAGCTGTTAGGACAGAAATAAGACATGTTTGGCCAGGGGTATGTTTTCTTTCTACTGTTTATTCTTAATATTTTGTCGATTTTTTAGTGAAATGGTGCGACATTGCCCCGTACACCACTTCCCCAATTTATGATTGAGGTTCTGAAATCAAATGGAGTTTTGATTCAGATGGGAGATGATTATTTGTAAAGCACCGTGTTTTGTAGCATTTAAGGTAATATGCACATGTTCAACTGCACATAAGCCATCATTAGTGTCATAACCTAATGAATTGCTAAACCCACTTCATGCATCACAAAACATGACATTCACACTGATTTAATTTAAAGTTGTATCAGAGTTGTTTTTAATGATAAACCTTTGAATTGTAAAGGACTTAAATTTTGATATTAGTTGTTTGCATATAAGGGAGGCCCAGGGCCATAATCTGAAACATTCCTCCTAAGAGACTGAGATTGACCTTGGGCTCTCTGTACACCATTGCAACATCTGCGCCTTTTCTCTTATTGCTGATGCTGGCCCAAACAAGCTTCAAACCAACCTCCTCCTTGGAGAGGTGAAAGTTTGTTGTGGTAACAGTATAATCACATTCTAAATGGTATTAATGTCATTCATGGTGGAATCTTGTTAGTGTGTTTTTGAAAGGAACCAGATTTCTGAACCAGTATAAATTGCATCCCAATTAGGGTAGCATAATTTGTGGAAAGGAATCATTGATGTAATTAATAATTAATGATCATTCCATAGCTTGTTTGTGATAATACATGGCAAAAATATTTTTTGCTAATAATTTGAAAAATATGTATAATTCCACCTGAATAAAATTTAACTATGTTGTTCATCTATTAATACTTAGCAGTATAAATCAGTTATCAATTAATAATTTCTCCATAAATCATAACAATGCAGCACAATTTGCAAATTGCATTCCATTCCATTAAGTGAATTGCATGAATTCCATTTTTCATCTAGAAACTTCATTTAATGTTGATGATTGAGTGTTACTTTTTCCTTCTACGTCCTTGTTTCATTCCAGAATTTGCCAACTTCTCATAGAAGGGAAAGCTTTTCTCCTGTGGCAATCTAGTCTTTTACTACATATCAAAGATTCGGTTTAGTTATCTGAACTGTGCTCTATGAATTATGTTTCCAGAGTCCCATGGCAAATCATGGAGCACAGAATGCTGCTCAGAGGGTCCTCGATGGAGTCACTTTTATTTCTGAAGCTGTTGCCAGTGTTGGTTCCCCTCCTACACGAATAGTTTCTTCTTGGGTTGCTGATCAAATTGCTCCAAAATATTGGAAACCAAATAATGAAATAAAGGTGAGTGCTCCAGAGTTGTGTAGTTAAATACGGTTTTGATCTGGTAATTGCTACATATGAGTGACCTTTCAGCATGAAAAAATGCCATCATGACATCACCTACAGTTCGTACTTCAACTTCATAGAGGACTGATTTTAAAGTGAACTAAAAAATTCAGTTTCAGATTCAAAGAGGATAACACGGAAGAAGGTTGAGAAAATGGAACATAGAATAGGATTAACTGGTATGGAAAAAAAAGGGAGTATCAGCTGGATGTAGAAAAAATCTTGAATGAGGAAAGATAGATAGATCGATAGTTGTCTTTATTTTGAGGTGACATTGAGACTATGGAGTCTCTTTCACCAAATAACCCCTGAACCATGATGAGAGAGATGGGATATGGAAAAGAAATATGTGTACATCAAAAAATGGATAGTAAAAGCCACGAACGAAACTATAGAAACAGTTCATAGGGACAGGACAAGGTAGCCATGGATTTATGATGAGTTAGTTAGGATGATAGACGAGTGAAGGAGATGGAAGAATGTGGACAGGTTAGGTGCAAAGAATTAAAAATAGTTGAATCATAAACTGAAACAGGAAACTTATAGGGTGAAAAAAGGCACAAGGATATGGAAAGAGTGACGAGGAAAGAGTGAAATTGGTTCACTGTACAGGGAATACAGGAAAGGGGAGAGACACACACGATGCCATAGCAGTAATGAGATCACTGACGGAGAGAGACAACGGTCTGAATATTTCTTTCTGTCTTGTAGATTGTAGAAAGCAATTGATAGAGGGAATTGGATAGAATTCAGGAATGTATGGAAGAAAATAGGAGTAGATTGGCAGAATAGTTGGTTTATCCATATCTTGCTCATATCTCAGACTGTTAGGTGTGAGTTGGGGATGGGGAGTTGCACTGGGCAGTGTTAGGAAGAGGGGTGAGACAGGGCTGTCCATCACGTCTACTTTTGAACAAATATGTGGATAAAATTGAGGATTGGAAAAAACTGGTGAAAAGAGGAGTGAGAGTCTGTGAGAAATTCATAAAATCAGTCAAGTTTTTGAATGACCAAGCTTTCCATCGCCATTCAGACAATGGGTGGCAAGTATTGCTGAGTGCTCTAGAAAGTCAGTGCAATAGATATGGGAAGTAATTAAATTTAAATAAAACAAAGGTTATATGATTTCTGAGTAACATAAAGGCTAAGTTAAATTTTCAAATTGGAGGTTAAATGGTAGAGTAGGTGGAGCAGTTGAACCATTTAGGTTGAAAACATTTCTGACATAGTGAAAGTAGTAGGTACATAAGAAGAAGAATTGAATTAGGTAAAGAAGCTTTTACAAGGAGAAGGGAATCTATGATAGGTACTTTGAGTAAGGATGTAGAGGAAGAGGCTTGTCAAAACTTTGATATGGAGTGTGGTTCTGTATGATCATTGAAGCAGAATAATAGGCATACATTGGAGGCTTTTGAAATGTGGTTGTGGAAAAGGATGGAATAGGTGAAGTGAGTAGAAAGGAAAACAAATGAGGGAGTACTAGGCATGGTGAATGGGGAGGATAGAGAGGGGATTACTTGGAGAAATCAGAAAGAGGCAGGAAAGGTGAATATATAGCAATCTGATTGGCAATGGAATGTTGAAGACTGATAGAGGGGAGAATGTGAGGTAGATGGGGCAGAAATAGGATAGAGATGTTAAATGGAATGAAGTATGTGGAACTGAAGAGGAATTTACTGTAGTGTTGAATTTTAGGTTTCTCTGATTATAATATGGCTTTATATTGGTTTGATGCTTTATTTAATTTATTTCAGTAATCTGATTGTGCCTGCTACTTGGGTACACTGTTATTTAATCAGTTCTTTACCACTTAACCAACCTTTATTTTTATTTTATGATACCATTAACAAACCTACTATGGGATATTAATAAATATTTTTTATCTAACCTTTAAATAAGCCTTGGCAATAAATCTGCTGGTGCAAATAATGGAGTATTTCATGTAGTAATTGTACCTTTGCATAGAGAGAGATTGATATGGCTTCATAGAGGCATTTTAAACTTGCAGCGCATTTTCTAGTAGATACTATTTTTGTGATAAAAAAGACTGTCTGTTGAATTCATGTATATAAATTTGAAATATTTGCTAAATTGAGATTCTGTTGATTTTCCAGGAATGCTGTGTGTGCAAGAAGGTGTTTGATATGTCGGACACCAAACATCATTGTCGATCCTGTGGCGAAGGAGTCTGTGCTGATTGCTCAAAAAATGTCATGCCTGTTCCAAAGTGGGGTTGGAAAACCCCAGTGCGAGTGTGTGATGCATGTTTTAAGAATGGTAATGTGGCTTGTCCTCCTCAGTAATCATGTTGACATGGCTTTGCATTTCAGGAAATAAATGATAATGAATGATTATTTTCAGTTTCAGGTACCAAAGCTGCGAGTGATGATGATGAAGCAGACGAGAGTGAAGTGCTTGTGAGGAAATGTGGTGAAGCTGTCGCAAGCACATTGAGCACAGTTGCGTCTGTGCTTGATATTCCCAGGGGTAAGTGTACTGGCAAATGGCTAAGCTCCAGTGATGACATACATCTTTTAAGGTCTTGAATTACAAGCTGGCACTTAGTTTGAATGGCTGATGAATTTGTGTAGATATAGAAAAAATTGGATTATTTATTGTTATACAAAGGTAGGAAGAGTGAAATTAGTTCTTTGTACAGGAAAGTGAAAGCCTTGCCAGGAAGTAAGAAGGAAAAATCAAAGGCAAAGGATAAAAAATTAGTCAGGAAAATTATATTGCGAATTGAACTGGGAAAAAATTCAAGAAAGATGGAAAGGATGTTTAGAGGATCTACGTGGTGAAAATATTAGGCCATCTAGGTTAGACATAGAAAGAGATTATGATCTGGATGAAGGTAGCTAAGGTCCAAGCGTACTTGGTGCCAAAATAAATAGGAAACTAAGTAAATTGAAAACAAATTAGAGTGTGGGGATGAAAACAGTTCTGTGGAATTTCTTAGAGGTTTAGGAGGACATGTGAGGAAGAGTTCGTATGGACTAATTCTTACCATTTATGAGGGTGAAATTTGGCTGAAAGATTTTCTCAGATCAGTATGAGCTCCCATCCCTAAAAACATAAGGGCTACAGAATATTTGAAGACTACTGAACAATAAGTGTGATTTTGCACACAATTGCAATGGTACCCAGGATCGTCAGTTAAGGACTGATAAGAGGGCAATTGAGTCCCTAGGAATAATCAGTTTGGATTCAGACTGTTAAGGAATCATGCATGACTTGACCCTTTTGCGAAAGGGATAGAAACGCAAATAAAAGACAAACGCAAGGCTAGTGGAGAAGGTACAAGGGTGCAGATCACAAGTGGGAAAAAGTTTCCTCGAGCGGGACTTGAACCAATAAGCTTTGATTTGTCGGTTCAATGCTATCAACAAGCTTGATGACCGCTGAAATTGGCAGGGGATTATGCCACCAATTTGCGATACTTTGGCCAAGAGTTGGCACTCATGAGCTGTTTCACCCACCACCAGAGAAATGGACGAACACAAAAAGAAATGAGCCACATTAACCCAATACAAATTCAAACACTTATCCTGCCAAACAGTGAAAACATATTCATGGATTGGAACTTAGACAAATCAGGGGTAGAGATACACATGAAAGATGAAGACAGGGTCAGTGGGGAAGGTGTAAGAATGCAGAGTTTCAGTAGAAAAAAAAAGTTCCATTGACCAGTAAACAAATTGCTAATATGTATTTAATGGTTTCCGGCTCAACTTTGTGGAAGTTCATCTTCCGAACAGTGAAAAGTGAAAGTGGTTTGGAACGTTGGAAAAATACATTGTGTTCTTCATTTAATGAAATCACAGATCTTTGACTTGTCATGCTTATTCGCAGAACACTAAGCTATCAAGGGCATTGTACATAAGTACTATTGAAGTCCTCAACATTTTATGCAACCAGATTGTTGATAGAAGAGGCTGAGATAGGTGCACAAAGAAAAAATTGAGACACAACTTGTAGAGCATAGTTTTGGAGGCTAATCATGATGAAAGGGAGAAGAGACTGATCACTTTGTGTTATGGAAGTGGAGGGATGGTGGGTGATCCGTCACGAGGGGCAGGGTATGCCACGAGGGTAAGGGGAGGGATGGCAAGAGATTGGAGGACATTATGTCAATTGGGCCTGAAAAGATGTCCTCTGTAGCCCTAGGTGGGTGGGGGGTGAGGGTTGCGAGGGGGAGGATTTGGAAAGAGGTGGATTAGAGGGAAGAATGAAAACGATTTGTTTGAATGGAGATGAGTGAAGGGTGTGGGTGAGGGATCAATGCCTAGATAACATTTAATTATAGATAACTATAGATAAATATATTAATAGAGGGATCAATGCATAGATAATGGTCCACATTGTTGCCAGTTTTCCAATGTGTGGAGTTAGATAGAGGTGTCAGGGAGTATGGACATGGTGAAGCAGTCTTAGAATTTCTTTTTCTTGAATCTGGGCGTTAGAGGGAATGGGAAGGTTAGAGAGGATACATGATTCCTTGCTTATGGAGCGATGGTTAATTACACATATTGATTGCTGTGTTGTTCATTCCCCTGCATAAAACTTTGGGCATGTTGTGCTTGGGAAAAGACACACCACATTGGGTTAGCTCAGCTGCTGGCTATGCAGATGTTGTACCTAGTATTGTTGTGTGTAGGCTGCAAAATTGGGAATCTTTTTACATTTTGTTCATTTTCTTTTTTTTTTTTAAGTTGGCCCGGACTAATATATTTGGAACAATTCATTTCAATTAAAAATGTTTTTATAAAAAGTGTCAGTAGTTTGAGGTCATGCTCTATCAGAGTCAAGTTTAAAATATGGGCACTCTGACCGAGAGGAAGTTAACAAAATATGGAGGAAAATAGTAGTTAGCATCAAATTATTTATTTCCCATAAAGTTAGTTGAAAAACTAGTGTGGCTCACACTAATATTGAGCATGTAGATATTATATTAGAGCAGTCTACATGTGCATGTAATGTAGAGTGTTAGTATCAGCCATAGGATGTACTAGAACAGAAATAAGTAATGTGTATTTTATTTTTGAGTAATTTTAATGGTTTTGGCCAATTTTATCTACTATTCTGTTCACATATGGGAATGGATTACATGTATTGGTTGGCATAGCTGTCAGTGAACTTCAACCTATCGTTGTGGTCTTGTCTACCATTGTTTAATTTAATATTAGAACTATTTCCTCTGTGTCTTCATTAAACTCATTCAGTTTATGTTTATCCATAGCATAAGCCATGCCTGTAATCTCTGTGCCAACAATGAGTCCCACTCTAGGTTTGTTGATAATCATGTGACAGTTTCTGTTCAATCATTAGAGTTCTGAGTGAGAATTATTATTAACTGTGAGAAACTAAAAATTGAAAATCAAAATTATGGTTGAAAGTAAAGTAAGACTTGAAAAAACTTTAGCCAGCATCTTTAATTTATTTTAAATGTGTATCACATCACTTCTAATTTTTACTGTGTAAGAATAATCAATCCTAATGCAAGAAGCATAACTCATGTTTATGACACATATGTGCATTTTATAAGTTCCAACTTCAAAGTTTAGCTTCAAATTTTGAAAGTCATTGAATCATTAACTTGAATCTCAAACATTTCAAGGTGATAATTCGAGACCCGGGTAATCAGAGATTTTTTGATCTAGATTTTACTTCAAATAATTCTTCATTGGTTGAACCTATGTGCTAGTAAAAGGTTTGTGCAGAAGTCACTGTAAAATCTAGGTATATGGATTTACATGGTTGCACAAAGAGAGAATAGGGAATTCATTCCGCAATGGCTGATTAATGTTAACCTGTATGAATCATTTTCAAAGGCTTGATAAAAGATTCTGCAAGACCATCATACTGGGTGCCGGACAGTGAGATCAAAGGTTGCTGTGTGTGTCGGCATGATTTTGGGCCTCAGCTAGCTCTCCACCACTGCCGGGACTGTGGGCAAGGTGTTTGTGATGGTTGCTCTACAGGAAGGCGTGCCGTGAGGAGGAGGGGCTGGGATGCCCCGGTTCGTGTCTGTGATCAGTGCCTCAAACAGGAGTGATCGGCATCTTCTGCCGAGGTAAAGGAAGAGGCGAGGGTTAAGTGGAGTGAAGGGGGAGGCATGCTGAATCGCAAAGCAGGGGCAGCTGCCCAACCCTCCTCCTCCATTGACCTCCCGCCATTCAGCTGGTGGTTTGCTTCATGAATTACTTGTGTTAATCTAATTGTTTGGAACTTTGTGTGCATTTTGCTGTAAATAATGGTCCATTTTCTATCATTCCTAATTCAGGGTAGGTTTGCATGTAAATATTTTTCAGTAATTAGTAATGTAGTAGTGTTAATTAATTTCATTTTTGCTAGGAACTGTCAGATATTTCAACATTGATGGAGGAAACTGGTTTACTATTCTGTCTTTACTTGTAAAAATTATTTTATCATTGTTTTCAGTTGATAATTAGAACTTTCCTGGTTTATTTTGGTCTTTCTGTATGTTTGAATTGAGTGACTTAGAAAATATGTTTAAATTTTCAGAAATATGTACAAAAATGAAGGACACTCATTCCTAGCCATATGAATGACTGCTTCATGATTTTTCATGTACACAAAATAGGGTTTTCCACATGATGGTATAATATTTCACCCTCTTGAGGAAAAAAATGATAGTGTAAAAAATTATATCCCAATTTTGATTCTTATTAAATGGGATTTCTTTCAAGTTTGAAAGGATTAGGGCTTGAGTTCATTAATCTGAAATGATTTTTTTTTCCACCTTTTGATCACGGAAATATGTGAAAAATATGAAATGAATGAAAAATGACTATGATTTGATGAAATATTGTAAGTTACGTCAAAGTATGTTGACATGATTTGATTTGATTGGCTCTAAAATGACTGAGGGTGGCATAGTAAATGTGTGCTAACAAGGGTTTGTAAATCCTTTATCTTTGGTAACTCTTAAATTGGATAGGAGTTTGAGTGAATTACTAATTTTGTATGCACTAACTTCTCACAAAAGCGGGCCTTTCATACTTTTGAAAAATTGTGAGAATATTCAGTAAGTATTTGATACATATATTTTTGAGAGAGTGTTTATTCTGATGGAGTTAATTACATCTTCACTGTATCATTTGAGAATATGACTGAAGATTTGCACTCAAGACTTTAAGTGATCAATGTAATGATTGACGGGAGGCCATATTATTGGCTAATTTTTCTGCACATAAACTTTTTAATATATTTTAAATTGTTTACCAAGAAGGAAAGGATTTAGTGAGACATATTGAAGTAAATGTGTTTTAGAAAACCTTGGTAAATTCAACTGTTGTAAATTATACAGACCGCCTCCACATATTCCCTGTTTGTGGTTGAAAACCAAATTTTTAAACTTTAGGGCTTTGTCCCATGACTACTCTGTGATTTCCTTTTGGTTTATGATTTTGTCTAGTAATTATAGGATGCATATATATGGTTAATTCTCAGTTAATAAATAATGTTATTGGTATTCATTCTGGAATAGGATTTATTCATGAGTTGCTTGGTTCATAGGTTCTCAAATTAAGTACTGCCAAAGATTTTGAAATCTACCTCAGCAATTCATGAGTAAGCTTTTGTATTTTGGTTAGCGTATCAATCAATTATTATTTCAGGATGATGATGAGACTATTAAGTTAAATGTTGACTTTCAAGGGTCACATTCATTTGCATACTAATAATGGTGAAAGGAATTTGATATGTAACATGAGAGGTGAGCTCTTTTTAGACCAAAATGGACTGCTTTTATGAAGTTTGCAAGAAAGATATACGTGTTTTGTTAAAAGAGTTTATGATGATTCTGTTTTATTTTTCATTTTACTTATCAATGCACCTTGAAACATTGGCTGCCAATTTGATACAGTGCCTAGTCATATTTTTGGATAACATTACAAAAAATGAATTATATTTGGCTTTTAAGAGCAGTATATGACACTGGCATGAAATAAATTAAATTTTTACATTGAAAAATCATGCAAAATGGTCAAAGAATAAGCTAATTTCACTTACTAATTCTAGTTGGATACCTCTACTTATTGCACTCTCCTCTATGAAGGAGTAGATGTGTGATATGATAAATGCTACACCGATTCTCCTTAAAGTTAACATTTAACTCGGCCATCTCCCATGATTACACAGTGCTCTCTCCAATGCAGAGCAGCAGGACTTACAAATGCCAAAGTTCACATTTGTTATAGTGGTTTTGAACTGAGCATAGCATGCAAGTTCTAGTGTACATGTCAGTGTCAACCTCATTCACCTTTCCTGCGTGTAGTTAAAACCAAATATACTGCCAAATTGATCACATTACTAATCTTATATTTGTTTTTAAGGAACAGTTGGCAGGGCAGAGTAGGAGTTAAACATTTTCAATTGAAAATATAAGAGTTTTCACCTACCAATTTCCACCTGTCATTAATATGCCTCTAAATCTGTTGTTTTCAGTGTTCCTAATAAGCATTAGTGATAGGCTAGCTGAATAATCCACTGTATTGCACTCTTTGACCTAAAAGTTATTATCTGAGGTGTTTTAATTACGGTCAGTGTTGCAAACTCTGCTCTATTTTAATTTGGAAAATGTTCCAACTAAGAATCACCGCTTGTGCGTCTTGTAGGTAGATAGATATTTTAGTACCCTGCAAGCCATAGCTAGGGTGTGTGGCAGGGGTAAACACACCAGACCAAATCTGACCTGAATATCACCCTACGGAGGTTGGACAATGTTATTCTGATCCCTTATCATTCATGGAAAAAATTACATCTTAAATCTATCTGTTCTACACTTAGTATCTGTAATTTTATTGACATGATCTCTCCCGCCAGAGTATGATGGGGGTAATTTTCAACATCACTGCCAAAGAGACATCCTTCCAACCTTAAATGGTAAAACCACAAATTTCCTTGTTTCCTTTTTCTGACCTGTGTCACAGTGTGCACTTGGATAATTTGAAACTTATTAATCACAAATTGAGACTCCTGTGTTGAGTAAGTTGAAGTGGCTTAGATGTTGATGGAAGGACTACCGACAATATTCGACAGTAGTACTCTAGGAGTACTCCTGGAGCAAATGTGGACTTTGATATGTTATTGTGAAATCACGTGGATGAGGTGTTTAGAGATTGTGACCATTTATGAGGAGGTATCATAAATTTTAATTATGTATTACTAAAAATTTCAAAGCTTCATTTCTTTGGTTGCCTGTCGTGCCATAGTCACGATTGTGGGGTGTGCCATGTTTGCTTCTGAAAAGGAGTCAGCAGTTGTAGAATCTAGTGTGATGACATGTGCAGTTCTTCGGGAATAATTTTCCAAATGCTGCCATAGCTAAAATCACTCTCATTCATGATTATTTGGATGGATACAGCTGTAACTGAATTTAATTCGTGTGCCTTTTTATAGAAGTGGGCAGTTTCTTAGTCATGGTGTTGTCTGTGACCGCGTAATTTCTGAGATGCTCTTGACAAATATGTTTTGATTGTGGAGTGCTCTGAGTTGATCTTTCCTGCCTCCTTTGGATTTCTTCTGGCAGTTTCTTCTCATCCTTGATCATGCCTATCACTTCCTCATTTGTTTTCATTTCTGTCCACTTCACCTTTTCCATACCTCATCAGACCAACATTTTAAAAGCCTCCAATCTATGTCTATTATTGACTATTCATTGACTATGTTTCTGTGCTGTACAAAACAATACTAGAAATTTTACAGAAATACATTGTAACTATAAATTAAGCAAGGCTCAAATTTTGCTGTTGGGTACTTAGTGTGTAATCACTGCTACATATACTAGTGGTGATGGGCAGTTACCATGTAGATAGATAGAAACTAAGGATGTCCAGCAATCCCACCCGGAACCAAATGCTGGCCCTCTGGTCAGTAGCTCGCAGGTCTATCCTTGGGACTACTGTACCCTGAAATTTAGAAATTATTTCAAAAGTAATTATTGGGTATGAGTCTTAACAACATTGAAAATTTGATCCAGCAATATTTTCTGCTGGACTTGGACTTGTAGTCACCAACATTAAATTAAAAATTTGAACTAAAAATGGCAATAATAATATCATCTGAGAAGCATTTTATACCAATGATATATCCGTGTATTATAATTTTGGAGACTCAGGAACAATTCAGTCAATCCTAAACCTTAATATTTTAATGCAACTCCTTTTAATTTGCATTATCTGACCTGAAGTTAAACTTAGAAGGTTTTTCTTCACTTGAAGATACCTTAAGATCACTAATAATTAAACAAATGTGTCTTGAAGAATAAATGGGGGAAAGATACCTAGTTAAATGATTTACCCCTCCAAATGGACTGACTCAACCTTGATATAATGGAAGGGCTTGTGCATTCTCATGACCCCCAGAGCTAAGCTCCAACTTATATACTGTAGTGTGTGTGTACCTATGGTTAATATGATCTAAATTATTTTAATTATTTCACAGAACTTTACTGTAACTAAAAGTTAGGTAAAACTTAATTTTTGATGTTGAATGTCTGGTGTGTAATCAGCTCCTGCCACATACCCTTGAAGTGGCGTGTGGGTAATAGGTAAATAGGTAGATTTTGCCAGGCATAATGAACACTGAATTCGAAAAAATGAATGGATGCCCTCTAAAAATTATCTCTAAAAGAAATAATGTATGCCCCTTTTTTTAATCCTCCCCCTCCCCCTGTATCCCCTCTTCTCCTTATCTTCCCATCATTTGCTCCTCGAAGATGGCTGGGGCCACCGAAATATCAAAGTGAGTTATTTTATTTTTCATTAATCTTTTTTAAAAATGTTATATATACCGTCAGGTCTTTTAAAGGTAACTCAAGCCAACCACCAGGCACGAGGGCAACAGTACTAATTACGCAAAATTGCAGACACAATTATTCATTCTTCTTTCTAACTCTTACTTTTGATACTTTGTTTCAATTAAACCAAGGCTGTGAAATAGCAAATACATTTTTTCTTTGACTTGAGTTGACAGCTATTCAGTGTGAATTACGTAAGTCTATAAAACTTGAATTAATTGCTTGCTAATAACTTCACTTGTGAATCAATGCAATAATTTGTGTGTAAAAATCATTTGCCTTGACTGGGATTCGAACCCAGATCCCTCAATATCTGGTCGAGTGCTTTAGCCAATTAAGCTATCGAGGCGTCCTCTTAAACTCTGAAATTTTTTCTCTGAATGAAAAACTCTTAATGATTTTTACACTCTGTAATTGTTGCATTGAATTGCACATTAGCGGATTACTCAGTTGAAAGTTACTGTTGCGGCATCTCCCGCAGTTTCTTTGGAATTTCACTTGTAACCATATCCTCGATGAATTAAGTGATTTATATGAAAAAATCACAAAAGTGTGGCTATCCGAATAGCATATGGTATTTAATGAAAAGATTGGAATAAATACTTATCGATTTTAGAACCAATTTAAAATTTTAGTGATACAATGTAGAAGCCCCATCAGAATTTTTGTAGATTAGTCCCATGAGAACTCAGCGAAAAACTTCTGCACAATCCTGGTTTATTTGCAGTACCTGTATTTCCTTCCGTATTTCTGCTATAAGTCCACGAACACCTTCATTAGGTAAAATATAGTAAATACAAACATTTTGCCGGTAAAGAACTTTTCTTTCAGTGCTTGGCTAACTTAAAATTTTTAATGCATTAAAAATTGTAAAATGAACTTATAGTAGAATTGAATTCAGTTTTAAACGTTCAATACTGTCATGTCCTGGAATTATTTTCTGGTGATGCAATTGTTAATGAAGAGTTAATTCTAAGTCACTCAATATCATTAAAGGCTGCTTGCAGTGATATATTTGAGATTAAGAATCATTTGATCCTATTTGTTTTTGAACTGTCTTCCATTACAGGGTTGCGACTCTCTTTCATATCATAGACGAGTATCAATTCTGTGAGATAATTCCTATATTCCCTGGTGAAAGTAAATACCCAAATATATATACAAGGTCTGTTAAAAAAAAGATGAGGTTGTTTGAATAAATTCTTGATTTTATTAGTTACCCTTTCATCATGCTTATTGCCTTCAAAATACAGCCCTTGCCTGCCACCACAATGCTCCCAATGTTTTTTCTAGCTTTAGAATGGTACCTGGGATGCTTCTTTAGACATAGCCTTTAAGTCGGCTGTAGAATTTTGTAGGATATCTTCAATAGTTTCGAATCATCGTTTTTCCAAGTTATTTCAACTTAAAAAGTAGGAAAAATGCTGGTGAAGCAAGAGCCGGAGAGTAAGGTGCTGGAGGAAAACCGGTGTGCTGTTTTTGGTTCAAACTTTGGTAAAAATCAATTATGTGTGCCCTGGTGCATTGTCATGATGAAAGCACTAAGACTTGTTTTTCCACATTTTTGGTCTCTTCTGTCGAACTTCAGTGGCACTCTCCCGGAGAGTTAATCAACAGTTTGCATACACTAAATCATTCACACTTTTGATGTCGGCCCCATTTGTTGACGTTGATTGTCATGCACTTCTCTGTTGTGCCAACAAAAACACTGTGCACAACTCTTAGATTCATTGCCCAATGTCTCTTGAATCATTGCATAAGTTTCAGTTATACTTTTCCGGAGGTTAAAACAGAATTCAATTCAAATGCACTGCTTCTCAAACACCTTCATTCTCATGGACATAAGAGCTTGTACAGCAAGTGTGTGCAAGCTCAGGCAAGAATTGCTGTTGTGCGGAGACAAGTCGATATAGGGCCACGTTCTAGGTTGTGTTTTATTTCTCACAGATGCCACACTAAGGCATAACATCACTAATTGTGATCTATCAAGCAATTCATGTTAAGAAAGATGTTTCATCTTTTTTTGTACAGACCTTGTATACACACACATGTAATATTCACCCACAACATCCAATAGTGTTAGTATTTCATAATTTTTTCTAATTCAATGCTTTAATTGAAGTATTTATGGCAGTAAGGTGGCATTTGTCCTCATTTGCTTCTCTTATTATATGCTAAGTTCATGAAACTGATGCAAAGTATGGTAAAACTTTACTGAACATGTGGGATCTCTCCAAAAAATGCCACCTGGTGGACATTTTCAATGGTTTGTGTGCAACATTATAGTTTTCAGTGTTTTGCTTCTGTACATCATCAGTGGAATAATGTTTTATTGCATATATGTAGTAAATGTCTTTGATTTGTAGAGGAAGAGTACCCCAACGTTACCAAAGTCTCTTGCTGTAACTACTGGCGTGTGTGAGTCAAGTTCAAATCCAGGTGACGCCTGTGATTTGCTCTCCCATATTCACTCAGATTGCAGATTTTTTGATAACATATCTTCCCTGAGAGTTACAACAGACAGCATGGGAAAAGGAAATGGCCTGCCCTGTAATATGCTAATTTTGTATGCAGTAAGGTTGAGTACAAAGTGTCACCAATCCTCACCTATCAAACATTTGAACTCAATTTGACTCTTGATGAATATTGATTGAATTCCTCCAAATACAAAATTATATCTATTATTTCCATCAAATGAAAGAGGAAAAATACTCTTCCTCAGAATTAATTAAATTAATTCTGTGGAAAAAGTGCATTTCCTCTTTCATTTGATGGAAATACAAAACTTTCACAAAGTTAAGCCTAACCCTGTAATATTGATAGCTATGACTTTTCTTCCTTTGCTTAGAAATATAAATGCTTTCAAGTCGGCCTTATTGTGTACACCCATGGTGGTACCTGGAATTTTAGGAAGCTTTTAAATTGCAATTGACCTCTGGCCTCGAGAAATATTTATATGCCGTGGGAACTCTTTAGACTTCTTTCTTTTAAGTTTAGCATGGTGTTGTACAAGCTATGAATGTTAGTTTTGAACTTATCTTGTTTGAAGGTTGGTGAAATGTTGGCCATGGCAACTTAATGATGAGCTGTGAGCACTTCGATAATAACCCGCTCTTATAGAAAGCTCTTAAATTTGAAATCACTTTACTTAAAAGTAGTTTCATGGCTGTTTTCCTAGCAATAAAAAGAAAAGATTGAATTCATGATAATGGCAAAGATGTTTATTGGTTCCTAAATGACTTTTCAGATGTATGGAACAAGTTACATTGATTGCCAATGTTACAGACAAAAACAATACCAGAGATAGTTGACAATCATCAACCGACTTAAGATTTTTTGATATTAAGGTTTTTAACTGCTGCCAGGAGTGTCATTAGAGCAGCTTTGCTCTCCTTTTATTATGTGGAAGAGTAGATAGAATATGCCACATTACTTATCTGTTTTCAGGGTAATTGTGTATTTTAGAAGCTAATAAAATCTATTATTCCCTGATATTCTGAGAAAAGTGTGTAATCTGAAATTATGCAACCCATTTACATTTGGGAAGTTTTACTGTACTTTCATCCGTTAAAGAAACATTTTAATTGTAAATCTGCTTGTCCATTTTCTGTGTTATTTGAGCTTTTAAAGCTGAAGGCAAAGGCTCAAAAGTTGTTTCCGATATAATGTGATTTATTGACTGCTTTGCCTGGTTTTGAGTCTCAAATGTCAAAATTCATTTCCTAATATCGTAATACACACTTGTTTCTTGGTATCTGTTCTTTCCATGTATTATTGTTTTGTGTACTGTAAAAGTTTACTTCATATTTTGCCTAAAAACTGAGTGTTCCAATAATTTACCATTACCCTTTGGAACTCAAGATTTTTGTGAGGAGATGGCTCATAATATTTGCCATCCTCTCATAAGTTTAACTTTGTCAAATTTGGATGCATGCATGTATATATATATATGTATATGTCCATGTGTAAGTTTCATACCAAATCTCTTGCTGTCAGAAAGTTTTGAGAAATTATTTTTATTGCTGTTATAAATAGTTGATTTTGTTATGGAAAATATTAAAATGAAATAAAAATAAGTTTCATGTTAAAAAAACAAAAATTTTTATGCCATAGCATCCATTTTATTGGTGATGTATGAGATTTATCCTCAATCAAAGTTTATTTTTCAATTGCATGTCAATTTTAAATCTCAAATTTTTTCCTGAATGCAATTTTATGAACTAGAAATCCATGTAATGTACAAGTACTTGTATTTGTTGTCTGAAGACATAATCATGAAATAACTCACCAATGCACTATTCAGTACAATGTATGATGAGCTTGCAAGTGATGTGCATCTTCAGAGAAACAAAGAACTTTGGTACCAGAATATTTGACCTTTTGTTTAAAGGTGTTTTATTAAATTATTAATATCTTTGAAACATCTCATGGACCATTAAAGATGGTACCCCTTACCATCTGCATGGTATTTTTAAGATTTATTGTCAAGATTTGATGGAATCCTTACTGATGGTGATGATAAACCAAAGAGCAATCAAGCTCTGTACCTTTGTAGTCAGAATGATACACTGAAGGCAATCTGTCGGACTTATTGAATCAAGCTATCACATCTGGAAATTATTCCTCTGAACTTAAGTTGGAAAACTGTGATGATTTAAAATTGCTCATTATGAAGGCATTCTGCCTGTATCAATGAATTCCACTGGATAGGAGAAATGAAGAATTGGAAATAAAAACATTGTGTTGTGATTCTGCTTGTTTTCTTAGTGTTTCCACGTGTCTGACGGAGTAATTTTTGTTACATCTCTACCATTTCTTCACTTTCCTAAAAATATGACGTGGTCTCTTATTTCTAATTGGTGGTTGGTTAGATGTCCTGTCTACAAAGCAGCTGAGGTGATAATTATCTTTCCTATTGAACTGTAATAGTTGTTGGCTATCTTCATTATTTCCTGAATCAGACAAGAATATTAGAGCCCAACTTTTGCCTCAACTTTGGCCTCTCATGCCATCTTCTGCCCAAAGTCTGTCATAAAATGCTCTACATAGTTCATCCACTGCCCTGCCTCAAGCACTCTTTAATGCTCCATTGGCCAGGTAAACTTCATGGACAGTCACGTCTGCTTGATGTAACTTGAGACACCTGCTCATAGAATCTTGTACTCTATTGGAAGAGATAGAATGGTATCTTTTCGAGATTGAAGCAGGTGTACGATTTTCCTCAATGTACCAAAACTTAATCACTTCAAAGGATATAAACTGTTAGGTCAGTTGCTCCTAAAGTGCATGGCAGCTTGGCTCTGACTAATTCCTGTCTTTTCCAGTCATTCTCCTTTTTCATCCAAAGCTCTTTTTATGAATAGAGTACCTCCTCCTAAAACAGAAACAAGTAGCTCCTAGTTATTTTTAATGCTTTCATTATCTGATGCTATGTTAGCTCAATAATGTGGTGTATTAATAACACTGCAATTCAGACATGGGCAGTGATGGGATATCTTTATATCCTGGTCCCTGTGGGTATTCTTCTGGAAACTAAACATCCCAGACTTTAATTATACCTTCTTGTGACTAATTTGTCAAAGAAAGGTACTGTCTTTGATTTTCTTATAATACTAGGTGTTTTCATGAATACTATTGAAGTGTTCATGACATTCTTCCAGAGCTTCTTTTCCTTGAGGCCAAGTAACAACACCATCTGTATAGCAAAGGTGTCATAATGGCTACAAATTGCTGGTAGCCACAAAGATCTCCATTTATAAATTAGTGATGACATGTGACAGAAGACAACCTAAAAGACATTGAAGAAGTTTCCTTGATGTGTGTTCACATGCGAATATAGTTGTTGATGATTTCAGTGTAACATATAAGGCCAGCAAATGCAACAAGCTCTTCAGTCACTTCATGGTGTAATTCTCTAATGGTATAAGAAAATGTCAAGTTTTTGAAAATATACTCTGCTTATCAGGAAATCCAAAATATTAGCCGAAACAGTTGGAATTTTAATTATACAAGGACTGTCAAGAAAATAACTTATGTTTTGGCCTAGTGTGGGAGTGGGTAGGAGTAGAGCCACCATCTTAGTGTGTAAACGTCCCTACTCTCAGTAGGAATCCTGCTGTGATACTTCTACTTTGCTCACTGCGAACTGTTGAAATGTGCGCTGCAATAGAAAAGCCGGCGAGGTCTGTCCAGAATGTAAGTTAAGTTATGAAATTTAGTATGAATCTAGGGACGAGACGAATTTTTATTATATACATTTGAAAGGTACATTCTTTAACTTTTTCCCCATAGCCGCCATTCAAATGGAGCATTTTTCCTGATGATACACAAGCTTTTTCAATTCTGTCTCTGAAGAAATCTGCCGCCTTACATTTTAAACATTTGTTTACGCCAGCATGCAATTCTATGTCACTCTTAAAGCTCTCTGTTGCAAGCCATATCTAGAGAGAGATCCATTATTGAAAATTGGTGATTTTCATGAATTATTTTGTTGCTTTTCATTATCAGTTAATCTGTGACAAGGCTGACCACTACGGTCCTCGTCATGGAAATTGGTGCTGCCATTTTTAAACTGAAAGCACCACTGCCTCACTCCACTTTGATTCAACATTCCATCTCTGTACACTTCACAAAGTTGCCTATGAATTTAAAATGACTTTTGGTGGATTACACGCATGATGCCATTGCAGTAATGAGGTCACTGGCAGAGAGGGACAGAATACAATCAGGATGTATATGTCCATTTCGTAGTTATCGAAAAGGTGTTTGATATTGGATAGAATTACTGAATTTTTTGCTGAAAATAGGAGTAATTGGAGGTGTAAATGTAGGAGACTTATCCACAACCTGTACTTGTCATAGACAGCTCATGTGGTAGGGAGCCGGGATTGGCAGTTGGGAAGAGGTGTAAGACAGGAGTGTTCATTATCACTTGTGTTGTTCCACAATAATTGGAGTGAATCATTAAACAGGCTTAGGAAGGATTAGAGAGAGGAATTAAAGTTGGTGGGGAATACATAAAATCACATTTACGTATGACCAAGCTTCAGTTTGTCTGTCAACCAGGGGGTTTCAAACTCGGTTGGGCCAATTGAAAATCAGTGTGATAGGTATGGGATGAGAATAAATATAAATAAAGCAAAGGATATGTGGTTTTCTAGAAAGAGGAAAGGTAAGGCAAATGTTAAATTACCAGGGCAAAAACTAAAACAGGTGGAACAGTTTACGTATCTTGGAAGTGCTTAGGATCAAAATGGTCAAAGTAGAAGAGAGATAAGGAGAACAATTGCATTAGGCAAAGAAGTTTTCACAAGGAGGAGGGTGTTGATGACTGAGACTTTGAGTAAGGATGTCAAGAAAAGGCTCGTTAATATGGGGTATAGGCGTAATTCAAGCAGGAAGCATGGATTGGAGGCTTTGAAATGTCAGTTTGGAGAAGGCAAAGTGGATAGAAAGGAAATTGAATGAATAAATGCTAGGTATGGTGGGGGAGGAGAGAATTATTGGAGAAAGATGGATGCAGACCCTTTCGTTTGGCAATGGGATTTAGAAGAGTGCGACAGTGGAGAGAATGTAAGACTACGAGGGAGGGGTAGGAATAGGATAGAGATGTTGGAATGAAAGGAGGAAGTAAGTTGGCTGAATTGAAGATGGGCTCATTGTAATTTTGGGTGTGGGGTTGTATGTTAGCTTAGGTTTAGCCCAATACCTTATAGTAACTACGAAGCTTGTAGGGACCTTGAGGAGATGATTAAAATGAATCTGGCATAACTTCTGACGGCATTCAGGCAACATGCATTGATGCGCTTCGACGATGATAAATTAAAATCCGTAATATTTTGGTCGGTCTTCGGAATTACCTGTCAAGGGACATTAACGACGGGGTGGATGGACGGAAAAGGGGAGGGGCTGGAGTTGGAGCAGGGCCGGTGAACGAGGGGTGGGCGTCCGTCGGGGAAGCCGCCGCTTTGCCCCGGAGTCTTTTCGGACCGCTGGCTTCTTCCCTTCGAGTCCAATGACCAACTCCGGAACCAAATCGGTACGCAATGAACAGGGTCTTTGCAGAGACGGTCTTTACCGCAGCTCCTATGATCAATGGATTTCAGGAATGAGAAATTGGAGCAATATAAAAAGTGAATGTGCGAAGACAACATATACTACAGATAAACACCGTTTTCAGCGTTCTCTTTCTGGATATGCAATGTCAAAAATATCCTGATTTTAGTTAATAACGAGAGACTCACTTTATTTTATTGAATATATTTGAATGAAATATGGAAAACTATGATGGGAGAAATTTTGGAAAGCAAGGCTGGGGGAGGAAAAGAATAGGCATGTTGGATAGAACGAAGTGATCAGAGTTGAAGAGTAGTTTATTGTCGTATAAGGTGTTGCGGTGTTATTCTGATATCAGGCGGGGTTCGAAGTGTAGACGCGACCCTTGTGTCCGTCCAATACCCAGCATTCGAACGGTACACTATTGTTAATGATAAATAACGTCCCTTGATCATTCTGACGCTAGTGCAATATTATGTGCTTAGCGGTATGCCAAAGTTCAAGAGAGGGCACTTCTCGATCATTCTCCAGGGCAGCTGCTGCGCACGTGTGCGCTCATTTGTCCGAGCGTCTTCAGCGGGCCAAGGTGAAGGCTACTTGCGACGTGAATTGCGCGATCGCTAACTGGAATCGTGACTTAGAAGCACGTCACCGCCTCCACCTCGCGCTGGATATTTCCAGTTCCAGAAATTGACAGTGATTAACCTCACCGTCCAACTCGACCCTCGCGATCGTTAAAAGGATCAAAAGGTGATGCACCGCGCATGAACGGTGCTGAAGGCGAGGGGGTCATTCCGCTGCTCTCGGAAGATGGCGTGAAAGCAGCCCGCCAATTTTTGTCGACCTCCAGTTCCAACCGGATCGAATTCCGCCCAATGTTCCGTGACGCAGAGGGAGCGGGCAATCAAGAACAATCGAACGAAACTTGGATCCTTTGCGTCACTTTCCTTCTGTATAATTCAATCCCTACGACGTGACTCAATCAACTTTTTGCGACCTACAGTTTCCTTCGATGAGGCAAAAAAGCATTCCAGTGCGACTAAAAAGGCGTGCGTAACTGGCTTGCCAGCATAAATCAAAGAGGCGAAGGAAGTGCGTCATGTTATGGAACGTGATTGACTTTCTCTGCATGTAGTTGGTAAATGCATAAATTATGTGGGTGGTTGGAAAAAAATAGAAGGCAAATAATTTTGGGTAAATTTTTTTATTTTTCAAAATAATCTTATTTTAGCTCGGCACCCTTTTTTTTAGCGTTATCCCACCTTTTTTAAGCCGTCCGAAAAGTAGGATTTCGGAAGGTCCTGAAAATAGGAATCTGTGTTGGTCATATCCGCCTCGTTCGATGTGAATCATTTTCCTTCAAGCCATTTTTTTCAAGGTTTGACATTTAAAAAAAAGTCACTGGGGGCCAAATCTGGAGAATACGGTGGATGTTATTATAATCCAAACTTTATTTAAATAATTTTCACAATTTAAACTGCGCAGGAGTGCATCCGTGCATTGTCTTCATGGGAGAGGATTTTTTTGACCAAATGAGAATGTCTTTTCTTAATTTCTACGCACAACCGGTGCAATAACTCCGCCTATTACTCTCCATCCTTCATTATTTTCGCAAGTAATCGATGTGAATGATTCAGCGTGCATCGCAAAAAACCGTGGACATAGCCTTGTGGACCGATTTCGCCGTCTTCGCCTTCCTCGCTGCCGGATCGGCCGGATTAAAAAAAAAACCACTTTCGACTGTTCCTTTGTCTCTGGAGTATAATTGTGTATCCATGTTTTGTCTGCAGTTATGCATCGACATAGAAACTCGTCAGGATTGCAGTCGGAAAGCGCCAAACCAGCCTTCGAATCGACCACACGATTGCGTTTATTCTCTTATATATCTTTTCCGATACTATGATCGCCATCTGTTGGATTTTATAAGGGATTATTGAACAGCCCATGTAATAGTAGTATTTACAACATTTGTGTTAAAAGAGAACAATGTTTTACGGATTCGATTGTTCATCCTAATTCCACTTGGATATTTTTTGTCAGAACCTTTGAATGGTGGACGAAAGTGCGCTATCTAAGGACCTGTAGAGCTGTGTTGGCGGGAGCAACGATAACTTGTACGAATATATGTACCTACTAGTGGAGTCATTTGTTCCAAATAGGTGGAAGGGTAGGGTAAGGGAGACAGACGAAAGGTAGTCGGCTCGAGGTCTAATCCCAGTTTGGCGGCCATCCCAGCGATGGAGTTACGTAAAAACGCTTTTGATGAAAGCTGCGGGAAGCCACCTCCTGTACTAAACCTCGTCCCTCCGCCTCATGCTTTCAACCAATACCTCCTCACTCAAAATTTCTTATTCCTGGAGTACATTGAACAGAGGAACTGCGGAAAGAATCATCCTTTATAAGACCCGTTCATAACGTATCGATTTGGTTGTGGAGTTGCTCGTTTGACCCGAAGAAAAGTAGAGAGATGATATCGTGGAAGGGCAGAGTTTTACGTTTGGGCACTGTCCCGTTTCGTCTTCCACGAAAATATGAACTTTAGTATGAGATTTTTAGAAAGTGGAGGTTTGGGGCTGGTGGAGTAACTGTGTCCTTGTCACTGACGGAAGATTCTCTGCAATCAGGAAATCGTCACCGATGGAATGCTGTGTACAGTTGCAGTTGGGGAATTTATTTTTTTGGGGTTGCGGTTTGCTAATGATAAAACACATGCTGGGGACTGGTGGGTAAAACACGAAAATAACGGTTAAAAATCGCTTAGTGCGGCAAAAAAAAGCGCTGCCGACTTATCCTTCATTCGACGCCGCAGCTACCTCGGTGGCCGAGCGGTACTGCATCCAGGGGGCATTGGCCGGCGGACGCAATGGCAATGATTACCCAGCAGGGACAGACGGTGGGTCAATTGTGTCGGAAGTGTAATACCGGCACCGTGGAGGCGTTCTTAAGCTTAACTATTGTTAGCTATGTGTGTGTAGTCAGCCTGGTGAACTGTTAGAGCCTCTCGGAGTGCAGCGTTCGGATAATAAATAGTGAATTAGTGCTTCAGAATACGAGTAGGTATGTCCCAAGGTTTGTGAAGAATCCTTCTGCGCCTGCGACTGCGCCATGATCAAAAGGGACTGGAAGTAATCCAGTGGCAATTACTTTAAATGGAGATGAAACTATTTAGTTTGGGTACAAACTAAAGTGGAGTGAGCGACAGTAGAGCGTGCCTATCGTCGAGCGCGGGAATGGACGGGGAAGGGCGTCCGGGCAGCTTCGTTGGATGTCCCTCGTCTATATCAACACCAGCAGCCTGAAGGCTGCCGAGGACTGGAGCGAGAACGTATCTGCGACGGGGGGTGGAGTTGCTGGAAGGGGAGCGGGGGGTTATCGTACGCGAGCGAGACCAGATGACAGCGGGACCGTCGAGAGTGATGGGAAACACTGCAATCGTGTGATGTGACACAACAGACTACAGCACGGGAATCCAAGCCATCGATGTCCATGGGAATGACAGCTGAAGAGGGGATGAGGCAAGTGGATGTCGCTTCTGCGCAAGCATGGGAGGCATTCCGTGTTGCTAACGAACACCGTAAATGAGGTGAGGGGATATGCAAAGATGTGGCTAGATAGCGTTGCAGAAGATATATTTTCATGGGAACCTCTAAAGACGGGGATCGTCAATAGTATTTCTTCCGAAGCTGATCAGACGATATCTACAGGAGCCTCAGCAGAAGGCAGAAGCAGAGCAAGGAAACTCACGAGTCATGTGTGTATTCTATGGAGTCGATCTCAAGGTGGGGTGACATATATGACGTCTCTATGATAAAATACATTCTTAACGATATGCGTGACAGAGAACTAGTGAGGTCGTTAGCTCTTGTGAATTTGAGGATGTTGAAGATTATTAGCAAAGCTAAATCGTTCCGAAATAATATCGGAAAGAGCGATTTTAGGTGAAGCACTGCTTTTGCAAATCAGAATGCACCACCAATTAGACCTTAAGGAGAAGGAAGTGGAGGAAAAAGTGAAAGGAAATCAGGTTACTCAATTGCATCAAAGAGGGGGAGAGCAAAATACTGCCCCAGAAGACACACACAACGGTATTTACATTTCAACAGTTAGCTGCCGCCTTCACAAAACTAAACACCCCCTCCCCCGCACCCTCTCCATCCGAGGTCACCGCATTTGTAACAACCCAGGCTTTCTCGTCATTTTGCTGTACAGTTTCCGTGCTTTTCTCCTCTACTGCTATTACCCAGAGTTTCTTCTCAAAATAATTGTCCGTAAACATCACAAATCGTCCCAAAAGTAACCAAAGTAATCTTTCTTTCTAAAAAACCTCGCATAACGTGCATTGATGGGCCTAACCCTCTCTCCCTGCAGCTCTGGTACCCTCTGCGCCCCTCCTCTACAGTTCTTGTTGGCTCAGTTGGGGAGTCATGGATGCAGGTTCAGTTCTTTTCTTCCCTCCCTTTTTTCATGAATGCTGAGGACCGTTGTGAGAATACTGCCACATCTGTGTCTGGAAAAATCCCTTGATGGCGAGGTCAAGGGGACTGGTGATTGCCATAAATGAAGAAAGGGCCAAAAATTAAAAAGTGTAGACATTGAAGGAGCAATATTATGTAGAAAACTCTGGTTTAAGTGTACCATCAATGTCTTGATGGTTTTCATTTACAGTTAAAAAAATACTATTTGTCTGGAGTAAAAAGGACAGATCTATGGAAAAAACAGATTTTATCATGGATTTACGTGAACCTAATGGCACTGTGGAAGTCCTCGACCATCGGTCGATTGTTAGGGCGAGGGCATGAAAAGAAGCTTCTTCCGAACAACAACCACACACTATATGGATGCAAATAGGAGCCACCAGGCTGAAAGAAACTACACCTTAACATTATTTAGATAGCCACCTATAGAAAATAATGACAGCAAGACCTACATTTTGTAATAATGAATCAGTGATAGTAGCATACCTATTTATAATATGCCAATTAAGTGTCCGTAACAGGCATGACCAGCAAAAAAATCATTAACTACATCAGAGCAACAGGAATAAGCCCACTATATTTGCACAATCAAGAAAAAAGCAATCGTATTTAAAACAGTCACTTTAGCAAGGAAATTCGTAATGCAATAAAGGGAAATGCTCCTTGGTTAGCATATGTTGCACGATCAGGGAAAAAACACTAAGTGCCAAAGCAGTGGTAATAAAACATACCTACAAATCCATGAACATATACGTGTTTGTATGGGAGTGGAGATACCCACCCTCCCCTTGCGTACGCACGCACACCTGCGAGGATGGGTGGGTGGATGGCCCAGGCCAGTCTGGAGAGGCGGGGCAAAGGCCTCCCCTCCCCCAACCCCGCCTGCGAGGAGTTCTCACCGAGAGAGAGCCCAGGACGGCCGGCGCCTCTGCGGCCCCCTCCAGTGCCTCCTCTCCAGCCCACATCCCTCCAGCACACAGACGGACGCATACGCCGTCCTCCCTTTCGCAGTGGAATTTTCCACTCGCGCTGGGGGGGTGGGGTTCGTTGGCGGGGGATGGGGGGGAGGCGAATGGGGGCAGGAAGGCGCGACGTTTCCGTTTGGGCGGACGCCGCTCCGTGGATTCGATTGATCCCGGGACGTGAATGGAACAATCGATATTACCCCGATGTGTTTACTTGAACGATCGTATGATATGGTATAAGTGTGCCATGGTACCAAATCGATGGAGTCACGAGAGAGAAATTGAACGACCTTGGGAAGAAGGAGGAGAAATTGGACGTTGATGAATGAAGGAAATGAAAGGAGTCAATCTGTTGAGATTCGCGTCAATCTCTCAAGTCCGCCCTCCGTTTCCTTTTATTTGCTGGAATGACTTTGGCATCGGTGACAATTTTTGTCTCTCTTTAAACCTTTTGCTATCTCGACGAACGGCTCTTCTCAAGCTGTTTCCCATTCCATAATTTACATTAGCTGCGTCCAAACTCATCAGTTATGCGTCTCAATATCTCAAATTTAAGGATGAAGCCATCTTGAAGGATGTCTAAATTCGTTAAGGAGCAAGTGGGCGCGAAGTTAGGCACCTGTATCGGCCGCTGGATTCAGGATGCATGGAGTGTGTCCTGAAATCGATGCCAAATTTAAACCGCAGAATTTCAAGTGCTGGAAGTGTGTCGGGGATAAATTTTTCATGTCGTGGATTTTACTTTTACCCACGTTGATGATTTTTACGAACCCATGTAAAATATGGTATAGAGTCTATCTGATATGCTTTTCATGATATTTGTTGCTTCATGAATATCTTTGGAAATCTATTGGATATCCATTACTAAAAAGAAAGAAAGACTCGTACTTTTCCACAGATTTTATTATACGGTACATGTACCGTATAATAAAATCTGTGGAAAAGTACGAGTCTTTCTTTTTAGTAATGGATATTAAATACTTCCACGAAGTGAAGCCTGAAACAATAGAACCTATTGGATACTTTCCCAAAAAAACATTATATAAGCTGTCTCTTGGGAGGAAGGAGCTTAGTCGAAGAAGCAAAAACTGCAGCTCATAGATCGTAAATATAACCAACAAATTAATCACGGGATGAAAAATCATGAGATAAAAAAAATCTACGACTGAAGATTTAACGCTTAGAATTGTGATATAATTTCTCTTGGATTACAGATTGCCATTTCGAGATATTTTTCAGAAATAATCAATACAGTCAGCTTTTTTTGGTATTTCTCGAGATTGATTAGACGCATCTTCCTAATAGAATGAGAAGATATAGAATTACTAACACGACATTCATCAACATGTAAGTATGAACATTGTGTTGTGTGAAAGTGTCCCTTCTTACTTCATATTGTTAACGTTTCCAGGCGGAAAAACTACGATTTGATGATTTCGTGTGCAGGTGGGATTTTTAGGGGAGCGGTGGTGTGGATGGAAGAAATTCGCTGCTTCTCCGAGCCGTGCGATCGAGGGCGGAAAAATTAACGACTAAGCTCCAGGCAAAACTGCAGAAGCGACACACGCAGAGCATATAGGAACCGTCGTGCCCCCCCCCCCAGATTCCCACCCCCTTTATCAAGACCCTTTTGATGTACGAATGCCAGTCTGCACCTCACCCACCCAACCTCTCACCTCCATGTTTATTATCAGATAGGCGGGTGAATTTTACTAACTTGGTCTGCAATGTATTCTACGAAATTGTTGTAAATATGGCACTGGTGTGTTAAAAGCTTTATGTTAAAAAAAGAGTTAAAAGTAAATGTATTAAATGATCAAAATTTTTAAATGATACACGGATGATTTCGCTCATTTGTTGGGTATTATGTCTCACAATGTAAAGTGCATTTTACTTGTATAATATTTTTGTGTCTTTGTTTTTCCATTTTGCAAGGTAGAAAAGGTTTTGAATTGTTTTCGGTAGTGATTTTTTAATTTCCATTTACGTAGAATTTCCTAATTTTCCCTTATTTTTACTATTTGTGTTTAGCTTTCTGTTTTCCGCTAAAATATTTTTAAATCGAAATCGAGAAATTGGCAATTGAAAACTATCTTATCGCATATTTTACATGAAAAATAAAGACAAGTTGCTGGATAGGCATACCAGTGATCCCAGCTTTGAGTGATACTTATCTTTCGTAATGGTGACTCTGTGTTGAGTCCAAATACACCCTATATCAGTTATCTAATGATCCAGGCACATAAAACATCAAATTTTCATCTGAACTGTCGGAGCACCTGTTTCGAAGGAATCGAGGAATTGATTTCGATGTTTCGAGGAATCTACGGAGCAGATTCAAAGGTTATCAAGCGCAATGCAAATTATTCGTAGGTTTTTGAGTTTTTCAATCCCCGTCTCATAATTGTTGAAATTGAATTAGTTCGTCCGCTTCTTCAATCACTGCGTTCTTTCACAGTGTTCTCGGAATGGGATCGAAGGACTTAGACAGTGATCGAACGCGCATCGGCCAACTGAGGCGCACGGTAATAAATGCCAAGTGGACGACTGTTCACAATGAAAAGTTGTGGCTAGTCTGATTTTGGGGCCACTTGGACTATGAAAATTAAGTGCACGGCTTAAAATAAATACTAGACAAACACAAATCTAACGACGCAAATGTGGCAACTCTATTCTCCATGTTCATTGTGTGCGAAGCCACCAGGAGAAGTTACAGCCTATAGATCGCTCGTAAAATGCTGGGCATTACCTTTGATACCGATGGAAACGGATGCTTCGGATAACTGCAAAGATGTCGGTGGGCAGAAGATAACTGCTTGCGATTGACTGCCGAGCAGGCAAATGAAATATCTCCCAAATGGCACTACTCATGATCACGAGTGTAGAAAGCTCTAGGTATAAGAAATATGCCACAAACAAAATGGTCATTGAACGAAGGCGTTGGGTTACATGATGCCAAAGAATTGTTCTACACCAGCCGCCGAACACCCTTGCAGTATCCTGCGGATGCTGCAGCCTTTTATATTCCCGCCCACCACTCCCCGCCCCCGCAGTCGGTTTGCTTGGATCTCGATGCATTGGTTGCGTGGTGGGACAACATTCCTTATTTTTGAAATCCGAATTATTTCATGTCCAATGGTTTGATTTTCTTGATGGGTCAAATGGGATCGTCGGTCAAATGCAATAAATATACTTATGCCCGGTATGATAATGTCTCATTAAGTCCAATCATTAGTCAATGTGAGCGGTAACTTAACTTGCAGGTAACCGTCAAGTAGCAGTATTTAGTAGTATTTTAGGGGAGGCGACCGACAGCTGAGGTCATTTGCGCCATTAGGGATGAGCAGGAAAGGTTGAAGGGTTGAGAGACCGTATTAGTCTACTCTTTATGAAAGGCGCCAAGGGGTCCGCAGTTTAACGTCCCATCCGACGGACGGCGTACTCACCTTAAGTGCCCTCCACAAAGCACCTCAAGTAGGGATCGAGATACCACTGAAAAATATTCAACACCGCCGGGGTTTTGAACCCGGGCCCTCTGGGTGGGAAGCCAGTACGATAGCCACCGCACCATCTCGATCCCCGGTAACCGTCAAATCCGATTTTATAAACAAATAAGGTTGCTCATTAGTGAATGTAAACATTGTATTCATGGTAATATCGTCTGTCAGTAATTTGAGCTGTTTAACTGTCGGTTTGAAACTTAACTAGCGGCCATAAAACCGAGCACCGAGTTTTGGCCTTAACCCAAGGTTAAAGTTATCCTCCATTGTAACGTGACATTATAAAACCTGACCTTAGTCTTAATCACAGCTTGATAAGAGTCTTTCCTGTTTGGCGGGAAATCCCTGTGTACATGATATTGTACGCAGCAATCTGGCGTTGATTTATTTCACGAAAAATGAAATTTCAACTATGGAATGCGACTCTGTCACCGCAACTAACACATTGGAAAAATTATTCGCTCTCACTGTCTATATTAGAGAGAAATCATTTGTTCCATGATATTAAAGTGCAATAATTTTGGCTGTTTTCGCGATCGTTTGATAATATGCGCGTCATTACAATCGGTGGAAGTTATTTTTAACCATCGATTCGCCAAAAATCTAAAAATCTATCGAATACAAACTACAGTTATGACTAACACTGAACACATTTTCCGCTCGAATTGGACGACATAGAGTTTTGTTTTCCCCCTTCCATCAGGTAATTCGGTTGTCCCTTAGTTATCTTTCAAATTATTTTTTTCAATTCAGTCAGATCCTGTAATTTTAATAGCCATTCTATAAAACAAATTTTCTTATTTCGAGCTCTTAAATCTCATTTCCAGTTTAAGTTATAATAATCATCAGAAGTTTCTCAACCCGCAGATTGGCTGGCAACATCCATCTATTCTATATTTTTATAAGTTGATCCCTAAACGTTATAATAATTTTTGAAGGCTCTAATCTTGTAAATGATCGCAAAAAGTGAAAAAAGTCATTTTTTAAAAATGGAAATGGGCGTAATGTTAAAACTTTTAATGGAATGAATGGTAGGGAAATACATAAACTCCAAACGGAAACATTCTCACTTTGATTGTAGTAATGTTTCTCGCTTCATCAAATAGATAACGGAAATCACATGAAACAAGTCACATCAAGTAGGTTCTCTCCCTCTCTCTCTCTCTCCAGGCGAATGGGTCACATAGGATCACGACGCCATATCAATGTATTTTGGATATAACTTGCCACCGAGTATTCTTCTTTCATTTGCAACGAGTGGAAGGGATGATTCCGTTGTAGCTCAGACCATGCGCGAGTGTTGTTTGGTCTTCCCTTTGAACCTCATCCATCGCACACGGAGTTTATCTTCGAATTCATCAGCAGTGACCAATCATCTCGTTCATTTGAGGTTTGGGAGGAATGACATCTGTTCTACCTCTCTCCCACATATTCTCCCCTTAAATGTTTTTCCAACTTTCCCAATTCCTTGTGTATCAGGTCAGGTTTAGTCGAAAGAAACGCTAGATTATATTTTGGTGTTTTCGCTCCACGGCGGTAAATGGTGCGATGTAATCGCAGGAGGTCAGAACGTAATCGGACACGCTCTCGCGATGAGGTATGCGTCAACAACAACAGGCGGTTGCTGTATCGCGATTCAGGCAATACGCACGCTACAAAATATTTTCTCATCATTTATTTTTGAAACTCCGAAAGATTACCTTAACTAAGTTTGGACTAAATTTCAAGCAAATACAGGAAACTTAAAATTTTTATCAAGAAAAACTTGTTGCAATTCAGCTAATTTTCCCCGGAAATTTCAAGATAAAAAAATACAGGCTTAAATTATTTGAATGAAATTCAGGTTGGCTCTTGCTTGAAATAGAAGGAATTTTAAGAAAATTGCAGTCATATTTATCACATCGACAAAAGGATTGAAATTGTCGACGATATTCTTTTTAAGAAGAACTTTTACTTTGACACTCATTAATATTATATTATGTACATTCTGGCAGAACAAACGCATAGGGCCATTTTTACGTTAAGCCATACAAAAGGTGCCAACCACACTCTATCCCAACCCTCTCTAATGAAAGGTGTGCCATCCACCCACAAACAGCCGCCGAATCTGACAACAGCGACCACAACATGAAAAAATTGAGACAAACAGGCGAGCCACCGATGCCACCATGCTTAACAACACTGCATAATTAACAATCCAAAGCGCATGATGAACAATATCACGAGCATTTCATGAGCTAATGCCCCGCGCTCGTGACCCACTTGTAGTAGTAGTTTTCTGTTCGCAGTTTTGTGCGTGTATGTATGCAATATTTATTAAGCCCCAATACTTCTTCTACTTGTATTCTATTCGGAATTTTGGTTTATTTTAGTATGTAATGTTTTTTAATCTAACGGGGTAGTTTTTATTGACCATTAGAAATAAATTATGTATGTCACGGGCCTATCGAAAACAAAATATTCTCCATCATCCTGGAACATATTTCTATTCTGGAATCATTCAAATCTTGCAACTGGCCCATTTCGCCATTGGCATGATCACGCACGGCATTGGCATGCACGCGTGCCTCTCCCCTTTTCATTGGATTTGAAGAGATTTGGGAGAAATCCAATGAGGGCAGGAAAGGTGGGTGCAAGAAATACTGAGAGGCAATGGGATAATGGTTATTTTTATAGAGGGGAGAATATTAGGCAAGCCAGGTAGGGAGAGGAAATGGATAGGCATTTTGGACCGTATGAAAGGAGGGAGAAATGATGCGTAGTTGAAGAGGGGTTAATTATAACTTGGGGTATAAGTTTGTTTCTTGTAATGCGACTGAACGAAGTGTAGGGATGTTAATTTTGTGTCCATACAAGCTTACCTTAAACGGTATAAGGCATGTAACGCTATAACGCATTGACGGTTTAGTTAATTAAAATTTTCGATTAAAATTAATATGTAATATGAATTTATCAATTCCCCATATTGCTAAATTTCTTCAAGGTGATAAGTTTTGGAATTGTTTGTTGGGCGCAGTGCATTTCCGGCCTGCGGAAGCGAAGGTGTCAATCCATTTATCAAAGTGTGCCTTTTTTGACGCCTGAATCTTTCTTTTGCATAGAAATACACATGAAGGTTAAGGAAACAGAAAGAATATATCCTAAAAAGAATAGTTCGAGAGACGGTTGAAAGAAATAATTGTTCATCAAATGACCTCTAAGGCGATTCGCTCTCAATTGATCGAACGATAATATGTCTGATGGTGATGCATCTGGATTCGATGCGTATCTCGACGGTATTACCCCGTGGAAATTGATTCCAAGAGCCCCTAGCATGGAACCGAAGTTTTTCATTTTTCGGCCCGGGATGTTAGGGACTTTCCACTTTATAGGACGAGCATACTTTCGAAATTTCTGGTCAAGATAAATGGTGCAATCTCGTCACCTTTCTTCTTGAAATTGATAAGCAAGAATGTGCAGTCCTTATCACATGTAGTCGTAACTAGGGCGTAAGAGTTTTAAATAAGGTCGAAATCATATTTTTCGAAGACTCGCGCCCTCGTGCTCGCGCCAAACACTTCCCTCTACCGATCTGGAAGCAGAGCTCCTCTTGTCGCCCTCTTGCGATTGGCTGAGAATTTCGTTCGAATATTTGTTCACTGGTCTCCTGGTCTCTAAACGTCATCAAAGAGTATTATGTACTTTCTGTATTAGTTTAGTGCAATAAAGTTACTTATTATCACCACATTTCAGTAATTATTTATGGAAGATAACATTTAATTCTCTAATTACTGGAACATCAACTATTTGAATCGGAGTAGTTAATTAAATTATACCGTTCTACCAGTGTATCGGGCGATTTATTTTGAAATTTCCATTGTAAGTTCCTTAGGACAGCTGTCTTTGACGGCGCTTGCTACTACGACGGCACTATTACTACCCGTAGCTGTAGCACACCGATGTATTCTGATAATCTGACTCACAATTTTGCTGCGATCTTTGATGGGATGTCCTCATTGCTTGTCAACACGCCAGCATATTTGTGTTTTTATTTCCATGGAATTCTTCCACCCGTGTTCCTAGCTCATTGTGCACGTAATATCCATAAAAAAATAAGATTAGAGAATCATTACCAGCGATTCCTCTCCCATTCTTGGAGAATTACTTCATAGTTAGATGCCCTAGGGCATGAACCTTTAATTGGCTTAATCTACGCATATTATTTGAATTATTTTACATACCATGTATTGTAACTAAAACTTAAAATTTTTCTTGTTACATCCCAGGTATGTCATCACCCCCATCACACATTCTAGGGGTGCCTGGCAGGGTACCATGTAGATGGAAGTAGAAATGTTACACATAGAGGTCATTGAAAGTAATAAATATAAATACACTCTTGATAAAAAATTTTAAAGTTAAATCCATTGCGTGGCCTTCTCTGAAGGATCCAGAAACCTAAATAAAATTATAATCATCAACGCACGATTCTGGCCTCCACGTCAGCCGCAAATATTGCTCATCGGCTCCACTCATGAGTGATTCACGGGTGGCGTAGTCGTCATCTCGTGTGTCACTGGCTACTCGTTTTTTCTCGATGGTAAGACCTCATTTTTTTCCGGCGAAGACGTTTGTTTATCTACGTAGACTTCTGTCGCGCATCTAGGCATCTCTCGCTCTTCCCATCCTCCTTCCAGATGATTACCGTGCGTGCCCACCTTCTGGGTGCTGGCCTCCGGTCGATGGCCGCCCCACTCTTCGGCGGCAACTGCGACTCAGGTCCCTCGCTCGACCTTGACCCACATTTTTGCAAATGTTTACGCTCATTTATATCCTTTTACCTCCCCACGGTCGCTCCAGTTGACGAATCCGACCCCCTCCCCCTTCCCATCCCCCCCGCAACCATCCCCCCCGCAACCATCCCCTCCTACGTTAACCCGACCACGTGCGCCTAAGGGAAAGGGGGTGGGCGTTATTGCGCGGGACCCCGACGAGCGCCCAGGGGTGTACGCGCCTGCGTACGAGAAGGAGTTCATTGCCGCCTCACCCCTACTACACGGCCTCCTGATGCAAACAGAAACAAACCCCGGTCGTCCCCCCTTCACCACCGCCTTCCCCAGAGTCCTTTGCCTCCCCTCGCGGAATGATCGCTGCAGGCCTTCGTTCTATTCCGGTATTCCGCCATTCAAGTTATCCCTTGGGCGAACCCCCAGACTACACCACGCCACGCACTGCAATAAACAACTCCTTCAATTACCTTCTGGCCCCAATTATTTCGTCCCATTCTCTTCCCCGTCGCCTGCCTCGCCTGTCTATTCCATTCTCCTATCTTAACATCCTGCGTGTATGTCAGCCTTGAAATATGTCATTGCCTCTCAATATGCCCTGCATCCATCTTTCCCGCCTTCTTTGGATTTCTCCCTCTCCTCCCCTTTCGCAACGTCTACCGCCTCGTTTGTTTTCCTTTCTGTCCATTTCACGTTTTCCACCCTTCTCCACAACCACATTCCAAAAGTATTATTACGCCTTACAACATGTAGTTACCTTAATGGGGCAGACAGTTACAATAAAACCCATCTAAAGCAGGAAAGTATGGGTAAAATTAGTTAATTTATAACGGTTCAATGAGAATAATATCACCATGAAGCTAACCTGCAATAAAAGAGCAGCAAATAAGTAGTTTAAGTAAAAATTGAAAAATTTGGTCCCTTCTCTGTCATAATTATTAAAAATGTGGAGCACTAAATGGCAAACCTAACTTGAAAAGGCTGGATAACGTCGGAGGGACCGCGACGTGGTGCCGGAACGAGGTTGTCGTCGACACCTCCAGGAAATGTACCGCGACTGGCAAGGGACAAACTGGCGAAGGTGTGTTTATGCAGACGGGCACGGAGGGGACAAGAGCTCCGAGGGGTGGCAATCATATTGAATGAAAGGGCTGGAATAATTGCAGTAAACATAGAGCAAGAGTCTGATAGCATATTACTAGTCGAGGTAAAAGCAGAACCGACGAACTTGGCAATTATCCAAGTATACGTGATACCAAGCAATCATAGGGTGGGAGAAGTCGATAGGGTATACGATAAATTAGAGGACATAATCGCCTGTTTTCCGTCAAAGAAACATTTGATGGTGATGGGGGATTGGAATGTGACGATAGGCGAAGGAAGAGATGGTGATGAGGTGATGGACGAGGATGAGGTGAGGGTTTAGGTACGAGGAATGACCGCGGGGAAAAAGCAAGTGAATTCGGCTCGGATGCTGCTTGGATGACACTAAAGCGTTGAAACTAGCTGTGCGTAAATAAAGGACATTGGAAAGATACATTGTGTTCTTCATTTGATAATAGCAATTGAATTCTGCCAGCGGCAGGGGTTCGTCATCATCAACACTTGCTTTAGAAACCACAAAAGGCTTACGTGCCCATGAAAATATCCAGGTGGCTCAGAAAGGCATCGGTTAGATTATATCACGGCTAGGAACAGAATTTGGAAGAGCTTGATAAATTCTCACAGTTTCCCCGCGAGTGGATGCAGACTCGGATCACAATTTAGTAATTATAAAGTTTAACTTTAGATTGAAAAAGATAAGGCAAGGGAGGCGGTTTAGGAAATGGAACGTAGAAAAATTAACTGGGTTGACAAAGAAGGAGTACCAACAGGCTATAGAGAAAATCATGAGCGAAGAAATGAATCTGGGAAATAAGGACTATAAGAAGCCGAGAACAAAACAATAGTATCTGTTAATAGGACAAGGAAGCCACGGATTATGGACGAAATGATGAAGAAAATAGACGAGAGAAGGAAATGTAAGAATATAAACACAGAGTTATGGAGGAGGAAGTAAGAAGAGTTAAATTATAAGCTTAGGCAGGATACAAAGAAATCAAAAGCAACGTGGTGCGAGGGTGTAGAAAGTCTACAGAGAATGGTGGAGTAGGTACGCTATACAGGGATATTAACACCCCGTCAGGAATTAAAAAGAGGACATTGTTGGTAACAGTCAAAGATAAGTCAGGAAAAATTTAATTGAACCAGAAAAGATCCAAGAGAGGCGAAAGGAATATTTAGAGGAACTGTATGGAAAAGAAATTAGACCAGCGAGATTAGACATAGAAAGAGAAATAGATGTAGATCAGGATAGCTTAGGTCCAGACTTACTCGAAGGTGAGGTAGGAAGAGCATTGATGGAATTAAAATGAATTTAGGCCGTGGGGATGAACAACGTTCCCGCGGAACTACTTGAAGTTTTAGGACAATATGGGAGGAAGAGTCTAATTGGACTTTTTCGTAGCATTTATGAGGGAGAAATTTTGCCGGAAGACTTGGTCATATCAGAGTTAGTTCTTAATCCAAAAAAGGGAAAGGCAGCAATAAGTGAGGGCTACAGAACGATAAGTCTGATTTCCCCCGCAACTAAGATGATTTTCGGAATTATCAACAAGGGAAGGGAGAGCGGAGGAAATGATTACTGAGGGAATGATCAACTTGGGTGCAGGAAAGGGAGCCGGACGCATGATGCCATTGCAGTAATGGGGTCCCAGATAGAAAGGAACATAGAATACACACAGGATGTATTTTTCGAAAGGGGGCTTGATAGAGTTAAGTGGGTAAAATTATTGAGTGTATTGCAGGGATTTGGGGTAGATTGGAGGGATGAGAGACTTATCTGCAACATACATACAGGTACACCGGTATACATGTATATATATACATATACATATACATATATATATATATATATATATATATATATATATATATATATATATATATATATATATATATAGATGAGACAGACAGTTCAGGTACGACTCCAGATAGGTAGTGCTAGGAAAAGGAGTAGGACAGGGGTGTCAGTAATTACCTGTGCTATTCAACGTATATTTGGAGGAATTGGTTAAAGAGGCATTGGAAGAACTGGGGATAGGAAAGAAAGTTGGTGTGGAATCCGTAAAATCGATTAGGTTTGCGGTTAACGAAGCTTTAGCTGGTCAGCCGGCCAAGGAGTTGCAAGAATTTCTGAGTGCATGGGAAAGCCAGTATGATAAGTATAGGATGAGAATAAATATAAACTAAACAAGGTTATGCGGTTTTCCGGAAAGAGAAAGGTTAAGCTAAACGTTAAAATGGGAGGCCAAATCTACAATTGCGAGAAGAAGGTGGAACAGTACTTATCTCGGAAAATATTTGAACCAAAATGGTCAAAGTAGTATGGATATAAGGAGAAGAATTGTGATGCAACAATTTCAGAGTGTAAAAATCATTCGCCTTGACTGGGAGTCGAACCCAGATCCCTCAATATCCGGTCGAGTGCTTTAGCCCTAGGGCTAAAATGCAGTCATCCGCTAATGTGCATTGAAATGCACATTAGCGGATGGCTCCGTTAAAAGTTACTGTTGCGGCATCTCCCGCCGTTTCTGAGAAATTAATGTCATTCTCCTCAAAGTCAAGACTCCTGAGTACCAGGTTCAGTGTCGACAGGGTGAAATTATTTCTCCACATGCTAAACTCCACCTACTTTCCGTTTGACGGAAAGTTCTTTCAATGATCAGATGTAGTTACGATATGGTTCCCTTTTTCCCCCACCAATTCCTATTTCTTTAATAAAAGATTTTGAAGAAAAACCGTAAACTGAGATCCACTGTGACCGGAGCACTTCTTCCGATATTTTGACGATGCATAGTAGTCTGGCCTCATAGCTGGGATATTATCGACCAGTTCCTGTAGCACAGAACGGCCAGCATCCCAACATTGCTTTAACAATGGAACTGGAAGCCAACGGCCACCTCCTTTCCTCTTAATACTGATTTACTGGAAGAGGGATGGAAGGCTTGACCACAGTGTCAACTGCAAGCCGACTCGCACATATCTTTGGCGGTATCCACCTTCATCTCTCACAAGGGTGGGATGTGCTGACATTATTCATTCACCGGGACAAGTCAGTCGTTGACGAGAAGAGCTTCCCCCCCCCAGCAACTGCAGTGCGTCAAGTCTACCTTCCTTGTGGAATGATGCGTAGATCTCACCAACCTTAAGAAGGCACTCCAAGCTATTACCGAACCCCGTGAGATTGCGGAGAGGCTTACGTCGGGAATACGGGGCGAGCATCAACGAGATTGAGCTGGAGCATTATAAGAGACATTCACGGCTGGGGCAACCATAACAACCAGCTGCTGCCGAACGCTGCGTAGGTAACGACCACTCCATTCGACCCGACGAAACTAAAATAAATACCCGCTCCCCAGGCCATTGAGATCGTCTAGACAAAGAATCCATTGCAGTTCAACTGGCATCATTTTCAGTATTTTAATATTAGCATTGGTTTATTGCAGCCCTCGCCCCTTCTCTATGTAGTGTTAATTCCCTCTCACCTACTCATAATTTCTCTCTTTTATGTCCTATTTTATTTGCGCTATGTACTTGTCTCTTGGTCTTTCTCGCGGGATCTAAACAGGGCACAGTGGACATTTTGCAGTAGATAGGAGAAGACTGGAGGAAAAGACTACTTATCTGGAATCTGTACATGTCTCAGAATACACAGGTGCGGATAGCGAATGGAGAGTCTGAATAGACAGTGGTCGATAGGGGAGTAACACTGGGATGTCCGTGGAAAGGGTAGAAATATATATATATATATATATATATATATATATATATGTACATATATGTACACATATATGTAGAGGGTGGAACATAATAAACTCCTTAGTTTTTAAAAGTCACTGAAGAGCGCGCAAGTAAATTAGGGGAGTAAGAGTGGTGGCGTTAGCTGGGGGAAACCACGCCATTTTTTATTAATTACCATGCAGTGGTCTGGTGAGCATCGAGGCTTCGTCGTAGAAACGTTCTCTAAGGACAATGATAGTATGATAGTGTAGTGGCGACGCAGAGGGCGCTGTGGTCCAGCGCTGAAGCGCATTTTCACCTCTCCGGCTCAGTAAATAAGCGAAATTTTCGTTAAGTGTGACTGATAACCTTCGCGAACTTCCCCCAAGGCCTCTTTATATCCCCAAAGTGACAGTTTGGTGTGCTGCTTCCTCCTTAGGCATTATTGGACCTTGCTTTTTTCGAATCTCGAGGTTTAAATGCTACTGTGAACTCCGTGCGCTATGGTGAGATGCTGGAGAACTTTTTACTACCCACAATGAAAGGGTATGTTGATGAATATGACACAAAAGCCTTAAGGTCTCAACAGGATGATGGCTCATACCGCCCGTCGTTCACGCCAAATTCTGCAACAACATTTTCCCGGCCGCCTGATCTCCTGACGAGGGGATGTTCCATAGCCCCCTGGCTGAACAGGTTTTGTCAGGTTAGGTTAGACGTGTTTTGGGTAAGGGTGGGGGCAGTAGTAGGGGAATAAAAATAAGAATGTGATTGGGTAAGAAGAGTTTATATTCGTACAGTGTCGGGAGTTAGCACGCACCTTGAGTAAAAATGCAGAGAAAAGATTAGTGAAAACTTAATAATGGAGTGAATTTTAGTATGGCATGGTGACATGGTCGTGGGAGAAAGAGGATACGTGTACGTGGATTGGAGGCCTCTGAGATATCAGTGTAGATAATTATATAATATATGGCGGACGTTATGCGAACAAATGACCGAGTTTTTAGGCATGTTGGGGGAAGAAAGGAGGTGGTAGGAGGAATTTGAGGAGGGTAAGAAACGTCGATAGAGGAGACGCTGGTGGGATGCTGAAAATGGTGATATTTTGGTGAGAACGCTGGGAAAGCGTGGTAGAGGGATAATTGGAAAAGACATTATGAATCAAATTATGGGAGGTAGGAAATATGCAGAACACTGATATTATTATTATTATTATTATTAGGTAATCTACCGGTTAAGGTAGGATGGACACAACTACCAAATAAATATTTCGTGACTCCTGACAAAACACAAAATCCAGCATCCTACTCCACATCAGGTCTATCTTCATCTCAGAGTACTTTCTTCCTCCCTTCATCCCGTCCAACATCACTATCCTCTTCCTGCCCTTTCCTCGTTTACCTAACATATAAATGGATAATTGAAATGCGTATTATGGGGTTCCAGGGCATTTTGGTTAATATTGGTTATTGCTTACGAGTATTGTGCTGTTCCAGGGTTCATCAAAAAGGCTACCCTATGCCGGAAGACTACTGCTAATGATAATATAATAATCCTATATTTCGAAAGAAGCCTTAATTTATTTTTAAGTATAAGAGGTAGTCCAATGTTTTATTTTATTACACCTAACATAAAAAGAAATTCAATAAGCCCATTATTTTTTTCTTATAAAGATTTTAAAATATCACATTTTTGCTCACCGTGTGCCGGTGGTATTTCAATTGTTCCAATTACAATATGGACACCATTAATTGCTTTCTTAATTATCTTGAGCTATCAGCGTCAGAGATATAATGTTAAAAGCTGTTGCATCTATCCGATTCTAATTTATAAAACAATTAGCGATTGATCAGATTCTTTATGAAGCGAATTCATGATCAATGTCGCAATGCCAAAAGGAATTTCTAAAATAGTTGACGCGATCATGTTAGGTTTTTGAATCTGTCGTTCAGAGATACATTATTTTTCATTTTCAATCACCTCGCGTGGGATTTCGATGTTCGTTCGCCAGAACTGTGATCGGGAAAATGTGTGTTTCTGATATTTTGATGAACGCAGCAGTTTAATACTCCAGCGTTCGTTGCGTCATTTCAGTAGCTGACTCTCCAATAAACTTACGCTGCGCTAACGCAACTGTTAGGCGGGAATAGCGGGTGGCGGTCGCTGCCGCCTTGCGAGGTCGTCCCCAGAGCCAAGCAGAGTAATACGATCCCATCCGACACCTGATGGAGAATCGGGGAAGTTGGTTTTAAAATAGACGCGTCGGACTGGACACCGGCGCGCGAAATAGGAACTGCTCGAGAGCGAAATCGCACCACCGCGCTTTCCGGAAAAACGAATGTATTTACGGTGAAAGGTCACAAGCGGACTTCCGATCGAGTAGGAGGAGGGAAGGGTTGATTACTTAGGGTCATATTTTGACTTCCTCAAATCTTCAAAATCTTGCCCTCTGGGGCTCACGAGAATGTAAGCCATTCACAGCAAAAAAGATGAAGTAATTCTGTAGCCTCCTTATTGTTCTGAAGTCTTCACATATGGTTGATCTACCCTTTTTTGTATTAGGAGCTAGCACTGATCTGACCAAGTCTTTCGGCCAAATTCCTCTCTCATACTTGTTATGAATTGGTTCGTGAAAACTATTCCTCCCACATTTTCCTAAACCCTTGAGTGGTTCCGCGGGAATGTTGCCTACACCCACGGCCTTATTGGATTCCATCTTCGTTAATGCCCTTTCTGTCTCGCCATCGAGAAAGCTTGGATCTAAGCTATTCTCATCTATGTCGTATTCTCTTTCTATGCATAAGCTTGCTGACAATGTCTGTCGATGTCTTTGGCAATCAGTTCTTCTATATATTTCTATGTATTCCTTCCATCTCCCTTGAACCTTCCCAGATTCAATGACTAGTTTTTCTGACTTACCATAACAGTTACGCACAGATTTTCCCTTCTCACTTCCTAACAGTGCTTTCACCTTCCTGTATAGCACAATAATTTCATCATTCCTTTGTAAATTACGCCTTCTTCCACTCTTCTTTTGCTTAGCTTGTTTCCTGCTTTAGGTTATTAATTAACTCGTTGTAATTCCTTCTAGTTATGTCTGTGTTGACATTCTTCCACACACTTCTCTCGTCTATCTTTCTAATCATCTCGTACGTAATCTATGGTTTCCTCGTCGTTGTGTTATTAATAGTTCCTATAGTTTTGTTTGCTGCTTCCGAAATCATTTTCGTGAAATGTCCCAATTTACCCTTTATAGTTTCTAGCTGCATTTCCACACTCATAATTTCATCTAAAGCCTACAAATACTACTTTCCAGTCTTTCTGGTTTATGCATCTCTATTCCTTTCCCTAAACCGCAGTCCCTATTTTATTTTTTTTGAATCGGACGCTATATCATACTTCATTATTGCTGAATGGTGATATAAGTCTGCATCCGCTCCAGGAAACTACGAATTGATAATGCTGTTCCAAAGTGTGCGCTTAACCATAATATAGTCTAACTGATATCTAAATCCCTGAGCATTTATTAAGTATGCCTACGCTTTTTGTGGTGTGTTAACCAATGGTTGGGGTTGATTAACCCATGTCAACTACAGAACTCTATCGCTTTCTCCCCGTGGTCATTCCTTATTCCTCAACCAGGGATGGCGAAAATTTTGGAGATTGAGCGCCAAAGTTTATGAAATAAGAGTATACTGTTGACTCGCGTGCCAAGACATCAAGTGAGATAAAGGTATCGATTATGTTTATGTCTATAAGGGGCACATGGTGTTTTTATCATAAAAACAATAGTTTTAAAATAGGATTTACAATTATTTGTCTTTAAGGTGTAATGTTTCATTAGAGCTTACAAAAAAGTTTAATATGTGAATTAAATATCATGAAAAATCTCTATCATATTCTCGGGGAATATGTACGTGGACAAGATAACAAAGAATAGGGTTTAGTAGAAAAGTGTTGGGGAAATGTGTAGAAAAGGTTGAAGAGGATTGTTATATTTTGCTGCTTAGTCCTCTTTAGAATACGACGTTAGCATATGGGATCCTCATGGATTTTGATTGATTGCGGAAATAGATCGCGTGCAGCGTTGATAAGCTAGATTTGTAAAACGTTGTTATGACAAACTGAGTAGCGTATCAATATTATTAGAGAAGCTAGGTTGGGAATAACTTGCGAATCAAAGGCTAAATTACAGATTAAATCTCTTGCACCAATTGGAAGGATGTTTCTTTGGCAATGATGTTGAAAATGTACTATTAGCTCCATCGTTCTACGGTAAGATAGATCATTTCAATAAAACTAGAGATATTAGGCGTAGAATAGATAGATATAATATGTCTTTTTTCCCACGAAAGATAAGGTATCAGAATAATGTTTTCCCGCGCTAAGGGGAAAGAGTATTCTGGGTTATAAGTAGTCTGCTGTATAATCATCTCCTGCCACACACCATAGCGGCGACTTGCAGGATACATTGTAAAATAAAAAATATAAAAAAACGGTAGCTGTTCCAGCTTTGTATTAAATGCGAGCCAGAGACTTTTCAAGCACCAGCCCTATGGTATAAATTTAGAGTAATAGACATGTTCCCAAAAACCGACCGACAAGGGGCCGATCCCTTGATGTGAAGAATTAATTAATTTCTATTTTTTTCAATCGCATTCATGTGTTTGCGTGTCGCCAGGGGATAGACAGGGGCGGCCTTGTTGACGCAATTTGGCACGAGGCCCTTATAAATGCGAAATAATGCGCGAGGGGTGGTGGCCCCCCGGGAAGACCCCTAGTCCGAGTGGACGGTGGTCTAAAATCACTCACGAGTTGCAAAGGAAGAAGGCGCACCACGTATTTATAAACCCTCTTGACGTGCGTAATATAAATAGAGGCACGGACGGCTCCTAGAGCGGGTTCGCTGGCGGCGATGCGATTCTCAAGTTGCGTCAACCGCCACAGCGAGGTGGCCGCGAGAGGTCGCTCGCCTCGGGGTAAGCAACAATGGGCGACCGCCAAGGTGTCTCAAGGCGTTTTCAGAGGACCGAAACTGGAAAAAAGGCGGACTATTAATTTGTCGAAAAATTTGAAATTTGTGTGTCTTGACACTAAATTCCAACAGGTAAATGCCCAGTCGATTTAAAATAACCCATTTCATGCCCCAAATGCCTGAGTGTGAAAGTGTTTCAAACTGGAAGTGGAACTGACACATTATGCCCCACAAGGAAAAGTGTTGACACTGCCAGAAGAATATTGATTTTAACATATTTAGAATGTTGTTTTTAGAATGCAATGGATCTGGGAAAATAGGGGAACTTGCAGGGATATCAAACGATTGGGTAGAATTCACTATATCATATTACACTGTCTGAAAGCGAATAGTCGATATACACGAATAAGATCGCTGGCTATTGTTATTCCCCGGGTCGTACAAACAGACCTTTTTTAGAAAACTTGGGTCATCGTGTGCGCCTTAGAGCAAGTCCCCTGCAACTGCAACACTAACTATATACGAGCTCTGGCTGGAAAGTTAACAGCCATGCAATCTTTTAAGAAAAATAGTCTAACTTGAACAATAAGACCTCAGTCCCATTCGAAGTACTCACTTTGAGACTTCGCACACTTACCCCAGTGTCTCTTCCAGTTGTCAAAACAATCGACTAAGTCCTTTTTCGGAATGATCATCATCTGCCTCACCGCATTCTCCTTTATCCTGTCAATAGACTGTTGGGAAGACTGGGCTTTTGTTTCAGGGTCATAGCCGTAGACTCACGATTCATCTCCAGCTATGACCTTTTTTTAGAAAACCTGGGTCATCATTTGCGCCTTAGAGCAAGTCCCCTGCAACTGCAACACTAAATTCTTGACGTTAACGAGAAGAAAATGAATCATAAATAAATGTACAAGGTGTGATCAAAAAAAGACCGGACTGATTTTATTCTGCGCAAACCGCTCAACGGATCGAAACGAGATACAGTGTGCCATCTAGCGACACATCTGACGACTAAAACGAGAGGTGTTGCGTTTGTTTACCTCGAGTCGTTACGCAGCAGTAGCGGTACGTGTCTTAACCTGTTCGTCACCACGTGGAATGGCAGTAATGAGGGAGCTAGAGGAACAGCGTGTGTGCGTGAAATTTTATTTCAAACTTGGCAAAAGTGCTTCGGAGAAATTTGGAATGATTCAGCAAGCCTTTGTTAATGAAGCTATGAGTCGAAGCCTGTGGTTAGCTTGGTACAGTCGTTTTAAATCGCCAGAACCTCGACAGATGAAGATTCGCGAACCGGGCGGCCTTTCACTTCGACAGACCCCCACCATGTCAAATTGGTGAACGATATGGTGCGGGTAAATCGCTGTTTAACTGTTAGGGAGAGAGCGGAGGAAGTGAACATTAGTTTTGGATTCTGTCAGACAAATTTTACAGACATTTTGGGCATGACGCGCGTCGCATCAAAATTCACCCCGCGGGTGCTGACTGATGAAGAGAGCCAAAAACATGAGGACATTTTTCAGGAACTACTGGATCGAGCCAATGCCGGCCCAGTTTCTCAAAACCATCGTAACCGGTGACGAAGCCTGGGTTTACGGTTGTGATGTTGAGACAAATGCCCACTCTTCTCAGTGGCCAATGTAGCATTTTCCTTTTTGGGAATAAAACCTAGCAATGATTTCACAAAGTCTTCCGTCCGTATCCCTTCCTCATAAATGCTACGCATTAGTCCATGCATCGAACGCTGCACTTCATAATTACTAAATTGTGCGCCTCCCCTCAAAACTACTGCTACTAAATTGTGTTCGGAATCCGCACTCGGACTGCGCGAAGTGATCGCGCTGTTCCTAAATCTGTGCATAACCTTAATAATCTAAGTGATACATTTTTGAATCTCCTTTTGTAGTTTTCCAGTGTAGTGTAGTTCCTAAACCAAGTGTTAGTTTAAACATCTCATCACTACTTTTTCCTTTTCCTACTGCCGCGTTCCAATCCCCCATCACTATCGCATGTTTCCCTGCAGGAACACACGCGATGATATCCTCAAACTGATCGTATGCCCTATCGACATCACCCTCCCTATGATTGTTTGGTAGCACGTATACCTGGATAATTTGCCAAGTTCGACAGTTCTGCTTTTACATCGACTGGCAATATTCTATCTACACTTGCTCAATGTTTGCTACACTATTTATTCAATACTATGGCAACCCCTCGCTGGCTCTCGTCCCCTCCGCTGTATATTACATTACGTCTATCACTCCAATAATACTCGTTATCCTTCCATCTCACCTCGCATAGACCTAAAATATCTACATTTTCTCGTTTCATCTCTCGCTTTATATTATTTAATTTTCCTATCCTCAACATTGTCCTAACTTACAGGTTCCCATTCTAACTAATTCGGCGTCCTCCTGCATCTCCTATTCTGCTGATGTCGGTTTTCCTTTGAAATGTGTTCGTGAGATGAAACCGCAGAAGTCTTGAATCTCCCGCTGCCGGGGACGACACACAGCCGATTGGGCCGAGTCGCATAGTTGCTAGTACCCATTTTCTCTATAATACCCATCATGGAAATCTTGGGCGTAATGCTTGAGGTGGTTTCCCTTTGCCTTCCTCAATAGTGTTTATTATGTGACACCATCACTCAATCTTCGCCCCACAGAAGTCAGACGCCTTTGCAGCCGTCTCACAGAGAAACTGACGCTGCGTGGTTTACCTTTCGTCTGGTTCCTGACCCTCTACCTGGATGACCCTACCAGGAGCGAATATAGTTCTTCCCGCCAGCTTTAGTGGTCATCGGAACGCGCAAGCCATTCCACCACGTCAAGGTTGTAGTTCATGAGAGGGCCCTACATAAGATGGTATGTTTTCAGCCACACTCATTCGGTGTTCAGTGATGTTTGTATACCATTTATGTTTTATTTCCATAAGCAGAATCTCTGCGTAGGCCCAGGCAGTGAACATATTAAAACTCAAATTATCATTCGGTCAAGGGACCGGAAATTAAATCATGCGCGAATGCACAGCACCGTAATCCGCCACATCATTGGCTTTTGACACATGCAGGCAATTAAACCTCGCGGCACCGGGGCAGTAGACACAATTTGGAAGATACAAAGTCTGTACAAAAAAGATGAGACTGGTGTTTTCGCTCGCCAACTGCTTCCAGTCTGGGCTAACTTTGACCGATGAAGAACCGAGAAATGGACGACCGTCTACGTCAACAGTCGATTCCCAGTGTGAATGATATAGTGCGTGCAAACCGTAGATTAACTGTCAGAGAGGATGCCAATTAAGTTGACATTCGTGTTGGATAGTGTTTCATCATTTGGGCAGAAATTATGGGCATGCAGCGCGTCGTTTCCATAAGTTTGTTACGAGTTTTAACGAATAAAGAGAGGCAAAAAAGTCTTGATGTCAGCCTGGAACTACTCGCTCGTTTAAACGCCGACCGAAACTTCTAAAAAATACTAATTGAGTAGCTTCAGGCGTGATGTGGTGGAAGTCGAACATAATGAATAACTGATCGTAGCTCTTTTCCACTTGATAACATTTATTTTACGATCGGGTTTCGATGTATGATGATGTAATACATCGAAACCCGGTCGTAAATAAATTTTATCAAGTGGTAAAGTGCTACGATCAGTTATTCATTCTTAAAAATAATCGTCACAGTAGACGAAACCTGGTTTTATGGTTACGATATTGAAACCAAAGCCCAGTCTTCACAGTGGAAGGGGCCATTTTCCCCATGACCCAAAACATTTCGGATATTGCGATCGAACGTGGAGGTTATGTCGATCGTTTTCTTCAATTGGAAAGACATTATTCGTTTGGAATATGCCCCCAAATGACAAAAAGTAAATGGGTAGCACTACATAGAAGTTATGAGGAGATTAAGACATACCATGCTGCGAAAGAGACCACAAATGTGGAAAAACAATTCTTGGTGCTTTCATCACGACAACGTACCGGCGCACACATCCTTGATTGTTACCGAGGTTTTGGCTCAAAATAGCGCACCGGTGGTCCCCCAGCCACCCTACTTGCTCCAGCGGACTTTTTTTTTATTTTTTAAGTTGAAATGCAACTTGAAAGGACGTCGATTTGATACTATTGAAGGCATCCAACGAAATTGTACCGCAGACTTTGAGGCTATCCCGACAGAAGTGTTCCACGTAGCATTGAAGATCTGGAAAAATGTTGGGAGCTTTGCATTGGCAGCCAAGGGCTGTATTTTAAAGACGATAAGCATAATTAGAGGGTTACCAATAAAATCAAGTATTTATTGAAATAGTTATCTTTTTTTGAACTTTTCTTGTACTCTACATTCGATTGAGAAATGAATCCCAAAAAATGTAAGAGGAATCTAAAAAGTGGATGATGAGTGGGTGCACGTGATCTTGTCCAGGGAAAATTGAAAGCTACTACAAGACTGTGAGATAATATTACAATGGACGAAGAGTTGACATTAAAATACCGTTCCAAGGGTAACAAGAGGTAATGGTCGCTAGTTGCAAGGTCGGGACTGGGGATAATGTTCCAAAATCGCTCGTTCACTTAACATTCTTATCTCTTTGCGTTGGTCGGTAAGCATTTTTGGTACCACACCTTGCACGGAATTTTGATATCCGGGCTCTACCGAAACAATCGTGTAAACAGTGGTGCTTCCAAGAAGAAAAAAATTATCAGCCAGGTCACTAATCGTCAATCGTCGTAATGATCATAGTTCTTGGTCCACTTGTTGAACGATTTCATCAGACTGGATGCTGGATCTGCCCCTCCGCTCTTCATCATGGGCACTTTTGCGGTCATTTATGAAGTCTCTTTTGTCTCGACACGATTGTCTAATCTTTCCTTCGATCATTATTGTCGGTCCATAAACTAGGCACACCTCTCGATGAATTTGAGCAGCTGATCTTTTGGCACACAAAAATCAAATCACAGCACGTACTTCGAAATTGGCGGGAGCAATTATTCTCGCGGGGATTGTTATCTGCATTCAACTGACAGGCGAACGACTACTGAACCAGAACAGCAACGTCAGTGGCTTCGGAAAAAAATTAATAGGTGGCGCTGCATACGTACAGCTTCAGTCTGACCCGCCAATATTTAAAAAGGGCCCTAATTTTTAGAATATATCTCGTATTATTCGTTTACATTGTCTTTACATAAACGGTCGATTGCCTTCTTCCTGCGCTTTGGTTTCTGTCGAGTGTGACGTGGTGAGATGAGGAGGCGCGAAATCCAACGAAAGGTAATTCCCGCCGAACTGCATGCAGATCGAACGCATTCGGGGAAGAGGTGCGGGGAGACGGCAGAGGGAGTGTGCAGGTGGTGCGGGAGATTGATTGGCAAGTCAACTAAGGGAGCAGACGACACACCGACACTCTTTATTTAGAACAGAGCCCATAAATTAAGGCGTACCTTTAGTGGAATTAAATGGCACTGATCTCGAGCAAGTGGCGCCAAAGTTCTTGATCCCTTTCGTTGCCAAGTAGCTCAAATTAGCCGCCGACGTTAGAGTCGAGTGTTAAATTTTACCGGGGATTGCTGCGGCCGGGACACGGCGGAGGTCCAGGACGGAGGTGGGAATCGGCCAATCGTCGATCAAACGTATCAATAGTACGACAGCAGTCGTTTAAATAAATATTTTGATATTTTAGTACCCTGAAAGCCACCGCAAGGGTGTGTGCCAGGGGGTAATGTATATATGTGTGCATCTTTTAACTGTATATAAAACCATAAACACAGTAATCAACCCGAAGGTGGGTTTGGTAGGTGATGGTAGAGTTCACCCAGTACGAAGCCCGACGGCATGTGAAATTCACACATCAGGGTAGGGGGGCCAGTTCCTTTCCCTCGGCCGGTAATGGTTTCCCTGGAAGATCTGGTACCCGAAAAACCACATAGCTTAGGTAGAGCTGTAGGTACCCAGAGAGGCTAAACCGGGAATCGAACCCGGGCCATCTGTCAATAGTCCAACGCTCTCCCCCTGGACTATCGTGACCCACATAACTATACTACCCTGTCCAATAAATAAGCGAACTGAGGCCATAAAAACTTTATTTTGCAAAATTTAGTCTACATCCATTTTGTTCCCTTTAAAGTACTCTCCATTCGTTGCTATGCATTTATTCCATCTTCATTTCCACTGTTTAAAGAACCCTTGGAAGTCCTCGGCAGTTGGGCTTTTTAGTTTTCTCATCTTTTTTTGCATTATTGTGTCCACATCTTCCCAGTGATGACCCCTCATCAATTTTTGCATTTTAGGAATAGGAAAAAGTCGCAGGGGGCGAGATCTGGCGAATAAGGAGGAAGATCAAGGATGATGATTGAATTTTTTGCCAGAAATTGGCGAACAATCAATGCTGAATGTGCCGGTGCATTGTCATGGTGAAGGATCCATCCATCGCCTTGAGTAAAATTTGGTCGCACACGACGCACGCGATCTCTCAAACGATTGAGAACTGTAACGTGGGACTCAAGATTTACTGTTTGTCCTTCAGGAATAAATTCAAGTTGAACGACACCTTCGACATCAAAGAAAACCAGGAGCATGACTTTGATTTCCGATCGGTTTTTTCTTGAGTTTTTGGTTTTATTTAAACCACTTGAAAACGGATGTTTTCTTCAGAGCATAATCACCGTAAACAGCTGTCAACCTTTCAGTAATTTCTTGATAACTTTAACCGCACTTCACCAAAAAACTTGTTGATTCGTTGCTCCGTGATTTCGCCAATTTCCATTTTCGACGAACAGTAAAAGTAAGGACAACAGAAACTAACATAACTTGTGCCATACGCACAGCTCGACGATCCGCCAAGCAGAGGCGGCTCATTGGGTCTCAGGCAACTAGCGCCGATGGTGACCGGGGCTATAGTCCGCGTCATGGCCGTCAGATTGCGCCAGTTAGCGTATGTATTGGATAAACGGTGTGTGTGTGTATGTATATATATATATATATATATATATATATATATATATATATATATATATATATATATATATATATATAACACTTTTTGAAAGTCTCACGGACGTGAATAATAATGTATAACACTTAGCACTAGTGGACACAGACAAAAACACACAAAAAAGAGACTCACTATTTTTCGAATTTTCGGTGGTCGTTGCCACCTTTATCAAGGAAGAGAGGGACAGAACTGAAGGGAATACGAGGGCTGGAGCGATGGATGGAAGGGGAAGGTGGGGAGAGAATTCCGAAGGGACGGGTTTGGAGGGGGCAGCGTTAGAAGGGTGGGGAAAATGTAGAAGGTGATGGGGGTGGAAGGGGGATGAAAATATAATTAGAGCAGGGTAATTAGTGCCTAATATTGATTCCTGGCCAGTTCCAGGACTCCAAGAGCCAGATGAAGGATTGCTCTAATGTCTTGAGTTTCAGTGGAGGATCAGAGGGTGGGAGGGATGCTATGATGGATACACTATAGCATTTATCAAAGGGAGTGTTGTGTTCGGAGGCGTGTTTGGGGATAGGGAGCATGTCAATTAAGGAAGAGTTTTTGCATGAGGCTCGGTGGTTGTTGATTCTGATATTGAGGGGTGTGGTGGTCTGCCCAATATAATAGGCAGGGCAAAGTTGGCACTTCAGCAGGTAAACTACATTGCTAGATGTGCAAGTAGAGGAGGGAATTGGTGGGAGAGAGTTAAAAAGCCGGTGGGAGAGGGATGGGATTTTGGTTTTGAAAATAGGGCATGTTTTGCATCTGGGTTTATTGCATGGCGTTGGAGTGGTTTTAGGACGGGTTGGGGATTTAAGGAGTGGATTTGTTGATTTGAGGAGATCGGATAGGTTGGCGGGGCGTTTGAAAGTAACTGAGGGGCATTTGGGAAAAAGGTTGGCGGTGGCATTATGATTTTTTAGGATAGGGTAGAGGTCTTTTAGGATTGATCGTATAGATTCTAAGCCCGGGAAGTATGTTGTGCTCTTGGTATCCTGGAACTGGCCAGGAATCAATATTAGGCACTAATTACCCTGCTCTAATTATATTTTCATCCCCCTTCCACCCCCATCACCTTCTACATTTTCCCCACCCTTCTAACGCTGCCCCTCCAAACCCGTCCCTTCGGAATTCTCTCCCCACCTTCCCCTTCCATCCATCGCTCCAGCCCTCGTATTCCCTTCAGTTCTGTCCCTCTCTTCCTTGATAAAGGTGGCAACGACCACCGAAAATTCGAAAAATAGTGAGTCTCTTTTTTGTGTGTTTCTGTGTTTTTGTCTGTGTCCACTAGTGCTAAGTGTTATACATTATATATATATATATATATATATATATATATATATATATATATATATATATATATATATATATATATATATGTATGTATAATATATATATAATATAATAGATATATGTATGTATATATTTATATATATTTACACTATAACCATTGCTAAAGTATACTAATGCAACGTATCTCTGGTTAGGCGCCTAATATGAGATAGGTTTTGAGGCGCCTGTATGTATTTATATAAATGTAGCTCACACGTCGCTTACACTATTGGAAGATAAAGGTGTTATGTACTTTTGGATGAACATCTTAATTGAGAATAACAGATGCCAACGTTGAGTAGGAAAGATATATCCTCTGCCGAGAATAGATCACTGGATGCGTGCGTGTGTGTCGGATAATTATACTTATGCAAGAGAGTCGCTCTGGACGGCTGCTAAACAATGACATTTTCTCGTTTTTTACTATATATCTTAGGAACTACTTGTTACCATTCCCTGAGCACCTTTAGCCATTTGTTTGTCAGTAGTTAAAAACTGGACGCCAGGATAACTATGTTATAAGTAACTCAATGACAGCACCTCTGATATTATTAACCGGCCATCCAAAATGAGCGCCTTCGGATTAGGTCAATGAGTGAATTTGATGGAATCCGCCGCTTTCGACATCAGAACTGACGTGAAAAAACTCTTTATCAATTGGAAATTAGTTTTGGATAAGTTGGAAGAGGCGGTATGGCGGATGTTTGGCTAAGAGCCTTACTACTTCACACACCCTCACTTCGTTGTCCATTAGATTCTCTCATTTTGGATTGGGCGCTAAGTGAATCATCCCCATTATTGGCATGTTGAAATCATCCCCAATTAAAGGTATTTTTAACCTTGTGATCAGCAATTTCGTGTTTCCTTTCCAGCTTACGACGCGATGGGGCGCCAGCGACTCGGGACCCGTCGCGGGGATTGCTCCATGCCATTCTCACTTTCCTCTGAACTCCGGAAGCGGAGGAGACATCGTGACTAGGAAGTAAGCCAGGGGACCACTCTTCCCTCGAGGAGGCGAAGGGAGTCGCGGGGATCTTACAAACTTCGCATCCATGTCGCAATTGAATTTCAAAAGAGCCAGGGCATGAGATCCGCAGAGAAAGGAACGCCTTGGCCTGCTTCTCCTGCACGGCATCCGAGGAATGCTTTCCGCTGCCCAAGCCGTGGAAGATTGATTTGAAATAAATCAATAAATTGATTGCTTTCTTAGTATTTTTTTTGCAAAAAATGAAGAGCGTTAACTAAAGCAGATTAGCCATTTAATCTATTTAGGAAGTGTTTTGGACGAGGCTGGTCAAAGCAGTTAGGACGTGACGGAAAAATTGCTTAAGGCGAAAAGGTTTCAGAAGGAGGAGGTGATGATAGGACTTTAATTACGGATAAAAATGGAAAAATTGGTGCAATCTCATAAAAGCTGCTAGGGGCGGCAATAGTGGTTACTTAGGCCAATAAAAGAGAGGCAATGAGACGAGCGTAGGTTGGAGGTTTTTGATTATACAAGTACGGACAAGGATGGAGAAAGTTAAATGGACTGAAGTGAGAACAAACGAAGAGGTACTAGATGCATGGGCAGATAGAATGCTGCTTTGAGGAATTCAAAGGGGAGACCGACCTTCGACATCATTCCGGCACAGACACCTGGCTGGCTGCCCGATGACCCCGGAGAAAGCGAGCCCGTCGAAGGGAACGATGAATTCTGATTTTGTGGAATTATTCGTTCTCCTCCACCACCGCCTTAGCCGCAGTTGTCGGCTACGCTGCCCGATATTGCACTCCTCGACCATCTCGCCATTTTCGTCATCGAGTTTTCGGCTTCGGTGGAGGCAAACATTGTACTGCGCCAGGGATGAAAAATCCGATGCAATGCCAAGATCTGCCGTGGTCGGAACTTAGGCAAATGGGTGCGGGACCGTCTGTGAAAATCGAAGCGTTTATCGCAGGCGTCAAAGGCGCGCTTATAGAGAACAATAAGTGCATCCCATCTCGTGGAGAGTAAGGAGGGACTCACTCGCTGCCGACAGGCAGAGAAGGTGGGTCCCATTGGGGGTGGTGCCTCTGGCACCCATCCGACGTTGGCGCGCCGGACTGCGTAACCCCTCTCGAGTCTCCGGCCTTGATGAAGGCAATGAAACCTGAAGCTTGCCGGAGACTCAGAGAAGGCTGTTGCTGAATGAATCAATAAAAATAATAATAATAACAATAGTCATCCTGGCACTGAACAACACTCAAGTATAAAGCCTAAAGGAATATTTCTTCAGCAAGTCTAAACCACTCAAGCAACACAAGTCGTGGGAGGTTTGGGCCAAAGAGGAATAGAAACAATAAAATGATGGGTGGGAAATTCGAGAGATCGGAAGGCTCGGTCAAATTTGACTTCATAAGGTAAATTAGATCAGATGCTAGTTACTCAAAGTTACAATTCAAGGTATAAAGTCTCTGCTATTTGCATACATGGAGTTAGCCGATGGTAATAGATGGTGCATTACTTTCCCCATGTCTACATTACACATTGAAAGAATTCGTAAGTTTTATATTTCATTTAAGACGCATTTCAAATTCTGATTGTGAAGTCAGAGGGAGAGCTTATGGGCACAGCGCTAGTGCAGATGCCTATGCCAACGTCCAAACATTCAGGAGAGGAAATTGAAGAAGTATAGGAACAAGTGGAAGAGGTTCTGGGAGCGGTAAAATGAAAGGAGAAACTAATGGTGAAGGGAGACTGGGACATAGTGGTCGTAGGGGGAAGCAGAGTGGGAGAGTGAGCGATACTAGAATTCTGTTGCGGGAGAAAAAAAAGGTCATGGCAAACATCCTCTTCGAACGACATCGGAGGCAGAGCATGTAAAAGGAAGAAGCCGGGAGAGGGTGCAACACACCAAAAGGACTACTTGTCGGTATACAAGAACTAAATTAAGCAATGTGGTGCTGCCCCGGCATAAATATTTATGGAGATCACAACCTGGTGGTCAAAGACAGAAAACTGCAATGTAAGAAGAAGGTGACTAAAGTGACACAGGCATCCAGACGAACCATTAAGATACTGGAGGAAAAGCAAGCATGGAAAAAAGCTCAGCACGATCATCGACAGGAATTTTAATATACTGGTAGTAGTATTTAGTGGAGGACACCGACAGCTGAGGTCATTTGCGCCATTAGGGATGGATAGGAAAGGATGAAGGTTAGAGAGAAACCCGACGTCGGCATTAGCCTACTCTAATAACGAAAAGCGCCAAGGGGTCCACAGCTTAACGTCCTATCCGACGGACGGCGTACTCACTCAAAGTGCCCTCCACAAAGCACCTCAAGTAGGGATCGACTGAAAAACATTTGACGCCGGAATTCGATCCCGGGCCCTCTGGGTGGGAAGCCAGTACGATAGCCACCGCACAATATCGATCCCCCAATCTTAATGGATTAAATTCTAATAGGAGAGAAGGGCTATGGAAGGATATAAATACTATTAGAACCGAAGTAGTACGCGAACAACGCGCGAGTAAGGTGGCGAAATCCGAGCAGACATGGATAACAGTTCAAATAAGAAACGCCATGGAGGCAAGAAAAAATACAAGAATCCAAGACATGTAACAGTGGAGACTATTTGTAAGAAGTAGCGAAACCAAGTAATGAGAGAGTGAAGGGAGGCCGATGTAGAATGGGTAGAAAACTACTGTGAGGAAGTTACTAACGACATAAAAAAGGACACGGCGTACTTACGCCCTTTCAAAGAGACGATTCAGATGAACCAAATCAAAATCCCTTGACGTCCGAAATGCTAACGAAAAGGTATTACCAAGTAGTTGGAAATATTAGGAAGAAATGGAAGACGTTGAAATATGAAAAAATATTGAAAGACACCACAAAGGGGCTAAATTACTTGACCATGTTTTAATAATTATAAGAGAAGTCTTCATTGAAGAAGTCGAACGGGGCCTGGAAATACTTACTGGAACTCGACCGATTCGTGTAAAATCTGAAGAACAGCACGGCACCGGAATGTGAAAAAATGAACGCAGGAATAATGAAGCTACCTGGGTTCGAAGGATACGGCTTTCAGAATAATCAAAGATACCTACGATAGCAGAGAGCTACCAGACGATTTTGAGAATACTATGTTAATGGCAATATCGAAGAGTTTAAGAACAGATAAATGCGAGAAATACAGACCATCAGGTCAAACAAAAACAATGGGAATTGGATAGAGATGCATGCTCTAGCTTTCTATATCCATATATCTCTAAATGAGATGATACAATAAGCACAATAATTGTGCATTAAAAGAATCTAGGTTATTGGCGAGCAAGTCAAATTGTAACATTCCCCAGATTGCAGATGGCATTGCAGTAGTAGCAAGAACGCGAGAGGACGTGTTAGCAACTCTGAAATACTTCGGGAACATTATAAAATCCTCTAGCAGAAGAAAACTAAAACCATTTTGCGTGAAGAAGAGAATCTGGAGGCAGATAGATATCACCATTCGAGGAATGAAACTAGGGTAAGTGGAATCCTTCAACTTTATGTTAGAATATTTGGTCCCTTATCTTTTCTAGTGCGTGTATATATGTAATTTTCGAATTTTCGTTGTAAGAGTTATCTTTGATCAAACTTGACCGTTGCCACCAGGAAAATGGCCTATTTGCAACGTAATTCTAAAATAAATAAATGATAAAATCTATCAGGACAACAGTGTAACATTGGATGGAGGTAATTCGACCGACGTCAAGAGAAGAATATCTGAAGGTAAGAAGTTATGGTACTGTTATGCTCTAACAGTCGAAGGTAGTAAACAGGGAACCAGTTCGTCCAAACGTTCGTATGAAGCATGGCACTCTACGGATCATTGGAGCATTGGAAACGTAGGAAGTGAAGATAACAGCATTTGAAACGTGACACTGGAGGAGAATACTGAGGAATGGGCAATAGGAGGTATGGGCATTACATATACATCTACGGCAAAAAATAACTAAATGTATTAGACGCAATTTGAGACATAATATATATTATTAAAGGGAAAGTCAATGGGGAAATCCCATGAGGAAGACCGATGGACAAGTAAAGAGGACAAGTAAGAAGAACGTGACACAAAGAATATATCATTGAGCGAAGGAATCAACACTGAATGGAGAATGATTCAGGGCTGCAGCCAACTAATTTTGGCATTGTAATACTGATGATGGTGACTTATAGAGGTAATAAAGGAACTTAAATATAAATCACAGCTTCAGTTTCTCTAAAAATTTGACTTTTCAGAAACGGGGAATGCCGTATTTTGAAGGGAATCAAAAAGTTTTGATCGAGAGGTAAGGGGAAAATGTTGACTGCCGTGGAAGAACTAATGTGGAAATGGCTGTGACAATTATATTCGTCAACCGGATAATACATTGGAGAAGAGAATAGGGATTTTATTGCGTATAAATGGAATTTAGCGTAAAGGAGAAAATAAAGCTGGGTATAGGCTGACAGGAAAGGCATTTGAACGAAAGAATGACGTGCGATGCAAATGCCCAACTCAAATGAGAATGGCTGCTACGCAAATTGAGTACGATTACAATCATATTAAAGGGATTGTTAAGGAGAGCTTCTCCGGTATCTAATGATGATTGCAATAACTCGAGACTAATCCTGGACTGATGGACACAATGGGCGGAGAGCAATCCAGTGACGTCAGCAATACAATACGATTCGCCATCGGATCGATATTTGTATTCAAGCCCATGTTGCAGGAGAGTGATGGAAAAGAGCAAGAAAAACAATTTAAAAATTAACCAAGCATAATTAATTCTATAGATGTTCTTAAAGGTTTGGAATCAACTCTGTGTGCCGGTGGCATATGCCTTTCAACAAAACAATCATGTAGTAGTTCGATTGGCCCCAAATTGTATATATCTTGTTGACCCATTGATAGTCTGAGGTCCTATAAGGAGGACATAGTTTGAAGATCGCGATTGTGGGTAGAATGCACCTCATAATCTCTCGTGATATCTCTTTATAGATCCAATTTTTCTATTTTGTTGGGTAGGACCTAGCCACAATTCGAGCGCGCTGCTGTAGGACGTTTTCTTTGCTTTTAACGCGGCACAAGATTACTGAGTAGATTTTAGTGTATTTATCAAAAGATATTTTTAATTCAGAGCCGCTTTCTCAGCTACTTTTACCATTGCCTCAAAAGGCACCTGAAGAACTGGTACACGTACTTGAGATGTAACACCTCACCGAAAGCCATGTTTACCGAGGAAAGGTTAATACTTAATAAGTGACAATTTGTTAAATATTGTCACAGGCTAAACATCTTCGTGCTAACTGCCAGAGATATGATTAAGATAAACAATTATTAATTAGAGATTTAGGAATTTTTACTGTGTTAAAATCATTCGCCTTTACTGCGATTTTTGATGATATTTCGGCTGCGTAATTTATGCATTTTTGATGCATATTTAAAGTAACTTTCGCGGCATATATATTTAAATAATAAAGTTGTCAAATGTAATTAGTTGCTTACACTTTTTCACACACAACTCTTTAATGTGACGAAAGGACAAAAAAAATAAGTTTGACTGTCTAAAAATAAAAATAATTGTATTTTATCCTGACGAGCGATTTCTTGCGTGCTTTAATGAGGTAGAGAGAATAAATTCAATATTAAGGAATGAAGAGATTTTGTGAACTATAATAAGATAAAGTAGCTGATAAAATTTTCCTTGAAAAATAATGCTGAAGAATTAAAGTCAGAGAAAGTAGTGGAAATTAGCCGTCAAATTACTTTGTAAATAACCAGACTTTGATTATTGGTTGTAATTACCAAAAGCTGCGTACGAATAGTGCGAGAATTGGAATACGTGTGAGTGCACTTTTTTATGCATTTTAATGTGCTTTTCTATATTTTTGTTGGCTAACATCATCTCGTTCCTTTGCTGCTATTATTATTTATATATGTATGTGTGCGTATATATAAATATGTATATGTACGCACTCACCCCCTCTACTGTGTTCGTCTTTTTTCCATGTGGGAAAGCCAAGTTGTTTATTTTTCATTTTCAATATGAAGATTTCCCACCGAGTCTCGCCAGAAAATGTTTTATTTAAGAACAAAGGACACTCACACGTAATCCGAAATTTTCATTGCCATGGCCATTTTCCTTTGCGGAAAGAAGGAACTGAGGAGCAGGATTCACGAGTAGAGGACGCTGAATGGAATGTGGGGAAAGATTTGGGAGGGCAAGAGTTGGGAGGGTAAGATTCGGAAGTGTGGGATGGACATGGAACCTTTTGGGAGAGGAGGGAGATTGAAAATTTCTGGGAGGTGGGGTGATTAATAATTGATATTGGCTCATTCCAGGAGTCGATAGGCCAGATATATGCATGCTCTATTGTCTTTAATTGGAGTATTATATATATATATATATATATATATATATATATATATATACAGGGCACACATACATGTGTACACATATGTGGGTCACTGTAGTCCAGGGGTAGGGTGTTGGACTACTAACCGGAGATTCGGAATCGATTCCCGGGCAAACCTCTCTGGGCACCATCCAAGCTGCGTGATTTTTCGGGTACCAGATCTTCCTAGGAAACCATAAATCGACACAGGAAAAGGAACACCCTCCCCTACGCTGTGTGAATTTCGCACGCTGCATAGGGCTTAGTACTGGGTAAACTCTACCACCACCTGCCAAACGGACCTTCGGGTTGATTACTGAGCGTAACTGAGCGTATATATATATATATATATATATATATATATATATATATATATATATATATATATATATATCTGTGTGTGTGTGTGTATAAATTTCCACGGCAGCCATTTAAAACTAGGAATAACTGAACGCTCAATATGAAGTACCGAAGTAGATGAGGTCGAGAAGTGGAAAGCGACGGCAATTTAAAATGACGGCGGGAACCTCGCATTAAGACAGTGCAGTCACTTCTTGATTCAATGATACGGATTTGGAGCGCTTTTTGTAAATTAGGCATGTTTTTTGTTTTTACTCGTGGTTCTTATATACTTTGGGGTCTTCAATTACGAGAAATACCCAAAGAGGTAACCAAAAGAAGTTCTGCCTTTTTATTTAATTTGCATTTGACTAAAAATATTTTTTAAGAAATATTACTTATGTAAAAATTAGACGATTAGAGAAAAAGACAGAGAAACAACAATCGTGCGAAACGTGTTGAAACAGTATATGAATAGCATAACTTTATGTCAAAAAATTGTCATAGACTCGACAGCTTCAAGGACTCAAAATTAAAGATAATATGGTGATTTTCATGTTTCAAGTTTCTTTATTTGTGACGCTTCCGTCCGTTTAAAGGGTAGATTCGCGAAACGCCTTTTCTAATTATGTAAACAAAACGTTCATTCAAGCAGTACTGTAATGTAGACAAAGCAATAGGGTGAGACGTAGCTTTTAGCCCGCTGACAGGTGGCGCCATCGTTGGCGGGAAGCTTAGGGTGAAAGAGCGCGCGCGCGCGGATGGAAGGCCGGCACGATATGGACGTGGGAAGAGGGGAGGGGGTTTGGAGAGGGGATGGGGAGGAGAAGGGGGAGGAGAAATCGATCGAACAGACCGAGCGCGGCCCAAAGGTCTTTGAACCCCATTACTCCCTCCCTGCTCCCGGCAGCCCATACCCGCGCAACCAGCCGACCAACCAACTAACCGCCCTCCTTGTTGCGTCGTCTGCCGAGCACCCTGAGGCCCTTCCCTCCCCTCCCCTTCTCTCCACACATCCACGCCTACGTCATGACTATGCCTAACCTCGCCGCGAATGGCAGGAATTGGAACGACACCAGAATTTAATTATGTGGCTACGATGGTGTGTGTGGGTGTCTACCATTAGTTCATAAGGAATGGGTGTATTTTTGTGCAGTTGGGAAATTCGGTCGTCGGGGGGTAAGAGGATCAGAGTAGATTGGAGGCTTTTGAAATGTGGGCGTGGAGAAGGATGGAAAGGGTGGAGTGGAAAGAAAAGAAAACAAACGAGGAAGTGCTATGTTGGAAGGGGAGGAGAGGGGATTGTTGGGAGAAATCCAAAGTAGGCAGAAAAAATGGATGCTCAGCGTTCTGATTGGCGAGGGAATATTGAAGAATGTTGTACTTTGGGTAGACTGTAATAAATAGGCAAGCAGCCAGGGGTAGGGAAAGAGACTAAGCATGCTGGACAGAATGAAGCGAGCTAGAAAATAGGCGGCATTAAAGAATGGTTTATCGTAATGTATGACGCTGTGTCGTGATGGTCGAGGCTTCGCAATAGAAGCGGTGGTTAGTCTGTGTGACTTTCCAAATCCTCCCTTAAACGACAAACTGCCGTTTAAAATAATAACTGTCAGTGAATCTACGGGAACTTTCTAAATATAATGGGCCGATGGTAATTGTTTAGTTCGTTGTAAACCTCTACAGCGCTTATAATTCTGATGCGATCGCGAATCTTTCGATGAGTTTAGGACTTCCAAGCAACCAGAAGATGCACTCTTCTCATCATCTACTTCTTATTTTGGTAATTTTTCGCCTCGATCTTTACTTTCTAACTTAATTCAGATGTCATACAAATCACTTTTCTTTTAAAAATATTTTTTTTTTTTTTTAGTAATCTACCGGTTAAGGTAGGTTTTTGGACTGACACAACTACCAAACAAACACCTTATCACACTCCCAACAAAACACAAAATCAATCATCCTACTCTATATCAGGTCCCTCTTCATCTCTGAGTACTTCCTTCCTCCCTTCATCCCGTCCAACAACCCTATCCTGTTCCTTCCCTTTCCTCTTTTGCCCAACATTCTACCCTCTATCACAGTCTTCAACATCCCACTGCCGGTCAACACCCCCTTCATCCACTTTTCCTGCCTCCATAGGATTGCTCCCAACAAACCCCTCTCTTCGCCCACCATACCAAGTACTTCCTCATTTGTTTTCTTCTCTGTCCATTTCACTTTCTCCATTCTTCTCCACACCCACATTTCAAAAGCCTCCAATCTACGTCTATCCTCCTGCTTCAATGACCACGTTTCCGCTCCGTACATAGCTACGCTCCATATCAAAGTTTTTACGAGTCTTTTCTTAGCATCCTTACTCAAAGTCCCTGTCATCAACTCCCTCCTCCTTGTGAAAGCCTCTTTGCCTAGCGCAATTCTTCTCCTTACGTCCCTACTACTGTGACCGTGTTGGTCCAAAACACTACCGAGATACGTAATACGTTCCAAATAAATTATATCCATACGAAAATTAATGTCCACCGAAGGGAAATGTATTTGCACTATTAGCGATACATTGTAAATGTATTTTCATAGATTGTATAAGTGCAGCCGTGGGTTGATCTACAAGTGCATCTCTCTGGAATATATTTTTTAATGTTCATGACTTGTAATGGTATTCTTTAAGACGTTGTCTGACAGTTAATGCAATTTAAATGTATTTAATAAATACATTTAAATTGCATTAACTGTCCCGATTCACATTTTCTCAAAGTGAAAAAACGAAAATCGAATTATGAACGGTTGAAATTTTTTATGCTTACCCATTAATCTGTTTAGTTAATAGTATCTGTACAGGGTTCATAGTTTCTATTTCTTTTTCCGTCCTCATTGAATTAAGCTTTTGAAAACTTTTGCCGGTAAAACTGAAAACTACTCTTAAGTTTCAATCGTTTGTTTTTGTAATTGTTTTATGGGAATCAATGATTCGAGCTTTTCTCTTCTCCCTTCATTGTCAAAAACTTCCTTCCCGCAGCAATAATTTACGATTTCAGCGGGTGTTTCCTCCGCAATTCCTTTGTCAACGTCCTCCCCGCACTCGAGATCATTTCCTTCCGTCGGATTCGTGGAGAGAGCAGCACCTAACACACCTAGTTGAGCCCTCTCGCCTCCTCTCCAACCCCCACCCCCCTTTCCTTTTACCCGTTGGGAGACGTGGCCACGAGCACGTCGCGCCCCCACCCGGGCCCCTCCGTGCGCGCATGCGCATCGCCTCGATGGCGCGCTTGGCAAGGCGCCTCTAGGGGGCGCCCGCCTCGGCGCTCCCCGGATCGCTCGTCATTTGCGTGACGGCCAAGGAAGCGGGGGCGCGGGTAAGGGGGGCGGCGCTTGGCAGGGGATGATCCTGTCCCCGCGAAGGGCTGTCGGCTTCACCTTGTAAATTTAGAGGATGCGGGGGCTGCTTGCCCTTGGGGCGGGGGTAATATTTCCGAGGCCCTCGAACACAATTAGAGCCATTTATCTAGGAGTTGGTTGCGCCGCGATAAGGGTGCAGGGTGGAGCCTAGATGTAAACATCTCCAAGGCATCCGTCTATATCAGATGAAAGTAACAACTCTTCCGCCCTTAATCTCAAGAACAGTGTAATTAACTGCTCGTGACTATGCCCGTATTTTTTCTGAGACCCCTCATGACAATGCATTATCTGGGATTGGTACTGGTGCCGGGTAAAATGCTTAGCTTTTTAACCTAGGTTGATTGTGCGGGAGAAACGGAGACACATCTAGGAGTCTTCCGCTAACCACGAATGAGGCGCTTAGCTTTCTGGGCGCCGGGGATGCCCGTTCTCCCTCCCCCCGTGCCCCCGCAACCCCTCTCCTCGCCTCCGAGACGGACGAACGTCACTCGCGTAGGTGGGAGTCGCGGCTTTTCGCTTTCCTTTCCCCCCTCATTGTGTGAGTGAGCTCGGTTCTGCAGGGCGAACGTGCGCACGGCGTGATCGAGTTCCTTTTGAGCCAAACGGGAGTGCATTTCGGGTCTATGGCAGCGATAGGAAGTTCTTGTTCCTCGCTTAAGAATGTTTCCCAATTGTCTGTCAATAACACTGAATATAAAGTGTAGGAAAGTCTTTCCTTACATTATGGAAGGCAAGATGTCACTGGTTCCGGTTAGGAGGGATAAAGACATTGTTCCCAGGACGAAGCGAATACTTCGGACACTCCCAGAGGATTGACGTTTTCGATGGTGGCAGTTCATGAAATGTCCATTTATAGTATAGACCTACTAAAGCCATCTCTTTGTTGATTAGAGGCGGGGGATAAAATCATCAGACAGTGAGAGGGAACATTTTTAGGGTGTTGTCTGAATCTGTAAGTGAAGTTAATAGTGCAGGAGAATTGGCAACCGTCTATAGCGAGAAGGAGAGAAATGAATGGGTGGGATGAGGCGAAGGTAATTGCGGGGGTGGGGGGGAATTGATATTAAAGAGGTCGGGAGAGTCGTAGAAGGAATTCAGGGAGTTGGAAATACAATTATGTCGCTTTTAAGTTGAGTGCTTTATTCATTCTCTTCTGAATCCAAATACATAAGTGGATGCAGGATGTCGTAGTCCAAGATAGGAATGATTTACATGGACTCTGCATTCTAATCGTAGCCTTTATCGTTCAAGAGTAATCCTCTCCATGCTGTTAGATGTTTGAGATGGGACTGCATGGGGCGGAGGAGGTTGAGGCGGGTAAAAGGGTTGCATTAATTGTAGCCCTTCGTAAGTTAATTGATAAATAGCAATAGTTGCATCGAGAAAAGGGTGATAGATTTCGACATTAACCCCTCAAGCCGGTATTGGTATTTAAATGCTTGGGCCCCACTCGCGGCATTTAATATTTCTAAAATCTCTCCCTGTTGTAGCATTGTTGAAAATAATTTATACCTTTTTAAATATTTATTCTATAATAATAAAAAAATTACCTGATGTTATATTGCTTGCTCTATTTAGTAAAAATTTTACTTAGGTTATATTTTATATTTGCGTTCTTCATTCGCTATGCAGCCGGGCACGAGTACACTGTATTCCTCCTTTGACCTGGTGCAGAACACACCTGGCATCTTCTTTGAGTTTCAAAGAAACAGCGGGAGATGCCGCAACAGTAACTTTTAACGGAGTCATCCGCTAATGTGCATTTCAATGCAATAATTTCAGAGTGTAAAAATCATTCGCCTTGACTGGGATTCAAACCCGGATCCATCAATGCCCGGCCGATTGCTTTAACCAGTTAGTCTATCGAGGCGTCCTCTTCAGAGTTGAGGGATCCGGGTTCGAATCCCGGTCAAGGCGAATGATTTTTACTCTGAAATTGTTGCATTGATCTTCTTTGAGGCCTGGACTTCTTCCCGGTCGGCCGTATCTTTTCAACGAAGTGCCTCTCCACCAATCTTCTTACATTGAACTTGCACTATCACATCCAATACTCACTTCTCTTTCTCCGTCCAGGTGTTCAACTAAATTCTCTATATTATCTTCACTTAAAAAAAGAAGAAGAGAGCCTGAGGACAAAGCGTAAATGCAATGAACTCGCTTATCTCATAACTACAGACTTAAGATTTTTCTTCCTTGTAGAGTGCCTTTTCATGTAGTCGAAACAGAACTATTAGGAAGACTCATTATCTAAGAGGCCTAGGGCAACCATACTATATATATTAAAAATATTCGATGGCGTCGCAGAATAAAATTCAAAACCGAGGGAGCGGAGCGAGGTGTGCGGCGTACGTCGATCCGCGGATAAGGTCTGCCGACTGCGACGTATCACGTGCTGAGAACCGCGCTGAGGGGATAATAAATCGCAATTGTTGATTCTGAAATAAAAGGAATCGAGTTTTGACGGTTGAGACTTAATTACTGGATTATTATTATATAGACTTGGTGATTACAACTGAAATCACTTCTTCACACAAAGAGAATAAGCTGGAAGGTTAGATAAATTATTAGAGTTATTGTTTGGAGACCATGAATCTTAATCTATGTCCCTTGATCCTAAAGTTTCATGGAATTCCGCTCCAATTGCATAATAATCGTTTAGATAGACTAAACGATTCACTAACTTGGGAATTAATATGAAAGAATACGATAAAAACAAAGACATTTAGCTCAAGCTTTGCATCAAGAGAGGAAACACCAAAAAGTGTTCTTGACGGTTAGGTTTGGTCTTAATTATGACGGGAACATTATTAAGTAAAGTTTTAAATAGATGAAGTTTTCGCTCAATACGAGACGCCGTTGCCAGGGAAATATAAATGGGAAGAACATGGGAGGCCCGATTGTATCCCCCGACGGCCTCTATATGTACCATACTTTAGGGGCCGTCGGGAGATGCATCATGGGAGCTACACGGTACTATCGTAAACGGAATATTTGGTGAACTGACATAAGAGGAGGAGAGAAAAATTGCCGCGCATTGTTGGAAAAGGATCAGACAAAACACGGCAATTTCCACAAATATTTTATTAATACGTACCGAGTTTCGACTCTTTCGGGTGAGCTGAAGATGAATCAAGCGATCGTAATACGGGTCGTATTAATAAAATGTCAGTGGAGTTTACAGTGTTTTGTCTTTCTAATTGATTTTATTAATACGATCCGAATTTCGATCGCTTGATTCATCTTCAGCTCACCCGAAAGAGTCGAAACTCGGTACGTATTAATAAAATATTTGTGGAAATTGCTGTGTTTTGTCTGATCCTTTTCCAATATGGAACGTTTCCTCGATGTGATTTGCTACGATGGTCTTGGCTAATGATTGAGGGAAATACCGGATACCGAAGAAGATGCTATACTCCACAAGATATTCTTAATTTGTAGTCGATAATCGTAGTGATCTAACGAGGCAGGCCGCCTACCAGAGGGATGGAATAGAGCGGGAAGGATCGGTGATAGGGCTGTTGCTCGTAGAGGGTGGGTTTCTCACGACATCGGGTGTCACTGAGTGCTGAGTGAGAATAGGGCAGGTATGAAAAGTAGCACTTGAGGGAAACTTCAGACTCCAATATCAAAATTTATCCACAGAGAAAGTATTGAAAAATATCGCACTGCCCGCAAAGACCATTGTTTTGGAAAAATTGAGGAATTCCAAGGACTCGGGCTTGTTTTTAAATAAAATTTAAATGCAGGAAAAAGTCTACATATATTGGATTGGAAATTCGATGAATGTGAGAGGGGGAGAATATTGTAGAGATGAATCATGCAAATCGCTTGAAGGTACAATTTTGCGATAAAATCTGGTTAAAAATTAAGGTAAAACTAGGTTTTATATGTTAGGACCAACATTTGTCGGTGAGAGGTGATGCAATTTAATAAAAAATAAAAAAAAGATTCTAATCATTCTCCAATAAACTGACAGATGGTTGCATTTGGTTTCACTGCAACGTTGGCAAGACTCAGGTGACGATATCACTTGAATGATGTAGCATGAAAAGTCCGGAGTAAAAATAGTTTTATTCTATCATAAAAAGGGAATCCTATTATCAAAGGGGTTGAATGTCAAATTATGGCAACCGTGTCAATATGGGAAACCATCAAATAAAATGACTTAGGTAGGAAAGGGTGGATTGTTGAGGGGTGATATCTTTCCCTAAGCTGTCTGGCGTAGATGTACTGATTTCCGGCCAGTCGTAGAAATGTGCTCATCTAATTTTCAGGGTAATCATCCGATAAATGCCTCTTTCATTCAAGTTTCGAATTATTTTACCCTGCCATATTATTTCATTATTAAACTCTTGAGAAGATTCGGAACCTAACCCTATGAGATTAAACCATTTTGCGGCAAGGGCAAAACTCCGTTTGAAGTAATGAAACACATTTGTCTTACGCATAGGAATTCAATTGGTGATGATTTTACCCCGGTAATTTCGCCCTGCGTATCTATCATCAAGACGAGTATCTCCGTCACATTCAATTACGAAAAACCAGGGCGAAGAGGGTATGGATTTTGTTGCAGGAGAGAGCCATTGGGAAACGAAGTCATACTTATGTTCTCCGGATAATTAATTCATTTAATGGCGAAGTGTGTTAAGCGTCATTTATTATATTCATTTTGACTAATAGACGGAGTCGGAGGAACTTGGTTCGAATCGGGGTGGCAAAAAGAGAGAGGGAAGGGTTGGGCAGCTTTCATTGGGGTGCCTTTACCTCTCGCAGGGGACGGAGGGGAGCGGGACGCGGGAGGGGTCACGCGGCTCGCACGTTGACTGAGGTCTTGGTCCTTGCTTGCGCGCCTCCGCGCCTGTTGAGGAAGGAAGGGGTGCAGAGGGGGGAGGAGGGTTGGTTTTGGGGGAAGGGTGGCGGCGTCGAATCGGCCGAACGAATTGGGCCTCGCGGCCTTCAAAGGCTTTTTTGTTAGGCTGTGAGGGACGAGACTAGCGCATGCGTGTTAAAAAACCTTATCAACACTGAGGTAATGAATGGTATACAAGTATGATTACTTAAGACTCAACTGCCGCCTTATTGAGAACTTTTATCTTTATTTAAGCATGAAACTTCAGTGTCTCATCCCTCTGGAGTTGCTGAATTCAAAATGTCTCATTTTCCAATTTCTTTTCGTAACGCGATACTATTACTTCTTTCCTCGAGAGATTTATAACCTAGGTGCAATGTCTAGGATAATTAAGGAAAAAATAATTAGGAAAGTTGGGTGATTTTATAGCACTAGATAAATTAACTTATCCGATTGCTGCAGTGGTACATAAATGAATTACAGTGCGTAACCATCAAATGTCACTCTTAGCAGAAGTGACATTTTTACGCCTCTCATCTATCCACGTTTGTGGTGCTTTATCATGATAAATTTTGCATCGACTACCTAAAATTAAAATTATGCATTTATTTTTTTGACCTTGGTTCACTATTTCAACTGAGAGGCTCCTTTACGGCCATTCAAAAAAGATTTAGATTTAAAGATTCCGGGATTATGCCAAGTATTGTGGAAATCAATCATATTGTTTCCAAATTAACAGAATTTTATCGTAGGATGATCATTTAATTTCTTTTAATTTAACACTCTTTGCTTAAGGAGCAACTTGACAATATTTTTATGCCTATTTGATGTGGTTTCAGTGTGGGTGAAACTATTAAATTTTTTATGTTCCATTCTTTGCCGGTCTATAGATTGGGCATTACCTTTGGAGAATATTGCATGTGTTTAACGAAATGAGGCTCCATAAAATGCGATGCATAATGAATTCTGCGTGACATTCGACCGGAACTACTGTTGCTGTGCACCAATTCTGTCTGCCTTCTGTTCATCACACCCGTAACTTCTTCCCCACCTAGCAGCACCGCACTCAATATACCCTGTCTCCTCCTCAATCGTCCCCGTTTAGCAAATATTCTCTCTGGAATAACCCCTCGCCATCCCACTATCTTTTTTTATCAATAAAAAGAAGACTGCAATGAAATTATGTAGAATAGTGTCATAGAATTCGTTGAAGCGTTCCTCATAACCAAATGGACTATGCGTCTTTTCCCAATTTTCTAGTACCAGACTTGCAGTAGATTTATTATAGTTTTCGTTGAAGAATCTACGTTTAAGTTTGCACGATGGATTATAAATAATAGTTGTCTATCTCGAATAGTCCCTATCAAAGTCGTCAGCAATTCATCCCCGACTAAAATACTCTGCAGCCATCTTACCTGCTTCTTTGAATTTCTCCCGTCAATCCCCTCTCCTCCCCCAACGTACCTAACACCTCCTCATTTGTTTTGCTTTCTGTCCACTTCACCTTTTCCATCCTTTTCGCACCCACCTTTCAAAAACCTCCAATGTGCGCTTATCTTCCTACTTCAATGACCATATTTCCGTGTCATACAAAACCAAACTCCATATCATAGTTTTTCTTAAATTCCTTTCTCAAATTCCCTTCATCAATTCCTTCCCGGTGAAAGCTTATTTGCCTAATACAATCCTTATTAAGTATATATATATATATATATATATATATATATATATATATATATATATATATATATATAATTTTGGAAAAAGAGCATTCCCCGTGTTTTTAGAAAATGAGTAATATCCTCCAGAATGCCTACTGCTTCAGGAACACCGAAATGGATTGATTGTGTAGATTCAATGAAATATCTTGGCGTTACCCTCACTCCCGACCTTTCTTGGGTGAAACACATGCGGGAAATATGTGGACAATCTGGCAAAAAAATTAGGATTTATTCGACGAGTGTTGGATAAATGTGATGAAAAGGTCAAAGAGATATATTATCCGTCGCTGGTTAGGCCTCACTTAGAATATGGTTCTAGTATATGGATCCTCATGAAGTTGGATTGATTGCTGAATTGCATCGCGTGCAACAGATGAGCTAGATTTGTAAAACGATGTCATGATAAACTTAGTAGCGTATCCAAAATATTAGAGCAGCTAGGCAGGGAATCACTCACGGAGCGAAGGTGAAATTATAGAATTAATCTTTTGCATGAATTGAAAGGAGGTCTCTTTAGCAGTGGTGTTGAAAATGTAGTATTATCTCCATCGTACTACGGTAGGAGAGATCATGTCGATACAATTAGAAATATTAAATAGAACAGATAGTAACTGGCAAACCAATGCTTGACCGTGAAACGTAACTCATTTTTTCCCCTACAGGCTGAGACAGGTTGCAAGTAGGTCGGATATTCAATCTACATTTATTTTATTCAATACATTCAATGATTATATCCAATTTTACTTCAATTCATTGTATAGAACGCTTTTTCGAAATCTACAAAACCAAACTATGTATCCTGATTTTATTCTATTTCTCTATATTAGTGACACCATTACTGCTATGTTATGCTATGGTACATCAATACTGCAATTGCATCACGCGTGCCTCTTCCCCCTAAACCCAAATTGATCATCCACTAAGTAATCAATTGCCCCGCTCTCCTTCCTCTCAGTGATGATTCTGAGAACCACTTCAGCTGCGTCCGCAGCCAAGATTATTGTTCTGTAGTCCTCACATGATATAGCCTTTACCTTTTTTGGAACAGCAACTAACACTGATCTGGCCAAGTTTTCCGCTCAAATTCCTACCCCATATATGCAACGTATAAGTCCTTAAGAACTCTCTTTAGATGTTTTCCAAAACTTTTAAGTAGTTCTTCGCGGATGTTGTCTAACACTACGGCCTTTTTTATTTCAATGCCGTTTCTATTCATAGTCGAGTATGTCTTGACCTAAGCTGTCTTCATCTGCGTCATATCCTCCCTCTATATCAAAGTTAAATGTCTTCACTGTATATACGTAGATCTAATATGAATTCATCGCATCTCTTTTGAATCTACTCGTACCTTGGTTCAAATAATTACAATTGTCCTAATATATCTTTGACTGATTGAGTTTCCATTCACCTTTCCTTTCCACTTCCAATACAGAACAACAAATTCACAATTCCTTTGTTGATTGCGTATTCTTCTATGATTCTCTCTCTTAGTTTGTTTCCCGCATCAAATTTTCATTTAACATTTTGTATTTACTCGTACTTCTACTAATGTCTTTGTTGACATTCTTCCATTTTCTTCTCTCATTCATATTGCTAGTCATCTTCTACGTAATCAATTTCCTAGTTATTTTTACCAAAGTTTGGTTTTCAGCTTTATTTTGCTATGCTGCCATTGTTCTTCTATTCTATTTATTCACTTTTACGTACTCATAATTTTATCTATAGCCTCCTGATACTCCTTTCTTATCGCTCCGCTTAATACTTCCACATTCCATTACTTCACCTACATTTTTTGCTATATTCACTTTAATCTAACGTTATACTTCATTAGTACTAAATCATGATCTGGACATACTCCGGGAAATTGTGCGAATCTATCACACTGTTCATAAATCTGTGCCATGGGTTACCCTACCAGGAATTATCACTGCTGCCGCCAGCACAGCTCTAAGCGTCCTTAATATGTACAAACCCTTCCACCACTTCAAGGTTGTAGTCCATGAGAAGGTTTACTTGTACATTTTAACAACATATCAAGAGAATATTAATTTTTGATCTTACATTGTGTTTAGTCACCCCTGGCCATACTTCCTTCGGTGGCTTTTGGGGTACCAAGTGCATGAGACGTAGAAGGAGGTCCTGTACAGAAATGCCTAATTCTGTAGATGAAATGTCTATTTCTGCACAGGACATCCATCTGCTGTAAAATTTCCAAAATATAATAAAAAAATTGCAATTTTTATGAATCCCTATGCACAACATAAACATCAAAGACGATGAACGTAGAACAATGATCATAGATGAACATAAGATCTGAACCAATTTATTAAACCGTATTGTTTTCCGAATGAAAGCGTTCAAAGTAATCACGAAGAGGTTTTAACTGAGGGTGTCGCAGATCTGTCTCTATAAATGAAAAAAATAATGACTGATAATGATTTATAACTTTCAAGGATTCCTGAGGAAATACTACCAATTGATGGAATCGCTATCTTTGGAAAGGCTAGTAAAGCATGCTCTTTAAATGTTTTGCGCTCATATTTATGAGCGTTGAGAGAATCTCCGCTGATGCGAATAGTCGTTGCCGTTATTTTATTTTTGAACTTCACGGCTCACAGCAGTTGATAGCCCTATCGTCAGGGTTCAACTGTAACACAAACAAAACATCACGTTTCTGGCCATGGGGTGCGGGAAATGCACGCATCCACAAAGGAGTTAGAGCGTGCTCCCGGAATGACGAGAGGAAGTGCGGGTGCGTGGATCGCTTCTCGGAAACGTGAGTCTTTGCTGCGATATGGTGAGCACATTTTAGTTGGTTATGGTCCGGCGCCAAATTCCTAAGCGCCAACTCTGAAGTCATTCCAAAGCGAAAACAAAAGCTCTCCTCGGATCATAACGACGAATTACAGTATCCTTCTGACTTTGTGAAAGTGTTCCAAGACAGACCTCAGCCCTCTGCCTTGTGCAATCCTAATCATTCATGTCCATAACTCCTCTTTCCCATCATTTCCCCGAAACGGGCGGACTTTTTCCATCCTCCTCTTCCATTTGCCTTCCTTTTGGTAAGATGCCTTTGAAAACAGTTCCTTCTCAGTTGGTGTCGAAACCATATCTTCTTCCTTACTCTGATACTTCCCGTGTTTTTTCACCAATTCTTCTCAGCACCTCTTCATTTCTCACTCAGTCAATCCACTTTGCTTTCCCTATTTCCCTCGTCAACATATTGATCCATATAATCTTTGACTGATTTTTTCTCTAATTTCTTCTCTTTATTGACTCCCTTTTACACAAAAAACCACGCTTCATATGCAAAAAATATCATGAATTCATTTTCCTGGATTACTTGCTATGTCGCTCTTCATATTTGTTCGTAGGCACCATTCGAGATTATCACACTAAGGGGTACTTGGAAGATTTCTCCAACTCAAATTTCTTTCTATCTACACAAAGTAATTGTAAGGATTTCTCCGCTTCACACCACTTGACCGAGCATCATATCTTTTTATTTATTACATGTTTACCTTCATTCCAGGTCCATGTTCTAACTGAACAACTTTTTCCATCATTACTTTGTTTCTTCTTTGTCTCTGACGTTTGCCTGGTTCTTAGTGTCCTTTATTATCTTCACATTTTTTCTTTCTCTCTCCATTAAAATTGGGTTCAGTTCTTTCAAAAAATTCCTTTTTTCCCCAGAGGAATGTGGTTTGGCCACCGAATATGCGGGTGTGTCATTTGTATGTCCTCTGTTTTTGTTGGCTAGCGATATATCGCTTCTTTGTTTAAATTATACATATAAATAAATAAATAAATAAATATATATATATATATATATATGTATAATCGTATGTATATATACTATATATGTGGGTCGCGGTAGTCCAGGGGTAGAGCGTTGTACTACTGGCCGGAGGGCCCAGGTTTCCCAGGCAGGCCTCTCTTGGTACCTGTAGCTCCACCCAAGGTATATGATTTTTCGGGTACCAGATCTTCCTGGGAATCCATAAACGGCATAGAGGAAGGAACTGGCCCTCCTACCCTGATGTGTGACACATGCAATTTAAACGAAGGAGCGAAGTATCGCTAATCAACAGAAACACATGCAAATGACACAGCCAATGTGTCCGGGAGAGCAATTCTTGGCACAACGATGAAATGAATCCAAACCACAAGGTTACATCTTGATTACAAAATCTCCATTAGGCAGTCGTTAAACTGTAATTGAAGCTTTCTTTCAGACAGTCTGCCTGCTTCTAAGTGGATACCAGTTTGAAAAGCAATTGACCAGTAATTAATGATTATAGTAATGTCTTGTAGCTATTTGGGGCTCCGAAATGATTTTTTTACGGCTCATTATATTATCATCTTTTCGCGAAGACGGTCACCTTCGTGAGCGTTCTTTGTGTCGTCGTTAGCTGCACACAAGAAGCTCACTCTTCGTGCGCTTCGTCGAACCACAATAAGATATCGGCATCGTTAAGTGACGGGTGTTTAGAATGTTATCGAATGTGTACGGGGCCATGAAATGCGGGAAGGGGGATGTACTCCATTTGACCGCGAGTTTTTCGACTTCCTTCCGTGCCGTTGGGTGGCGTCCGTGGAGGGTATAAGTGGACTTCCGAGGGTGGTTGGGCATTATCAAGTTAGGTGAGAGAGAAGAGTCAACCTCCCCCAAAATGCTTGCGGCAGCCATCATATTCAGCGTCGTTGCCGCAGCAGTGGCCGCCGAAGGCTGTAAGGAAACACTTCAAATATTTATATTATTTAATTAAACGCACCAATTCGTACTTATTACTGTACTCACATCTAAAGCCACACACACAACCTCGTTCATGGTAAAGTTCATTTAATTCTTAAATTTCAGTCTCCATGGGTGTGTCACATGACATAGTTTGTTCATTCAATGTTTCATTCATCTCCTCGCTTACTTACACTCTGGAATTGGGAGCGATCTTAGCGCATCCCTGCGGAGAATAACCAATATATATGTGTGGTCGATGAAAGTTTAGCATAATATTTTTTGCTAATTATTTTGTTTGAAAATTAACTTAGCCTAATTCCTTAATCCTTAAATTTCCTAACCCCTTAATCGTGTGCTCCCAAATTAAAAAGAATTATCTAGAATGTGAGGGAAGGACTAGGGTTAGAGCGTCTCTACATCGAAGCAGTGTTTAAACAAATTTATTATTTTATCAATAGATTGTAGCTTTAACTGAGACAAATAAAAAATGTTTTTTATTAACATTTTCAGCAAACTATCCTCCTTTCCTATGCCAGGGGTGCGCGTGGCTGCATATGCGTATATCCTCCCTTGTCTCAGCTCTCACCTATCAAGCCACCCACCTTCGCTAGCTTACGGTATTTGGTATTGCAGTCCTGTATAAATAATCAATTTACTGCTTACGCCATTGTGAAGTGTCATTGTATTCACCAGTTTATTAAGTCAGTCGGCTTCCCATTGATTCCTAGTGAATTTCTTCCTCATAAATTACGGTCGCACGCAACGCTGCTCTCATAGGAATACACCAATTATTGTTGGTATCGAGCAGAAAGTGCTAACAGAAAACTTCGATGATAATACTTATTTATAGCGGTCTCTGCCTTCTCTCAGCTAACTTACCCTTTTCCCTACTCTTAACTAAAGCCTCAAATGCCAATTAGAATTCTCTTGTGCTCTCGATAGTATTACTCCTATTTCCTCCAACGCTCATCCAGTCAGATGCTACAATGAATCCTTCAGGTACTCTCCGAATCGGATATTATCGTATTTCATTCATGTTGCATCTTTATGGACGATTTCAAAAGTAAAATTACGAGATGGTGAACCCTTAATCTTTTATTCTCAGAGTAATTAACTCCGATGGCACTTTGCTTCTTTCTCCTATTTTTACTATGAGCACTCGTATGTGCCCCAAGATAACTACTTTTAGCTGACATTTATGGTTATTGTGCCAACTTACACTCATCACAGCATTTTAACCGAATAAAAATGAAACGAGGATTGATTTTAAGTTGTAATTCATCCATGTTCATATATATATATATATATTCCATCCCACCATTGAACTAAATCAAACCTTGAAGCGAAGTCAGAGACTAAGTCCTTCTTCGTTTAGCTCCGAATATCATTTGATATTACTAAAGAATTTACTCCTGAAGATCACTGCCAGCACTAAGTAATATGGAAACTGATAAATTCCTCAAGTTATGCATCTCTAAATTTACCTTTCAGCAGCAGAGCCGAAAAAATGGCTTCTTTTCGATCCTCTTGCCTAAGCAAAACCTACTCTTGATCGAACAAAAGTTTCATCTCCTCTGTCTCGCACAAAATAAAACGAGCATTCAATGGTCATCCTTGACATTTCCGCGTGATAATTCATTAGGATCGAGGGGGGAAAACACTAAAATGTGGATTGATTTAGTTTTGAAACAGGCATTAACTTACAACCCTTCGGCCAGGGACTTCCAAAGCAAATAACACCCGTGCGTTGCACTTGGTACCGAACACCATTCACACTAATGCTTCGTTCGTTCGCATGCGCAATGCTATGCAGCCGGCACATCCGCCAATCAGCAAATCCAGCTGGGCAGCGTCGGATCCTTCTCCGTGCATCTCAGCGGCGTCGTGGCGCCGGTCAAGGGTGCCACCGGCGACATGCCCATCTACCGATTCAGTAACGTGGTCAAGGGGGCGACGGTGGCTGAGAAGGAGTACCTCAAGTGCCGTTGCAGCGCCGTCGACAACTTCTACGTGCCGCTGGGCGCGAGGGCCGCCACCTCCGTCCTCCTTTGCAAGAGCGTCTCCTACGAGAGCGGCACCGCGCCCCTCACCGAAGCCGACAAGGTGGCCTTCCTCCTCTACTCCAGCAAACTGGCCAAGAAGACCAAGAAGATCACCCTGTTGCTCGGGAAGTCAGCCTACCAGAACTTCCTCGCCTCCCACGCCTCCCCGGCCCCCGCGCTGAGGGCAGCGGACCCCGACGCCGACGAGGACCGCTCGCCGATCGAGAGTGACCCCGCCGTCGGCAAACAGCAGGTGTACAGCGTGACATCGCCCTCCGGCTTCGCTACCATCGGGGTCTCTGGGTCCCCCTCCTCCACGGGCAGTGCCGTCTTCTGGACCATCAACCCCTCACCCCAAGTAATCTCCAATGCCCCGCTCGCCGCCCCTTGAATTGGGGCACGCTGCTCAGCCTCTCCCCGCCAGCCACCACTCGATCTTGAACGGACAAATGCCAAGCACACCATTCACGATGGAACTGGAAAACATTCGAAACTGCAGTAAATCTGTTGGGAGTGCCTACTTTTAAAGTGCGCTGCTCACTCTGCAAATTAATTCATAATGCATTGGTCCGCCACTTTAGGGGTTGAATACCACTCGCGTCCTCGTCGCGAAAATGGACCGGCTAAGGAGCATTCGTTTGGATGTGGACGTAATTCAATTGAAACTGTGATAATGTCCCGCTGGCTCACCAAGGACTATAGAATACATGGTCCAATTCAATAAAAATATATCGGTATCATTCAGTGCTGAATTTGTACTGGTGCATAAATAAAGGCTCTTTAAAGTAATCAGGGGTAATGTCTTTTAATATATCAGACCTCAAGGCAAGCAACCGCCCGCTGAGCGTTTATACATATTGACCTGATCCAGCAAATGAAGCTTTAATCGAATGAGATCAGCCGAAAGACGGAATTGATTTTGTGTTTCAGGCCGATGCCAGTCTTTGATTTTTTGTTAGTAATAGCCAGTAATAGTATTTGGTAACTGAGACTCCTCTACCATCGTGATATTCCCCATCCCTTTGACACTGTTTGAAAATATGCACTGTGTTCCGTGCAGAGAGGGAGAGAGAGGCTCTGGGTACAAATGGAGAATGAACGGTCGGTTGCGCCTTGGCCGTGAGTGGAGGAAAAAGCGATTTGCCCCCCCCCCCACCTATCCGCCAAAGGACACGCAATGCAACTGAGACTGGTGCATCGGTTTAATGTACAGCATGCACGCGTACTACATATTGATGCCTTGAAGGTTTAAAGGTTTCTTTTCGGTGGTGGCCATCGCCCGTGGGGGGTCGGCGCCCGCACTGATCATCGCCTCGACGTCCCTCCAGCTCCACCACGTCGACCAACGAAAACGTACGTAATCTTTCCCTCCTTCGAATGAATGGCCAATTTAATGGAAAATTTAATTTTCAATTGAACAATTTAAACTTGATGTGAATATGATCATGGAATCATTACTGGAGGTGCTGAGGTAAACCCTTTCGGTTTTGGGGTAGTGAATTTTTTGGATTTCAATCCCTTTCAATGGGAGGCATAAGATAATTTGAGTCCCAATGACGAAATTGAAATATTGAAAATAAGATTACGCAAGAAAGACCAAGAGACAAGCGCAGAGTACAAATTAAGGACGTATAACAAAAAAGTTATCTGGGGGTGAAGGAATTTGCACTGAACAAAGAAGAATATGGGGCTACGATAAACCAATCTTAAGATTGAAATTATGGTGACGATGATAAAATACGAAATTCGTTTGAAAAGAGATATTTTGAATCAAACGTAAGTGTCTTGAAAAAATTTGAATCATCGCATGAAGTCGATGAAACAAATTAATGATATTCTATATAATCTTCTAAGAAAGAAGGAACTATTGCAATTGAATTTCGGGAATTTAAATCCGAATTACTTAGTTCAGTAGTCCACGGTCGCTCGAAGAATTGGAGTGAGAATGGAGTCGCGGGGGTCGCACAGGAATGGGAGTCCTACCAGCCGGAGACATGCCCCATAGAGAGTTCGGGGACAGAAGTTGGGGAAGGGGGCGTGATATCGCGCAGGGTACCCAAGGGTTTTGCCGACGGCGCCTACTCAGCGGGCGTGGCGGGGGGAATACATCCCGACCCGAAATCAAAGACGGCCAGTCAATCCCGGCGCATTTCCCGGTCGCGTCCTTGCTCGGGGGATGGGAAGCGCCAGGGAAGCGCTTAAACTGAAGTAGAAAAAAAGCCACGTCCTTGCTGTCGAAAATAGGGGACACTCTGCGATTGGCAGTAAGGGTTGACTTTTCGTACAAAAATAACGTGTACGTAAATTGGGCAAGGATAGTTGCCCTCCTCGATTCGGGATAATTCCAATCTTCCCGCGACGAAATATTTTTCTCAAACATAATTAGTCACCATCGTGAAGTAAACAATTAAAGCACTCTATGACATTGAATGGCACCATTTACTGTAAAAATTCACGGGTCTCCAGTGCTTCGGATGTTGAGAACAGGGATGTTAAGAAAAGGATCGTGAAAACTTGATATGAAGTGTAGTTATACACGACGCAGAAACATTGTCATTGTGGCAGGATGATAAAAAAAGAAAAAGCTTGCCTTGAAAGGAGGAATTGCCTCCTTTCAAGCTCTTTAAAACAACAATAATACACAATTTTATTAATACAATAAACAAGCTCTACATTGTATTTAACAATTCGTGTATACAAATGCAACAAGTTCACCTGTAATCAAGGTAGCTTAATATGAATGCCATTTATTAGGAAGCAGTTTGTGTATTTATTCTACAATTATAAAAATTTATTGTATCATTTTATATAATTGTTTGCAGTTATGCTTAAGGAAAAGTAGCACAATCTCAAGTATTTCGGTTTTCTTATGAGTCATGCTGTGCCAAATTTCATGTCTGGGTTTTTCATACTGTAGGCACTCTATTCTGCGCTTAGCGGTGTCTTCTGTTAGGCAGGTACTACATTGATTATTCCTTGATTTTCTTATTTATTGAAGTGGTGCCCACAATTTCCGTGACCTGAAAGGAGCTGTGTCGCTTTATTAGCAGGACTGAAAGGAAAACAAATGAGGAGGTGCTGGGTATATAGTGGGGGAGGAGAGGGGATTGTTTGAAGAAATCACAAGGAGGGAGGAAAGACGAATGCTAAGTTTATTGATTGGCGATGGGATGTTGAAGTCTGTAATGGAGGGGAGAACGCAAGGGTATAAATAAAATAGGGATGTTGGACGGAAATAAAGGAGGAAAGATGCGCTCCGAATAAAATTGGCGGATTAACCTGGGACCGCGAGCTCATGATGTTTCCCAGATGGCCAGTTTCAATTATTCTGAGAGTAAATTTCAACGGCCGCATGACCCTGAACTTAGTTAAGTCGTTCGCACTCACTCAGGGGGGACCGCTCCAGTGTTTTCCGTCGGACACGCCAGGAGGACGCACGGGCGCAAAGAATGTGCCCAGTGGACTAAACAACTAGTTAGACAGATTGTCGGGGAATACGTTGACGTAATCATCAAATATTTGGGGCTAGCTGGTTGCTTATAATATGTATGACCCCTAGTTATTGGGTTAGTCGCCAGTCCGCTCGCCACCGTTTCAATATAATCAGTTTAAGACGGCGTAAATCAAAAGGCAGATGCAAGAGTTATTCAGAAAAGGAGGTTATAAGATAATCGAATTGTGTCAGTCCCGCCAAGTTGGCACGGGAAAATATTATGCAACACGAATGGCAGTAGACGCTGAACGTAAGAGAGGGTTTCCACCTTTGAAGGAATCATTATTCCGCATTTATTTATTTCATATTATTTTACTCTGACAATTATTAACGCAGACTCTATAACGAAAGGAAAGGAGCGTCAACTCTAGAAAAAGTAGTATTCTTTGCAGTTTGAATGCGCGGAATCGAGTGTATTCTTCTGTACGATTGTCCACTTGGAGATATGTTAGAATGTATTCAGTGTGCACCTTTAACTTAACATGATTGATACATGCGACGTTTTCGTCATATGTTAGTCTTATCGATGTGATAGTAGGTATATTGTGGTTTTTTTGTGGTGGGAGGACTGACAGCATTGAAGAAAGCGAACGTTTTAAGACAGAATTATCTCGACGACTATTTTTTCCCATTTGTGCATTTGAATTTCGAAAGATTATGTGAAATTGAACGCTGCTTGAATGTAAATTAATAAATATTTATTCCCTGGTTTTGCATAAACCTATCAGGTTGCTGAGAAGTTAGAACAGGATCATTCTTTGGTAGAGGTTGAATTTCAATTGAGAGAGCCAAGACATTTTCACACCTGTCGTGAACAACCTTAGATCTTTCTCCTATTCATTGTGAAACGTATAAAAGATCGCTAGGGGATTGAGATGGTGCGGGGGCTAACGTACTGGCTTCCCACCTAGAGGGCCCTGGTTCAAATCCCGGCGGTGCTGAATGTTTTTCAGAGGTATCTCGATCCCTACTTGAGGTGCTTTGTGGAGGTCACTTGAGTGAGTAAGCCGTCCGTCGGATGGGACGTTAAACTGCGGACCCAATGGCGCAAATGACTTCAGCTGTCGGTCGCCTCCCCTAAAAACTACGAGGGTCATCCGGAAAGTAGTACCCGTTAGTGAAATAAAGACACAAAAGTAAATATTAACAAACATAAAAAATTTTATTTGAAAGAGGATACTTTAAACTACTTCTCAACATAATCTCCAAGCAAATTAAGGCATTTGTCATAACGTGTGACAAGTTTCTGTATTCCTGCTGCATAGTCCTTCGCCGCCAGCTCATTGAGATACGCGAGGGACCCATCTTGCACAAATTTTTGCATAATGCAGATGGTGTTTAACAATTTCATGAACAATTGTTCGAGAAACATTGGGAAAATGCTCACAGATGTCATCAATTGTGACGCGCCGATCGTTCCTCACGAATTCGTCAACTGAGCTCACCAGTTGGTCTGTAATGACAGACGGTCTCCCCGAACGCTCATCGTCGTGTGTGTTCCCCCTCCCCATGTTGAAGTTGCGACACCACCGCCGAACAGACGACTCGTCCATTACATTGTCTCCATACACCTCCTTTAATTGGCGATGAATATCACATGGGCGAACGTTTCTTGCATTGAGGAATTTAATCACTGCCCTCACTTCACAACTGGCGGCGTTCTCAATTTTTTTAAACATTGTAAACAATCACAGAAACAACACAGGCAATGCTAGCGTCACGCAACTTGGCTCAGAGAAGGCAGACAAGCCACTGAAGCTATCTGACCTCGTCCAGCGGCTACTCGCGTCGTCAGCACTTCATGCGGCACGAACGGGTACTACTTTCCGGATGACCCTCGTATTACTACCAAGAGAACGCTTGCAGTACAAATAATATACGTAATAAATACTATTAAGTTGAAGAGTGATCAGCTTCTTTATTCGCTATGGTTATATAGCGTTAAGAGGGATTTCCTCGAACAAAATAAGATGTAAAATACGAGCGTGTTGTACACGAATCGAACAATATCGCCATCAAAATTAATTTGTTAACACTAACAAAAGGCCAGAACGATGAGTGGATGCAAGGAGTACGTGTACGGCAATATTATGGATGTCGTGCAGGCGAAATGGATGCATGGATGTAGCTCCAGATCCCTCTCACTTCTTCACATATGAGCAATATGGTACGGTTTAATATGCGTGCTGATTGTATTCGTGCAATGAAGTTTGTTAGGGCACACATTTCAGGGAGCTTGGTGGATAATGTAGATGGTTTCGGGTAAGAACACAACAAGATGGCCTCAGTGCCAAGGTATTTCAGATACACGTAGTCAGCCCAATAAATACGCGAACTGGTGCAATCTGGCGGCCATGACGCGGACTAAAGTCCCGCCCACTAGCGGCGCTAGTTGCCTGAGACCCAATAAGCCGTCTGAGCTTGTCCTTACCGATCGTCGAAAAACTTTCGGAATGAAAGCTGATGAACTTAATTGAGGAAAATCAACAGTGCACACTATTTCAACCGAACATGATGGGTGGATCCTTCACAATGGCAATGCGCCTGCACATTCAGCATTGATTGTTCGCCAGTTTCTGGCAAAAAATTCAATCATCATCCTTGATCATCCTCCTTATTTGCCAGATCTCGCCCCCTGAGACTTTTTCCTATTCCCAAAATGCAGAAATGTGATGAGGGGACACCACTGAGAAGATGTGGATACAATAAAGAAAGAAAAGACGAGAAAACTAAAAAGTCTAACTACCGAGGACTTCCAATGGTGCTTTTAAACAGTGGAAAAAAGATGGTATGAGTGCGTAGCAATAAATGGAGAGTAATTTGAAGTGAACAAAATCGATGTAGACTAAAATTGGCAAAATAATATTTTTATGGCCTCAGTTCGCGTATTTATTAGACAGACTTCGTACTCATATATGGAGGAGAGTGCGATTTTCAATGATTGAACTCGGTGATGCAAAAACCTGTCCGAGAAGGTAACAGCTTAGATTAATAGAGCCGATCTCTCCTTGCGGAAGGCCATTATTTACAGCGTGGGGTTCCAATTTTTATTACGAAACGATAAGAAACGGCCACTCTCGTCAAATTGTGGTCAGCCGTTGGCATATTTCAAATGATAAGCGAATAAAATCGTTTTCAGGGGAAAGGAACGAGAACCGCCCATATGTGCACATTGTTCACTCGGATGATCGCATAAAATATCAGGATATTGATATACGGTATCGTATGCGACGCTGAGAAATCGTGGTGTCTATGAGACATGGAGAGCTCAACAGGAACTCAATGCTGTCGTTGGTCAGATCCCTGTGCCTTCGTTCCACCCAATCTTCTTTTTCAAGGAGTGCATGCAAACATCGGAACTACTGATCTAGACTATTAATGGGGAATCTTGAGTAAGCACTTATTTTCAGTGAGGTGCGAATAAAGTCAGGAGTAATAATTGGAATGCTTTACGTTATGTATGTGTATGAGAATTTCCTTAGGGTATAAGACGCCAATCTTCTTCCTTTTTTAAAGAAACCAATTTGCAATAATTGATCATTCCTTTAAGAGCTCAAATAATGGAGCACTAGTTTTGTGTTCGTATAAGATTTTAACATATAGGTGCAAAACCGGGAAAGATAGAATTAATGGGATACTTCATAAATCCATCATAGAAAGAGATGTACCCTTTCGATTCATTGGTCAATTACTGTCGTACCTGAGACGGTTTCAGAAATATCTGGAAGTCAATATAAAATGGAAATGTAGTTATTTTACTTTTTATTTCAAGAATGAGAAAATTATTCTTTTAATTTTCGCTTATTCGTCTAAACAAGCACCTACCTGTACGCGCTCACATGCACACGCGCAGGAGGTATTGAGTAAAATCAAAGTATACAAATACGAAGTGATTATGAGAATGTTTGAATTATTTTAAAGTTTAAAATGTCTAAAATTTAATGTCACATTTTATGATTTGCTAAACATCTCATTTGTTTTTATTTGGAACCCGAAAGTTTGGTGGCCGATTGTATGCGATTCGATTAAGAAGGGAAGTATGTTATCCCAGCTGTCTTATTCGCGTCATGTTATTGATTACCAATGCTGAAAAATTATCGAGATCATCAAAAGATTTCCAATCGGATTCCTGCAGTATACACCCTTGCAACGCTTCAGTCAATATCTTGCAGCAATATGTAGAAAATTAGAAGGAGTTTTTCTGAAACTCTCCCGATTTAACACCTAGGTTCTATTGGAGTAGTGTTAGCGAAGCGAGTCAGAGATGTTTCGTCAATTTGTAACTTTATTGGATGCAACTTGTATCTATCACTATACTCTATCACTCCTATCTCCACTCCTATGACATCTATCACTCCCGAGGAGAAAGAACAGTCAAAACAGTGGACTAGGTGAAAGGGTGAGCCTGCTTCTCAAAAGGCGAAGACGGTTCCATCGGCCGGGAAGGTAATGGCGACTGTTTCTTGGGAGTGTCAAGGAATTGTATTAATCGATTATCTTTGGGAGAGTATAACACATCATTACTAGACAAACTATAGGTATACAGCGTCCGTACAATACATATCGTGACTGGTTCGTTGTAGCCTCAACGGAGCGGTGGATTGGGGTCCGACCGGTCGGCTCGGTAGAGGGGTCCCCCACCACTCAGGCGAACTTTAGTTCAGTCGCCTCCGGGCATGCATTGAGACAGGAGGTGGATTTTTGTAACGTGTGATTGTTTGTGGTGTCGTCGCGCCAGTATGGAGCGCACCATCGAGCAACGCTACGCTGTAAAGTTTTGCGTTAATCTCGGGAAATCCGCGTCGAAGACCCTTCAACTCATTAATAAAACAGGCTTATGGGGATGATGCCTTTAGCCGCACAAGAGTTTTTGAGTGGCACAAAATATTTAAGGATGGCCTGGAGCTCGTCAAAGACGAGCACCGCGTCGGACGCCCGACGACCAGTCGAACCGATGCCCAGGTGGCCAATGCGAAAAAGGTTTTGGGCTCTGACAGGCGTTTAACCATCGTCCTTATCTGTGAGGAGACTGGCCTTTCAGTCAGAACCCTCCACACCATAGTAACAGAGGATCTTGCGATGAGGAGAGTGTGCACGAAGCTGGTGCCTAAAGTCTTGAGCGAGGAACAAAAGCTGTCGCGGGTGAAAATTTCGCAAGAACGAAATTCGGCGTAGCAACGTTGCCTCGCCCCCCTCTACAGCCACGACCTGGCTCCACCTGACTTTTTCTTGTTTCCGCGAATAAAAAGGGAGCTCAAAGGATATCGGTTCAAGCGGCGACGAAAAAGGCTCTCAACAGTATTCCGGAAACCGACTTCCAGCGGGCTTTTTACGAGTGGCAGACGCGCCGAACTAAGTTTATCGATGCAGGAGGAATGTATTTTAAAGATTATTAAGTAATTGTAATGATAACTGCAATAAATTTTGGTTTATGGAACCATTCCAAATGCTTATTGTACGGACCCTGTGTGTGTGTGTATATATACGTGTGTATATATATATATATATATATATATATATATATATATATATATATATATATATATATATATATATATATATATACACCCACACTCTCTTCTGAATTTACGTTTATATATGCACACACGCACCAGACGGAACACCTATGCACTTCTAAGCCTCCCTTAACAGAATTGAGGGCCTTAAATGGCACCTTATCCAACCGCCCTGCCATTCCCTTTGATTTCTGCCCCCCTTCATTTCGGCCAACGTGATTATTCACTTTCCCTCCCTCTACCTAGATTAACTACGAGGATCATCCGGAAAGTAGTACCCGTTCGTGCCGCATGAAGTGCTGACGACGCGAGTAGCCGCTGGACGAGGTCAGATAGCTTCAGTGGCTTGTCTGCCTTCTCTGAGCCAAGTTGCGTGACGCTAGCATTGCCTGTGTTGTTTCTGTGATTGTTTACAATGTTTAAAAAAATTGAGAACGCCGCCAGTTGTGAAGTGAGGGCAGTGATTAAATTCCTCAATGCAAGAAACGTTCGCCCATGTGATATTCATCGCCAATTAAAGGAGGTGTATGGAGACAATGTAATGGACGAGTCGTCTGTTCGGCGGTGGTGTCGCAACTTCAACATGGGGAGGGGGAACACACACGACGATGAGCGTTCGGAGAGACCGTCTGTCATTACAGACCAACTGGTGAGCTCAGTTGACGAATTCGTGAGGAACGATCGGCGCGTCACAATTGATGACATCTGTGAGCATTTTCCCAATGTTTCTCGAACAATTGTTCATGAAATTGTTAAACACCATCTGCATTATGCAAAAATTTGTGCAAGATGGGTCCCTCGCGTATCTCAATGAGCTGGCGGCGAAGGACTATGCAGCAGGAATACAGAAACTTGTCACACGTTATGACAAATGCCTTAATTTGCTTGGAGATTATGTTGAGAAGTAGTTTAAAGTATCCTCTTTCAAATAAAATTTTTTATGTTTGTTAATATTTACTTTTGTGTCTTTATTTCACGAACGGGTACTACTTTCCGGATGACCCTCGTAATACATTCTCCTCTATTTATATGATCTTCTATCGCGTTCCTACATCCAATTCACCAAACTCTTTTGAATTTCTCCCAACAGTTCTCTCTCCTCTCTCCTTCTCGCATGCCGAGCACGTTCTGTTTTGTTTTATTTTCCGTCCACTTTTATTTTTCCAATCATCTCCACGTCCACGTTTCGAGAGCATGCTATGCATGCTTACTCTTGCCTGAGTGTTTCCTAACCGTACGAAAATACTCCCCACATAAAAGTTTTCATTCATTTTTTTCCTTGATTTCCTTTACTCTGCCTCCCCGTCATCCTCCAGCCCTTCCTTCTAAAAGCGTCTTTGCGCAATAATTCCTCTTCTGATGTCGCCACTACGCACTAGCACCGCATTCGCTCACACAGTGTTGAATAGGGGAGTGTGCCCTCGCGAATGCCGCTCATCCAAGTGGGGGGACCTCTCCAGTGGCCACCCGCCCCTTCCCGCCCCCACATCCTGTGATTGGCGGTGTTGGCTCTGGATTGCTTTCCCCTCCCTCCTATCCTCTCATTTAGTCTCCTCCCTTTCCCCCCTCTTCCCCGCCTCGCCCACACTCACTCACCATGTGTGCTCCCTTAATCTCCCCCCCCCCGCCCCCCATAATCTCACCCCCCACCCCCGAGCACCGCTACAAAGACTACAATCAGCTCCCCCCGCCACACATGAACCCACACAGATTCCCGCGCACGCACGCACATACGGACATACGACCGTTCACAGTAACTGGCTCTGTCGAGCGGGGTGAGGGTGGGGCAGGGAGTTAAGCGGGCAGACGGGGGAAAGGGGTGGGGAAAGAGGGAGGGGATGTTTTATTTCCCGCTCTGCGAACTTGACTGTCGAGGAGCGCGACCTTGCCAAGGCGGCAGGCCAGAAATAGCATTTCCTTAAAGGTTAGCGCGGAGGCAGATTCCGGAGAGAGAGGCAGGAGGAAAAGGTAAGGGAAGGGAGGAGAGGCAAGTGGTGGGATTGGAAGAACCGTAAAAATGAGGGATAATGTTTGCTAAACCAATAAGGTGAAGGTTAACAATGGTCTCCTATAGCAGTGAACATTGTTGCACTGAATAGCAAGTAGTAAAGAAAAGATTGGAACTGATTTCGGAGTGGACATTTTATTACTCCGGAACGCTCTTGGGGTGTGGAGGTAAAGCAACAAATATTGAAGGCTTTGGAGGGATGTTGGAATGTATTTAGGACGGCATAAATGCAGCTAGGAAGTTGAACTGAGATTTGGTTCAGTGTAACATATGTTGTTGTTTTTTTAAAATTATATGAATTATGTCTCTTCCAAGATCACATTTGCAAAATTGAATAAACTTAGCACTCTTCAGAGAGAGTTGGTCGCCCAATGGCTAGAGCGCTGTGCTACTCACCGCGCGTGAGCGAAACTTTTACTTTGAATTCCAGGCTATTAGTATTATTGCAATAAAACAATATTTTGAAACTCTACAGGGGGTAGTACCGGGTTCCATTCCGAGATGGGCATATTCTCTGTCCGCCCAGGTTTAAAGTCTCGGCATCTATTTCTGACCGATTAGCGTCATTTATCTCGGTGAGTTAATTACACCCTAATTTCAACCAAGTTTTTTACAATGTTGGGAAGCATGCATGTTTCATTCTTGGAGTATAAAACACAATTTTTAATTATCTCCGCATTATTATACGATTAAAATAGTCTGCGACATTAATCTATCCATTCATCTCATTATTCTTAAAAAAAATTAGCACTTTACCGATTACCACAACAGTTGCCATTAATTCGTTTAAATTTGGAATAAACGTTTTTCTTGCAATTTTCAAGCCTGCACCAATGTCACGTCCAGATTTCTTTGAAACATTAAGTAAAAATAAATGGATCGGTGAGTGTAGATATAACCTTGGAAAATCATGTTTGGCAATTAACTTTTGTGCATTTTGAAAGGGAATTTTACGTCTTTGAAGGCCAAAATAGCGGGATTTTCAAGTCGCTACTCGGCAACAGTGCCTGATGCCCCATGGCATCTCACGCGTCGGCGTGGTGTAGATGTACAAAGCGGGAGAGAACGGAGGAGAGAAGGTTGGAGTTAGAGATGAAGCCATCTGGATTATGGAGGCGGGGTTGTGGGGCCGGCGGGGGGAGGAAAGCCGGGATGGAAGCGAAGGAATGCGGAGGGAAAGGCGAGCCTTCGCTTCGGTTGGTTAAAGTCACCGCGCGCTCCGGTAATAAAACTCTTTTCTTGTCTAAGAGCGTCAGGATATGGATATAGAGGAACTGCAGAATCCCTCACGTCTCTCTCTCCTTTTCCCTCCAATCAGACGCTCCGGAGACACGTGCCTGTCTCTTGATCGGTCTTCTTCTGCCTGGATGACTGTTCCGTTATACCGAGTCAACAATATACTGAATATCTTTATTTCTCTTGGAATTTGGATTACGTCAGTGATATGGCTGCGCAACTATTAATCATAAATGTTAGCCTACTGGTGAATATAGATTTTTGATAGACAAAAACTAACCAATGCTACTCCAGTAGGCAGGTTACATGATTATAAACATCGCTTCGCTACACTATTACAAACCCTTCTACAGATCATCATGCCTCCCTTCGCCCTCCCTCTAACAATTCGTCAATTCTATATCCCTCCATCCCCCTCGCGTAATTCTCTCATTACGATGGCCACAGCCTAGTTGCCATTCCGTTCACCTCCTTCACTAATATTCCATTGCCACTCAATATTCCCACCATTCTCTCACCTGACCTCTGTATTTTTCTCGCCGAACTCCCCTCTCCTTCCCTTCCATTCCTAGAACCTCTTCCTTTATTTTATTATCCCTCCAATTTTTTCCCCATATTCCCCACACTAAATTCCCAATGGTCTTCTTCAATCTAAGCAACGAAACTGTTGAAATGGCTGGAGTACCCTCGCCCTCTTCATTGGGCGAGGGCTCCGTTCCACGTCTTTCCAGATGGGTTTCCTGGATGGTGCCGGTACCAGGGCCTGTCCGACACGTAGTAGCTCTTGGCCTACTGCTACTAACTGTGCGGGTAAACTCTTAATGGTGTTGCCTCCATCGCGGTATTTCATCATTTGTTTTCCTTTCCACTCATTTAACTTTATCCGTTCTTCTAAACATATCAAATACCTGCACTCCCCGCATAACCTCCGGCCTCAATGACCAAGTTTCTGAACCAGGGGGAGTCATTAGGACCCCAAAGTATATGGGTAGATTTGACCACCAGAATAGAATTAGATGTACAAAAAAGTAGGCAGTTTGAAATACACGTACGTACGATTCAAATTAATTATAAAATCGAACTTAATCACTCGAATATTTTCATTTAAAGAACGAAATTCAATGATTTAGTCCAGAATACCAATTATTGCATGCTTAATTAGTCATGTGCGTCTACATTTTCCATTGTTTTTTATATGATCAATAACGAGGGTCATCCAAAAGGAAGATCACCTATTTTTTTGGAAAAAGAAATAATCCTTTTTTTTTCGGTAAATTACGAATTATTTTAAATTTCTGACCTTTCTATATTGTTACATAATTTTTATTTCAATTGATGAATTTTGTTAGGTACTGGGGTAGTTTTTGTATTCCCATGTCATACCAGCTCGTCGCCATGTAGTTTAGGAGGCATTGGATCTCAGCAATCACACTCTTCGTCATCGCTGAAGCACCTGCTGACCAAATCTTTCAATAGACGCTGATGGGTATTTTGAGATTCTTAGAGGAGTGATTCAGAATGGGAGAAGAGGATGCTGAGCAAGGGCGTAGTAGGCCTTCTCCAAGACGACGCTGACCTCCACGTCGCCTGTCAAACCGTGGCACTCCTGGTACAGTTTGGATGTAACATCATCACCCACCCACCATACAGTCCCGACTTGGCACTCAATGGATACCACTTGTTTACTAAGTTGAAAGATGGAAAGTTGCTGAGGTCCAACGCTTCCTCAACGGCATGGCGGCGAGTTGATTTGACATAATCATACAAAAACTACCCCAGCACCTAAAAAATCCTTCGATTGAAATAAAAATTATGTAAAAAACTAGTGAACGTCATAAATTTAAAATAATGTTCAATTTTAAAATAATAGAAGACCTTACTTTGGGATGACCCTCGTCTACATATAGTCATGCGCATGTGTCATGTCATATTTGTGAATGTACAAGCTGTTGCATTGTATGGCTGTTGTCCCAACAGCCTTCAACACACTCCCTTTCGGTTGCATGCGGGTTTTTGTGGAGATGTAGATGTATTCTGAGAATAGGCGAGGAATCCCATTAAGTTCGCATTCATTTGGCTAGGCGATGTCAATGTCAGCAGCAACAGGAAAGGGAAGAAAAATGAAGGGAATTTGGTGACGCGGAGTTTGATGGAATGGGTATGAAATGATGGTGTAATTGCTAGACCCAGTGTTATTAATGACGTAATCAGAATTGTTTCTTCCTAATCATACGTATTATTTCCCTCCCTCCCTCTGAAATTGAAGCTAATTAAATGTGGACATAACCGGGGCTTGGGGGAATGTGAAAGAGGTGGCAAGGGTTTTTTTTCCAACGAGACCTTTTAAAATATTTACGTCACAATGAAGAGCGACAGTAGCGGTAATCTCTTCAGATCTACATGATGCAATCGAAAGTAAGTAATTTCAGTGCTGTAACGGGAAGAGCACTGAAATCCCACGGTCTGCCCAATAATAGGCTTCTCTCTCTCTTAACTCCCGGTGGGATCGGAATACAATCCAGTCCCGGCACGTTGTTTCTAACGCCCGATTAGCCGAGTCTCCCTCCGGAGTAATAGCTCCCCACACCCTCATTTTGCTTTCTCCATGGGAGGCATCGGAGAATCCATGGCCGGCCCTAAAGCGGCGGGAACACTCGTGAAGACCTCGTCCAATGAGCGCCGCGTGTTCCATTGCGGAAAAAGCGTGAGCCGAGTGAGTATGTGCGGCATTATTCATGCCGCGGCCGATTGGGTGGGATGCCGCCTTTCTTTTCCGCCTCGTCTCCCCTTCTCTTCCTGGCAAATACGATGGTGAAGGAGAGGTGGGGGATGGGCGCCAGAGGCGACGTGGGGGGGGGGTTAGTCGGCGCCTGCACTCCCATTACCCGAGACGTGAGATTTCCGTCCCGCCTCCGCGCTCTTGAAAATACTCACCGCTTACGTCAATGCCGCTCGCGTGGGATTCAGAGATCCCTTCACTCCAAAGAGGGCTTTCAATTGACGGTTCAGGGGGGGCGGGTCGGAGTGAGCTGGCCCTAAGGAAAGGTCCATATTTTTCAATGGAACTTGGAGTAGTTATTAATATTTGGTTTAAGGTAGGCTTTTGGATGGACACAACTACCAAATAAATATTTTGTGCCTCCTTAAAAAACACAAAATCCAGCATCCTACTCCACATCAGGTCCCTCTTCATCTCTGAGTACTTCCATCCTCCCTACATCCCGTCAAGCATCCCTATCCTGTTCCTGCCCTTTCCTCGTTTGCCTAACATTCTCCCCCCCAGTAAAGTTTTCAGCATCCCACTTCCGATCAATACCCCCTTCATCCACTTCTCCTGCCTCCATAGGATTTCCCCCAGCAAACCTCTTTCTTCACCCACCATACCAAGTACTTCCTCATTTGTTTTCTTCTTCATCCATTTCACCTTCTCCATTCTTCTCCACACCCACATTTCAAAAGCCTCCAGTCTACGTCTATCCCCCTGCTTCAATGACCACGTTTCCATGCCGTGCATAGCTACGCTCCATATCAAAGTTTTTACGAGTCATTTCTTAATATCCTTACTCAATTTCCCTGTCATCAAATCCCTCCTCCTTGTGAAAGCCTCTTTGCTTAGCGCAATTCTTCTCCTTACGTCCCTACTACTCCTAGAGGGAGGAGGTGGAATTAATGCATAATGGGAAAAGAAAACAATTTGCTCACCCACACATATTGCAACATCCAAGACTCAGGTTTCAACTCACAAAGTCGTAATCAAGACCCTGCTAGTCGAAACAAAGGTCACGCGCACCAAAATTCATGCGGAAGAACAAAGTATTTTCCTTTCCGATATGAATCGCTTCCACACAGTGACAATTCAGGCCATTCTGATTAGTGAACGACGTTGAAACACGGATGCTGATTGGCCATGCAAAGCGATATGAATGCATTTTCTAGAGTTTTTAACTCCATAGGGTTATCGGAAGGGGGAAGGGAGGTTAGAACAGAAGCACTGGAATTGTAGCACTGGTTGAAGGAGGTGTTATGATGGGAGGCATGTTTAGGGATGGGGAGACCCGCAGACGGGGAAGAAGGATTGCACGAGGCGCGATGATTGTTTATCCTAAGGTTCAGGGGATTGCTACATTGGCCTATGTAAAAGGCTGGGCAGAGTTTACAGGTCAGAAGATAAACAAAATTCTTGGATGTGCAGGAGGAGTGGGGGAAGGGCGGGGGAGAGTTAAAAGGTGGGATGGAGTGGTGAAAATAGGGCAAGTTTTACATCTTCCTCGATGACATGGAGTGGGTATGGCTCTGGGGGTGTGAGGGGATTTTGAGAGCGGCTTGGTGGATTTGAGGAGATCTGCTAGGTTGGCGGGCCGTTTGAAGGTAACAGAGGAGGGAGGATCCCAGTAATTACAGACCTATATCTCTCACTTCTATCTGCTGCAAAATCTTAGAGCACATAATTGTCAGTTCAATAATGAGACACCTTGACAATATTAACTTTTTAAGTGACAATCAACACGGATTCAGGAAAACCCGCTCCTGCGAGACCCAATTAGGATTATTTACACATGATTTACTTTTATCGGGTGAGAGAGGTAGGCAAGTGGATGCCATCTTCTTAGATTTTCAAAAGGCATTTGATAAGGTCCCACATGGTAAACTCATTCATAAATTAAAGGTCGCGGGTATAAACAAGGGCGCCATAAGTTGGGTTAAAGATTTTCTTTCAGAGCGGGAACAGAGGGTAGTCCTTGGCGCTAGTTCCGACAGCGTTCGAGTCACGTCGGGGGTACCTCAGGGAAGTGTGATCGGACCGTTGCTTTTCTTGATTTTTGTTAACGATTTCAACCGCGAAGTGAAAAGTAAAATTAGGATGTTCGCGGATGACACGGTGATCTATCGGGAGATATCTGGGGATGAGGATCGTTTTATTCTAGCGCAGGATTTAGATTGCATTACTAAATGGTGTTCTAACTGGGGATTGACACTAAATTATGATAAATGTTCGGTGGTAAATTTTTTTAAAAGATCAACGGGATTTGCTTACAAATTAGCTGGAGGTGACCTAGCAGTAGTTGATACGGTAAAATACCTAGGTGTCACATTCACAAAAGACTTAACTTGGGGGACTCACATACGTAAAGTCTGCGGTCAAGCATATAAAAAATTGGGATTCATTAGACGCATTGTCGGAAAAAGTGACTCAAAGGTCAAGGAACGTTGTTACCACGCTCTTGTAAGGCCTCATTTAGAATACGCATGTAGCGTGTGGGATCCGAGTGAAAAAGGTCTCGTTCGGGAAATTGAGAAGGTTCAACGCCGGGCAGCCCGTTTTGTAAAAAATTCTTACGATAAAATGCAAAGCGTCACCGAAATGCTCATGGATTTGGGGTGGGAATCATTGGCAGAGAGACGATTCAATGCAAGATTGAAATTATTAAATAAATTCAGATCCGCATGTTTCAGCACCGAGGTCTCGCAAATTATTCGTACTCCTACATACATTGGTCGCTTGGATCATGCATATAAAATTCGGGAAATAGATGCCAGAAGTAGCAGACTGAAGGACTCCTTCCCACGGACAATACGGGATAGCAACTGCAGGGTTATAGATAGCAAAAATTCCACTTGCCACCCTCAGCGTCTAAAAAATAATTAGTTCTACTTAAATGCATGCTCTTCCACTAACCTTATGAGTTTTGTTATAATAACCCATTCTTTCCGATTGACCTCATTCGTGTTCTGTTCATCTGTTTTTAAGTTTCCCTTTCAATCCCTCGTCCCTCTCCGCGGGGGGAAATTCCTACTACCTGCAACGTTGGGTCGCATTCCCTGCCTTTTACAGAGTCTTTGGGGGGTAGAGTGTTTTATGGTGCATTTTCATGTGGTAGTGATGTTTCACATTCTTGCTTGTTGTGTCCTGGCTTGCGTGTGGTAGGATGGCTTTCGTGCTGCATCCTGGGGTGCAGTTTTTAGTTGTTTTGCGGTATATGAGTTCGCATTAGTGTTGGATGAAGGAATTTTTGCATGAGTGTGTGCGCTGCTGTGGGTGTAATTTTCCGTGTTGTTTTTTTGCATGTGGAATTGTTCCTTTTTACGGTTGGTGACCTAACATCCCCCGCCACACGCCCTTGCGGCGGCTTGCGGGGTATTATGTAGATGTAGATGTATAACAGAGGGCCATTTGGGAAGAAGATTGGAGGAAGTGTTGTGATTTTTGAGGATGGGGTACAGGTCTTTGAGGATGAATTTAAGAGACTGAATGTGAGGGAGGTAGGTAGTACAGATTGAGAGAGGGTGGGAGTCTGTGGTTGAGGGAGGCTTGGCGGTGTAGGAATGTTTGAGTATTTTTTATGGAGGAGAGAATCTGGGTATCCACGTCGGAGGAGGGAGAGGTGATGGTTGTTGAGGTATTTGTTAAGGGATTCAGGATGGTTGCAAATACGGTGACTGCGGATAGAGAGGGAGTAAGGGAGGGAGCGCTTGGTATGGGAGGGGTGGCAACTGCTGTAATGAAGATATCGTTATTGTTGGGATATATGTATGTATATATATACATATATAAATTTCTTGGAAATGGATTCTTCTTCGACGACGCAAAGATATATAAAAACACAGATGTAGATTTTTAAACCATAGAAACACAAAGAAAGCACACTCACATATGTAGTTTTGACGTTTCGACGGCGAGGCCGTCGTCTTCAGAAAGGCGTTCTCAGGGAAGACAGGATTGGACATGTGCGGGGGAGAGATGAGGGAAGGAGAGGTAAGGGACCAATAATAAATGAAAAAGGGGGTGGGAGGGGATATGTAGACAGCTATATGACGCATTCAGTGGGCTTGGTTTAGTCCGGGCGGTTTAAATGACTGGGTCACCCAGATATGCGCCATCTCGCGGGTTCTCACCTCTATTATACTAGCAGGTTTGGGAGGGGTTTCAATCACCGAAACGGAGAAGTAGTCATTAAAAGATTGGTTGTAGGAAGCAGTGTGAGTAGGGATGGGATAATTAAGGAAGGTGGGAGATTTGGTGGAATACCGGTGGTTATTCATGCGGAGGGAAAGTGTGGTCGTGCATTCGCCCACGTAGAGGGCAGGGCAGAAGTTACAGGAGAGGCGATATATACTATTTTTGAGGTGCAGGTGGCGACCGGTTGGGAGTTGGTACTAAGTGAGAGGGAGGGTCTTAGAAGATGCAGTTGCAGCGTGGGGGGTTGCATGGTGCGGATAGGGGTGGGGGAGAGACGGGGATGCTTGCAGTTGGTTTTGTGGACTTGAAGATGTCTCGCAAGTTCGACGGGCGTTTAAACGAAACAGAGGGACAATGTGGGAATAAAAGTGATGTGGACTGAGTGTTATTGATAATTGGGAAGAGGTCACGGATTAAATGTTTAATTTTGTTTGTTCCGGGGAAGAAAGTGGTGATAAGATTTGGGCATTTTGGGCGGTTTGGTTTGGGGGAGGAGTGAATTGGGTTGACAGTTTGAGGATTTTACTGTTCTGTAGTTTTTCAGGGTACCCACTTTTTCTGAGAGAGTCTGAGGTTTCTGAGGTTTAAAAATCTACATCTGTGTTTATATATATATATATATATATATATATATATATATATATATATATATATATATATATATATATATATATATATATAAAAGTTATATTAGACGTCAATGAAATAACCGTGCAGATCATAAGGATCGTGTAAGTTGTCTCCTGGAGGGAAAAGCGTTTTCATTACTGAAAATGACGTCGTATTGTGCGCAACGAAAGCGCATCCTTATCCGTTGTCACCTCTTGCATGGTTGGACACACCCAGCTGGAATTCAGTGTCAATGGAGTGAGTCACAGGCGGAGAGGAAGTTTTGGATGCCAAAAATGTGACAGTGAAAAGATGGCGGGACGTCGTGTGACAACTAACCCCAGAAGGTCCAGCCACAAACCGAAAACATGATTGAGGAGGGTGGGCGTGGGTGATAGTGATGTATATAAGGAAGTCATTTTCGTGTTGGCTTTGAATACCATCGTTCACGAAGACCTGAAAGTACAGCAGGTTTCTCCGAGGCGCGGGTGCCTCGGCCACCGACCGATGAAAGAACACTCACGGGGGGCGGGGGGGTGAAGCAATCGTTCGCGGCGATGTTGACACGTGATGACGCCATGAACGGTACTTTCTTTTCATCAATCGAGGCAACGGATGAGATGCAGATAATATTTTTCAAACCCGAAAGAAACGGTAGTCTATGCAATGGAAAAACACCGACTCACCACCACTGAATAAATTTTGGGATACGGCCAGTGTGAGTAAATTATGGTGGTTAAGGCAGCAAAGATATTGAATTCACTCATCTAAAGGCGGCTACCATGATGACTGTATCCAAATAAAACTTTTTGAGGACAATGATCCTTCCAGCATCGTTAAGAAAGGCTACTTTTCCATTAAGCATGCCTCATGCTCCCATATACTCTTTCGTCCTCGCTCCTTGCGATATTTGGCTTTATTCAACGATGTAGGGCACTCTCCGCAGGCTCTTAATGCATCACTGCCACCTCTTCTCCTTCCCTTCTATTGTTCAAGTTGATGATCCTCTAAACCCCTCTCCTTGGAGGGAGAGGCGAGATTTTGATGTGGCAACGGCATTCTATCTAAATATAAGAGGCTTGCCGCTTCGGTTACACACTTGCTCAGTAGTATTCTAAGATGAGATAAGACAATTTATTACCTCATTTATGGTTTATAAGTTTCTAAGTTTCGAGCCAAAGAAGTAATTTTATTTTCCTTATTTTAATAGTTTCATTCCCCTAAATTGATGTTAGAAGCAACTAATGGGCGTTAAGTGATGCCGTTTTTGGAATATTTACTTAAAGCAACATATGCATGTGAAATCTTACTACACGACCAGAACTTTGTGTTAGCAACTCCATAATTTAGCCATTTCAATTAGAAATTTCCCTTAAGTACATCACGTCACTCATTCTGAAAACCAAGGTTCTCCTAAGCTCCCGGAGTTTTTACTGGGTTACAAAACTCCAGTGCCTAAATTTTTTAGTCTCTTCAGAAGAGTGCAGCATTATTTTTATAATGTCCTTAGTTATCTCATTATTCGATGAAAACGGCAGGAGTACGAGTCACGCAACACTCCGCGGATACGTAATTACACACACACACCCACATCAGTGTCCAAGCGCGCCCTTGAAACTGAGGCCTTCGGAGAGTATCATGAGAATTTTCGGCAAAGGGAATTGGTCTGAATGGCGTCACCTTGACATTAGGCTCCATGGTGCCGAATATCAGGAGTCCTGCGATAGTTAAACCGTTTAAAGTTTTCCCAGGATTTTTAAGTTTACAGTGGCTCTTGCAAGAAGACCGCGAGGGGCGTAGGAGTGCATCGAATCGGAAGCGAAAGAGTACGCGACGCCGGCGCATCCAGCCGGTGAGGCTACAGGTGCCCGAGGGCATTAGGTCGTGGGTGGCGTTGCCTGGTTTCGGCGATTGCTGCCTTGAAATTAGTACAAATTTCGCGCGAGACGCATTCGAAGCGAGGGCTAGAGTCGCCGTAGAGGAAGAGGTCTAAACTCCCCCGCCCTAGTTCATCACGGCCGTTGGTCAGTAGCAGTGTTATGTTTTCACGTTTAGTAGTTGCACACAAGGAGTCTTCGCGAGGAGCGACAAAATAAGACTCCTTTATAGCTTTTTCATTTCATTAAACATAGAAATAGTGCGTAGTGATGAATTTTTGGAAAAAGAGCAATTCCCTCCAGAAAGCCTACTGCATAGATTGCCAAATTGGATCATGGGCAGCGTAGAGGAACTAGATTTGTAAAATGTCGTTACGATAAACTTAGTAGCGTGTCCAAAATATTAGAGCACCTGGGCTGGGAATCACTCACGGAGCAAAGGTTAAATTACAGATTGAATCTCTTGCATAAACTGGAAGGAGGTCTCTTTAGCAGTGATGTTGAAAATGTATCATTACCCCATCGCATTACGTTAGGAGAGATCATGTCAATTAAATTAGAGAGATTATGTGTAGAACAGATTTAAGATGTCATTTCATCATAAGAGAAGAATGAATTGGTCTACAAAATGACGTTGAATTGAAAACAAAGTTTAAGATAAATTATCAAGACCTTTGGTTACAGACGAAGGTTTCCGATCGTTATCTGGTATTATGAATGGTGGCCAATAAACGCCTTGTATTTCCGACTTCATATTTGGTGGACCGTGATTTTAGTGCAGTCGTTCAGCTTATTTCCAAGCAGAGAAACAGACTTCAGGTTTGCGAACAAAATGATTTAAGATTCCTGAGAGACGTTGAAAAACTGGGATCAGATCATCAAGCCCATCCATTCAATCAAAACTTTTTATTTGATGGAAATATGTTATTGAATTAGGCAATAGAATCTCGTTAAATGAATTCCAGACCATGAAAAACTATAATTAATGGTCACTTAATTGCTTCACTAATTTTAAAGAAACATGATTGGTTAATTTTCATAAGTTGAAAATGTTCATGTTCTATAATTGCTTCATTTAAGTAAAAAAATGACATTTAAACTTCTAAGAAAGGCTTTCTTAAAATTATTTGTTTTGATAGTTTATTTTTATGTAAAAAGTATATTCTCACCTAAGTTCCCTTTATTGTGTATTTAGTCTTTTGCATAACTGTGGTATGAAAACTATACAGCTATTAAATTCTAAATAAACATATTATTATTCATTGTTTTTAATTTAATTACTTCAATGTTCCTCATTTGGCTATTTTGTTTTATGATTTTTATTATTATGTTAAATCTACCGATTTGGGGGCGTTGAGTACAGGTTTATGGATCCATGGCGGTGGTTCGAAATTTTTGGGAAACACTGTTATAGAGTAATAGACAGCGGAGGGGAAGAAAGCCAGCGAGGGGTTGCAATCGAATGAAATGATTGGAAAAAGCGTGGTAAACATAGAGTAAGCGACTGACAGAATATTACTATTTGAAGTAAAAGCGGGACCAACCAAATTGGTCATTTTTCAGCTTTGTAAGGCAATAACAGGGAAGAAGAAGTCGAGAGGGTAAACAATTAGTTAGGGAACATCTTCGCGGGTGTTCCTTGAGAAAAACATTTGATAATTATGGGTGATTGAAACGCAACGGTAGGCGACCACGGTTTAGTAACAAGGAATGATCTCGGGGAGAAAGTAACAGAGTTCTGCTGGAGACATGGGTTTCACCACCAACACTTGGTTGGGACACCACTGTATGGAAAATGGCAGGTGACTCAGAAATGTATCGGATTGGTTATATTATGGTCAGGCACACATTTAGGAACTGCGTGATTAATTCACATAATACCCCGGAAGCGGATGTGGACTCGGATCAAAATTTAGTAGTTATGAACTGTAGCGTTCAATTAAAAAAAAAATAAAGCAGGGAAGGCGGTTTAGGAAATAAAATGTAGAAGCATTACTTAGACTGACAAGGAAGGAATATAAGTAGGCTGTAGAAAAAATCATGGATGAGGGTAAAGTGCTGAGTGCTATCGAGGAAAAATGGGAATACATCAAAAAAGGGATTTCGAAAGCCGCAAAAGAAACTACTGGAACCGTTAACGCGAAAAAGACTAGGAAACCATGGATCACAGCTGAGAGGATTATAAAGATGGATGAGAGAAGAAAATGGAAGAATGTATACACAGAGTTAGGCAAAATGAAGTGCAAAGAGTTAACAAATTGAGACGGGCAACAAATAAAGCAAAAGAAGCATGGTAGAAGACGCATTGCGAGGATATGGAAAGTTTGCAGAGGAAGGATAAAGTTGGTGCGCTATAGAAGAAGGTTGAAACACCATCGAGAAGTAAGGAGGAGAAATCATACTTGAACCAGAAAAATCTAAAAGTGACGAAAAGAATTTATAGAAGGACTGTATGGTAAAAAGATTGGACCAGCAAGGTTATGCATAGAGAATATCACGTAGATGAGGATAGCTCACTTCCAGATTTACTTGATAGCGAGATAGAAAGGACGTTAAGAGAATGGAAATCAAACAAGGTCGAGAGGGTTGACAACATTTCCTCTGAACTACTTAAAGTTTCAGGGAAAGGCAAGGAGAAGAGTTTTCATGAACTAATTCTTATTTACGAACACAGAGTTACAGTCTGACCGTGCGTAATTTATGCGTACACCCAGAGATCTATATTTCTACTATCACACCAGCCTCCGGTGTTAAGACTAAGATTAATGGCACCCGACCTTGTGGTGGGGGACGGTAAGTTTCCATGATCCTTTTTGTGTTGGCAATCAATGGGACGGTGCCTGCATTCGTAACACAACCCATAAAAAGGAGTCGTGGGCATTCTCTTGAAAGGCGAGTGCAGTTTCACCACAATGGAAACAACTTCGTGAAATAGCATGAAAATGACGGTAAATATGTCCTGAAGGGTCGTAGTTGTAGCATTTGCGATGAGGTGGAGGTGGTGGGAGAAGAGGACTTTGTGGGACTCTCGATAAGAGTTTTTGGATTGTGTAGCAATAAAGTGAATTTTTTTTTGGATGCAAGAAGGACCAAATGATTTGTGAGAGACAGAAGAAAATGGATTTGGAAGGGTATGCCATGGGAAAGGGAATACATTTGAGATTGGGGCAAGTAGCGATTTGAAACGTCTGCCGCTCTACTTCTTTAATTCCTCATACCTGTATTTGCTTACTCATTCGATACGGTTTTCATTTTCGAAAATAATCTTAGGATTCCTTACCATTGAAAACTTACCTAGTTACTGTCGTAATCTTAGTAAAAATTGTGCTAAAAACTTATGCTTTACGTTGACAGTTGTTGCGTTCGGAAATTTTAATTACCTCGAGAGTTTTCAAATACTAGGGGGGGGGGGAATCCATTGACATACTCGAGGGGGAGTCGTAGGCATGAGATGAACAGTCGTTCAATAGCTCTTGGGGAAATCTTTAAGGAGAGTCTACGCTTTTGATTAGCAAAGAAATTTTCATAACTTTCTAATATATGAGAATTCCCCCAACATATTCGGCTGCGGAGTCACTTGATCTTAAGCGTGCAATACAAATACCTGTTTTTCCGTCCAAGCGCTGGTATTGCTGTCGATAGGCATTCCAAGAGATGACTTATGGTGGTATCGACATCTCCATTGAAATTAGGAACAAGGGGCCATCTAAAAACATGTTTTAGACTAAACGAACGATCGCAGGTGATTGGCGCTTGACGCATGTCGAAGGTCAGATGGTGCATTGGATAATAGAATATTTACTAAAGAATTTAATTCGGGAGTCGAATTTTTTGGGAACGCTGAACAACACAGGATTACGGGAGGAGAGAGAATCCTTCATCAAATGTTGCGAGAAAAAAGATGAAATGTTTTAGTTGTTGAAAAGAGTTCGCGTTCCTTGATTCTCTCTCTGAATTCCCTCCTTGTTTGCCCTATGTACGTAAACAGAATTGCAGTTGCCACATTTTTTTTGTATGCCCCACTTTTTTTTGCTTCAATCATAATTTTTGTGGCTCTAAATGGGTTTTTTTAAATGAACTTTCCGGAATTATTATTATTAAAAATCTAAGTAATTCATTATGCTTGAATACACGCATTAATTTGTTTAGGATAAATTAGTGCATTATAATTATTAAGAAATCATTATTATTCGTTAAGTAAACATAAAATTTAGATTCGTTGCCTTTCATAAAATTGAGAAATACTAATAGCTTATCTGCATGGATAAGATGGAAGTAAAAAGTATGTTATAATTTAAATCAAAAAATCATTATTTACAGAAATAACAATAGTTAAGACAAAGCAAGAGGGTTTTTAATCACTCGAAATATCACAGTTATCACTTAACAATAACATATGAAAATAACATTAGAGCATGAAATTGAATTTAGGGTTTTGAATCTATTGATCAATGTGATCGCATCCCCTAAATTTCTGATCGTGCATTTTTACTACAGCGCTCCTTGCCAATACTTCCCCTACAAGCTACTTCAATTTTCAGCACTTGAAGTAATCTCACTCCATAAATTCGTGATATTTTGTAAAAGGTTTTGCTTATCAATGGGTGAAATGGCATTATAAAGGAATCAAATCGCAATAATGATTATCACTTTCGATCCTTATCGATTACCATAATCTTATTTTGAAGTATTTTCAGTTGTTTTTAAGCCTTTCAAAATTTGAAATTTAAAAAATGTGTTGTTCAACCATTAGAGGAGCAACATTTGCCATTTACATGATTCCCCGTTGCTCCTTCCATCTTTGTACTCTACTGTCGTGTTTTAGTCGGGCCCTGTCAATGCACTGTTCCCTCCCAGCAAGTAAGTGTTTAAAGAGCAGGTGTGAACTATCATCACCGACGACGTCGTGGGCTTGTAATGCGAAAAGAGATCATTCATATACTAATTTAATATGTTTGGGAGAGGTAACACTTTTCACCAGAATGGAGTAAAGATACTTCCTGGATACTGGTTCTCACCAACCCAGGAGGAAGCCAAGCGAATGCATAGCCTGTGCTTTCCTTCGAGCGTGATGTAGGACCACATCCTGCTCGAGGTGAACCTGCTTGGACTGACAGCGGCAGAGAAAGACCGAAAGGATCCCAAGCGATGGGCCGCAGCATATTTATGTATCTGCGAGCATGAGGCCGTAGACAGTAGCAGTCAAATGAGTTCAAGGCAAGACATAATTAGGCGGAGCCAGTCTGGCTGATAAAGTGATGAGGGGTAGGTCAGTGGTGCCACCCACTCTTCACGTGGCTGGGCTCTTAGGGCTGGTGCGCGGCGGTCTACTATACTCAACGAAGGAAGTGTCGCCGAATTACACTAAGTTGTCCAGGTTACGAGCGGCCACGAGATGCGTCTCTTCCCTAGATAATGGCTGTCCTAATTGGTAGCAGAAGGTGACTGGAAACCACAGTTGATGCCTAGGATATTGTGCGAGTAGGCGAATCGGATCTCCGGAGAGAGCGGATGTACTCGTACAGAGACCCCAGAAGCAGAGTATCCTTTTGCTTTGAAAGTTGAATGTAAAAAAAACTGCTAATAAACGGAAAACGTGGCAATTTAAAAAATGAAAAGGACATAATTTAACTGGATTTTATTGGTATGCGTGACTTAAAGGAAGAACAGAAATAACATAATTAAAATAACCGCATTGTTGTGAAGGGATTGCAGAGTTGGCGTGTGATTGTGTTACTGCCTTCACTTTCAGCGGAAAGAAAAGAGAACACAATTGGGTTGGCTTTATAGTGAGCAAGAAAGTCGGAGCATGTGTGGAGAAAGTAGAATTTCTCAGACTACTCAGGGGCGAGCGACGGTTGGGGGTGGGGAAAAGCAGTGTTAGGTAGAGGGGCGAGACAGGGGTGTCCATCATATCGGTGCTATCGGTATATGCGGAGGAAATTATTAAAGAGCCGCGGAAAGAACAAGAGATAGGAATGAAAGTCAGTGGAAAATTCATAAAATCAGTTAGTTTTGTGGATGATGAAGCTTTAGTTTTCCATTTAGCAAAGGGTATGCAAGTATTACTGAGCGTTTCGGAAATTCGGTACGATATGTATGGGAGGAAAATAAATATAAACAAAACAAAGATTATGCGCTTTACGAGAAGGAGTAAGGTAAAGTTAAACGTTAAAATAGGGAGGCTAAAAGCAGAGCAAGTGGAACAGTTTACCTATCCGGAAAGTGTTGGACCAAAATGAAAAAGTGATAGGGACATAAGAAGAAGAATTGCGTTGGATAAAGAATATTTCACAAGGAGGGAATTTATGACAGGGACGTTGAGTAAAGATAAGAAAAGGCTCGTTAAAACTTTGATACGGAGCGTAGTTATGTACGACGCGGAAACATGGTCATTGTGGCAGGATGATAGGCGTAGATTGGCGGTTTTTGAAATGCGGGTGTGGAGAAGAGGAAGTGGACGGAAAAAAACAAACGAGTACGTACGAGGTATGATGTGGGAGGAGAGGGTATTGTTGGGATAAATCCAAGGGAGGCAGGAAAGATGGATGCAGAGGATTTTGATTAGCGATGGGTTGTTGAAAGTTGTGATGCGTAGAAGGGAGAGCGTTAGGCAAGCGAGGAATGGGTAAGAATAGAAGAGGCTTGTTGTACGGAATGAAGGGAGGAAGGAGGTTTGCTGAATTGAAAAAGGGCTTACATTCATGGTTGGAGGTCAGATTGTGTTTAATGGGAGAGGCAAGGAGTTGTACCGTTGTGCAGCCTGTGTCCATTCAAAACCTACCTTAATTGGTAGATTCAAAATGATAGTAATGGCAAGTATATTTCAATATATGTATGTATAAGTGTGTGTATTTTGTATATATATACATATACACACTATATATATAAGCGTTGGACTGCTGACCGGAGGGTCCCGGGTTCGATTCCCGGGCAAGGCACTCTGGGCACCTGCAGCTCCACCCAAGCTAAAGTGATTTTTCGGGTACCAGGTCTTCCTGGGAAACCATAACCGGCACAGGGAAAGGAACTGGCCCCCCTACCCTGATGTGTGATTTTTCACACGCCGTATAGGGCTTAGTACTGGGTGATCTCTACCATCACCTACTAAACCGACCTTCGGGTTGATTACTGTGTTTATGGTAATATATATATATATATATATATATATATATATATATATATATATATATGAGAAAAATATTCTCAAAAGTGAATATAAGGTCCGTCACAAGAAAGGCAATGATATTTAAAACTAAGAAACACAAAATAAAAATAGTCCTAGTTTTGGTTTTTGAATATTTTGTTGAACCGACCACCATTCTCAACTGACGGAGAAATTTCTTCCTTCCGATGAGAACCGGGGAAGAGATGATGCTGCTTGATGCAGTCATAAAGAGAAAGAAGGCTTGGTCATGTATTGAGAAGTGACTGCGTATCTTGGAAGGAGTGGAAAGATGGCTTGGAGAAGACCTGAGAGTTGGAGGACGTTGGAGGGGGTAATTGTTGTGTGGATATGAAAAAGCGGGAGTGGGATCTATGTACATGTGTGTCGGAGCAGTTAGAACCTGCCCATCGGAAGAGTTATGATTATGATTGCTTAATGTATACAATGTAATTATTCGAGTAATGAAATAGGTGCTATTTTCGTCCCCCTCGCGAATTCGTCCACTCAGTTGAGCATTTCTTTGTGTTCCCGTCAATTGCATCCACTCACGCGTTTACTCCACGGCTGAGCTTTCTTTATTTTTTTCGACAAATTCGCGTTTTCATTAATAACAACAGCTACAGCATGCAGCAGTAACTAAATGAAATGTAAAGGAAGCTTCCATCAAAATACTTGGAGATGAAAATTGATAACTATCCGTACAGGGTTGAAATAAATGCTTGAACAATTAATGTTTTTCTGGTATTTCCCCCGGAGGAGAGGGGCGAGAGCGCGGACGAGGGAAGCGGGGATGCGGGCGTGGAGGGATTCTTGGTTTGGTGGAGCGGAGGGAGAGGGGAGAGTGAGGGAGGCATTCTCTCCCCCGCTGCCCTGAGGCCGATCGATGCCCTCTCCGTTCTCAGAGGGCAAAAGGGGGGGGGAGAGTGGGAGGGGCCAGGAAATAGAGGAGACACGAGAGGTGATCGCGGCCGCTGAGAGTTGAGACGCAATTCGGCCAAGAGGCCAAACCGCGGTCTTGTGGCGCACATTACTCTGGGTGTCGAAGGACTTAAAGCAAGGGAAATGATGATGCTGTCCTCAATTCAAAATTAGCAACCAATCAAAGTATGCAGCGTAAATGACTAATACTAGGATAGTAAATAAATGCAGGCGAATTGAGTAAAAATCTATGCCAAAAATGGAATGATTGGGAAATTCGTCGTTAAAAATTCGTGAAAAATTCTTTTATGTTGAGTGTTGCATTTAAAAAAAATCAGTTTTGCTTCGATGAAAATGGCAGTTGACTTGGTTGGTGCATAAAACAGTTAGAAAAGTCATATTGTGTGCACAGAATCATCAAGTTGCATATCTTGTCACTTACATTGATTGTATTACATAATTGGTTTTCAAAAAAGAATTTAAAATTTTACAATCGCTATTTCTATTCGAAGCTATCTCAAGGGGTACCGTTCCACTTAAGTGTTTATTTAGAATAATATTTATAAATCTTTGTATCGCAGTTTTAATTTGTTCATTTGTATTGAGATATACGTTGCTTTCGAATCGCACGGCGCCAGTGACCTTAAGGTGTGCGCGCGCGCTCCAGTGTCCGTTGCGCTCTCGGATTCTCGGCGGAAGCAGCGATTCCAGCAGTCGATCTCTCACAGATTCAACCGATATTATAAGGTATTAAGTCTTCCTACTTCTGCTTCACAATTGACGATTGGAATCTTGAAGTGTCGTCGGAGCACGTACCTTTATTCGGCTTCCCACATTTCCCGTCGTTGGAAATTAGTTACACCTTCTGTGTCCGAGACCCTATGTCGGCATGCCTTTTCAGAATGCTTGCAACCTTTCGGCGATGTTTTTCGGGCACATTTTTGAAAATATTTACAGGGTTCGTCCGGAAAATAAGTGTACTGACTCCTGGGCTGGGCGCGCCGCTCCAGGCGCGCCCAGCACCGCTCTGACGGGCTGCGATTGGAGGGGGGTATGTTGGTAAGCGACGCTGAAAAAGGCAGTCGGCTCTGAGCTGTGGTGTAGTGAGGAGCTCTGTTAACGCGAACCTCCACGCTCGACCCACGTCACGGAACGCGATGCCGAAGCAGCGTTATTCCATCAAATTTGCGGTAAAGCTTGGGAAATCGTCTACCGAAACTGTCGGTATGATTAACCAGGCTTACGGGGAGTCAGCCATGTCCAGAAACATGATCTTTCGGTGGCACAAGATGTTCGTGGAGGGCAGAGAAGAGGTCGACGACGAGTCTTCGAGAGGTTCCCGATGATGCCTTCGCGGGAGCATTCCAGGAATGGGAACGCCGCTGGAACAAGTGTATCGACTCATAAGGGTCCTATTTTGAGGAATATTAGCTTAAGATATGTAAAGTGTAATACATTTTTTTCCTGAGCTCAGTACACTTATTTTCCGGACGAACCCTGTACCTCGAAATGTTTAGAATACTTTGCTGTGAAATATAGGTAGGGCAAAAAGGGAACTTTTCAAAAAGTAATTAAGGATGCATTAATTACTAGAATTTTTCGAAAACTTTTGCAAAAAACATTAAAGATAAATTAATTTATGTAATTGTTGTGACGATTTGAACTGGAATAAAATTAAATAGTATAATGGCGGATTGTGGTATACTTTATGATATTAATTAAAACGCGCACGTCAGTGTCATGTTTAGACCTAATTGAAAACACAAAGAGTTCCTTTCTGGGCGATTTCTTTATTGCGAAAACTTCGATTTGACTGAGGCGTAGTTTTCTCGGCCACGGAAACTTGGTCGGTGAAGCAAGAGGTTAAGCAAGCATTGATTGGAGCCCGGAGGTGCGAGTGTGGGGGAGAATGGAAAAAGTTAAATGTGTGAAGAGGGAAGCAAATGAGGAAGTGCCAAGCGTGGTGAGGGAGGAAAGAGAGCGGTAAGAGAAAATTCAAACGACGTGACGACGATTACTGTCGGACGGATGAATGTTTAAGCAGACATAGATATAAAAATTGCGCGGTGTCTACGGTTATTATCGTATTAAAATGGCCGTTGTAGTAGCTCATAGCCTTTGAAATGGAGATCCTCGGTAAAATGCTGTGCATTGGTACATTTGAGCTAGTGTTTATTCAACAATATTTCTTTCATTTCTCACAAAGAAATCTGCTCCATTACCTAATGAAATTGAGCCTCCTGTAAGAGGAAAGGGGTAACAGTAAAAAAAGGCGCCAAAATAAACAGAAGCGTCTGTTCTTCCGAAAATTTGTATAGAACATGTCAGAATTTCGAGAACACATCTAAACTGCACTCTACCAAATACGAATAGTTGTTCTGTGCGGATATAATAATTCTTAATTGAGTTTCCCTCCATTTAAGATACATTCATCGCATCTGCTTTAAGTTTGACGGCAGCATATGCATACCTGTCCCACTACATCCATGTATATACGAGTAGAAGTGACTTTGGTGAAAATTCAGCTTTCCTTTTCTGAACGGTAAACAACCAGAGTTAACTTAACGGACTATATATTTTTTAATGTTTTTGACTGACGCGGTGATGATGAGATCCACAATATATTTGGATTGACATTTCTACTTAATTCAATTACTCGTTTCCACTGATATGTTCTTGTGAAAAGTATAATATACAGAACATAGCAACATTATGTCTTTTTCATGTTACAACGAATTGAATCTTCAAACAGATTCCTTGTTAAGAAGGGCCTCCGAAGTCGACGTGCGAGCGGTGGTAAGTGTACATTATTATTATTAAAAGATATTACGGCAACTTTGTAATACTTCTAATTTGTAAAACTGTGTTCGTCCTTAAATGGGACTAAAAAATATCTGCTGGCGTCTACGAGGATCTTTCAATTTGCCGGTAGATTTACAAAAGGAATAGCATCATCTGCTGTGAAACGAACAAACCTTAAAAACAGAACTTGTATTTCACGAATTTGATGGCTGACTTTAAGAGAAAGGGAGCCGGTGTCAGGAATTGAGCCCATTGGACTCTAGTGCTTCAATATCTAAATTACATGAACCGAGTGCAATATTGAAATGGTCATTTCATTATTTCTTTGAGAAAAATAAGTTTATTCTACAATGTACACTTTGATTACTATATTTATTGGGCGCTGTTGTAGGCTCCAAATACTCCGTATGGTAGTAACTCATAGTTTTTAAAGGAGTAATTACCATGCTCGTAATGTTACGTTGAAATACTTTAAGGTTTAGGAAAATGTGGGGGGAAGAGTTTTTGTGGACTAATTCGTAGCATTTACGAGAGAGGAATTTGGTCAGAAGACTTTTCCCGATCAGTTCTAGTTCATATCCCAAAAAAGGTAAAGGAAGAAATATTTGAGGACTGCAGAATAATAAGTTTGGTTTGCGGCGCAGCTTAAGTGATTCTCATAATCATCAACTAGAGGATGGAGCTGTGCAAGTGATTACTTGGGGGTTGATCAGTTTGGGTTTAGGAAGAGTACAGGCAAGCATGATGCAATAGCAGTACTGAGGTACCTAATGGAGAGGAACATAGAATGAAATCAGGGATGCAATTTTCTGTTTCGTAGATTTTAAGAAATAGTTTCATAGAGTGAACCGGGAAAAACTAATGAGTATAGAAGAGAAAATAGGAATAGATTGGAGGTACAGGAAGCTAATCCGCAACCTGTACATGCCTCAAACTGCTCAGGTGCTTGTGGGGGGTGGGGCGGAGAGTCTAGATGGGCAGTGTTAAGAAGAGGAGTGAGACATAGTGGTCCATTATCGCCTGAACCCTTCAAAGTATATGTGAAGAAAACAAATAAAGAGACATGGGAAGAACTGGAGGTAGGAATGAAAGTGGGCGGGGAATTCATAAAATCAGTTAGGTTTGCTGATGACCAAGACTTAGTGTGTCAGTCAGCCAAGGGGCTGCAAGCACTACCGAGTGCAATGAAAAGTCAGTGTGATAAGTATGGGACGTGGATGAACGTAAAAAAAACGAAGTTTATGTTGTTTTCTAGGAAGAGGAAAGCTAAGCTAAATGCTATATAGGAGGGCAAAAAAATAGAGCAAGTGGAACAGTTTATTGTATCTCGGTAGTATTTTGGACCAAAATGGTCAAAAGAGAAGGGTCTTAAGGAGAATGATTGCGCTAGGCAAAGAGGCTTTCACAAAGAGGACGGAATTGTTGAGAGGGATTTGGGTAAGGACGTTAAGATAAGGCTCGTCGAAAATTTTGATATAGAGCGTAGTTTTGATTATTTCAATCTATCGATATTTATCACCGATGGTGAGATTTTGAGTGTGTTCCAAAATTCGCTATCAGAGTGATGAGTGCCTGGAATCTGATGGATGATACTGCTACAATTGTTTGCTTTTACTACTGAACCGCAATAAGCAGTGAACAGTTGCGGCCAGAAAAATCATGATTGTGAAATTATTATTACATGGCGGCAGGTATGGGATTAAAATAAATGTAAACAAAACAAAAGTTGAAATTGAGTAGCTTCAGGCGTGATGTGGTGGAAGACGAACATAATAAATAACTGATCGTAGCACTTTTCCACTTGATAAATTTTTTTCAATTTTACGACCGGGTTTCGATGTATTACATCATCATCAGGTAACTGGGTAACCCGGACGTAAAATTAAAAAAAAATATATATCATATGGAAAAGTGCTACGATCAGTTATTTATTAAAACAAAAGTCATGCGGTTTCCAGGAAAGAAGAAGGCTAAGTTAATTATTAAAATAAGAGTTCATAAAATAGCGCATATGGAATAGTTTACGTATCTCGGAAGTGTTATGGACCAAAATGATCAGAGTAGTAGGGACAAGATGATATATTGCGTTAGGCATAGAAGCTTTCACAAGAAGGAGGAAGATGATGGCAGGGACTTCGAGTAAGGATGTTAAGAAAAAGGTCGTTAAAACTTTTATATGGAGCGTGCTAAGTACTCCCACTGCTCGCGTGATAAAACGTAGGCAAGTGTCACTTAATGCAATTCTATGGTTAAAGTGAATGATATTTATTAAATTGTTAGCATATATTCTACCGTTTACTCTATCCTGTGTAAAAAAATTACCGGGAAGAGATTAGAATACACTGATTCTTTGGTGTAAAAACTGTTGGTTTATTTTTGTTGAACAATATTCCTTTGTGGCGGTAATTTAGGTGCTTTATGTTGTACGAGCAGCCATTAAAAGCCTCGTAAAGCAGCCATTAACCTTTTGCGATAAAATGTACATATGCAATCTTTTACGAATTAAATTATTCACTCGAGATACAGGTTTTCATCTGGATTCACCATCACCAGAAGTGATGACCATGAATTCACATTAACACCTGGGTCGTGCATAAAAATTTTTATTTGCACAAAATAGCACATATATTTTGAAGTAAACACACTCGTACTTTAATTTTACTCAATATTGCCCGATTTTTAAAAATTCCAACGTTCCCCTCTTCCGGGCACCATGCCTTTAGCTTCCTCGTTTGCAGTCATTTCTGTCCTTTTACCTTTTACATTCTTCTACACTCTCATTTCAAAAGCCTACAAATCCATGCCTATCATCTTAGGCCAATACCCATATTGCCATGCCAGAAAAAACAAAAAAAATGAACTGAAGTTTCGCATGCAGCTAAGGTGGTACTTCGGAAGAAATTATTAGTAGGGGGATGATAAGTTTAGGTTCAGGAAGGGAAGAATAATGCGTGATGCCATAGGTATACTCGTAATGAGGTCCCTAAAACAAAGGAGCATTGAGTTAAAATCAGGATGTATTTGTCTGCTTCGTGGATTTCGAAAAGGCGTTTGATGGAGTGAATTGGGTACAATTAATGAATACAACGCAGAAAATAGGAGTAGATTGGAGGGATTGGAAAGAGATTTAATTCGCGACCTGTAAATGTCTCAAGACTCCTCAGGTGTGAGTCGGGGATAGAGTGCGGTTGGGCAGTGTTAGGAAGAGGGATAAGAGAGGGGTGTTCATTACCACCTGTGCTGTTTAACGCATATCGGTGGAGGAGGGGGCTAAAAAGCCGCGGGAAGAACAGGAGATAGGAATGAAAGTCGGCGGGAAAACACATGAAATTAGTTTAGATATGCGGATGACCAACCTTTACGAAAACCTCGTAGCTTGCCATTCAGCCAAGGGTTTAAAGAATTTCTGAGAGGATTGGAAAGTCATTGCATTGATGTGGGATCGGAGTAAATGTAAACTAAACAAAAACTATGCGGTTTTCGAGAAGGAGGAAGGATAAGTTATATATTTTAAAATAGGTAGGCAAAAACTAGAGCAGGGGGAGCAGTTTATCTACTTATCTAGAAAGTGTTTTGAATCAAAATGGTCCAAAGACCTCAATGACGTGTCACTATCATTTCTTAAAGTTTTTATTCACATAAATATATTCATTCAATTCAGTTTAATGACCACTCTTAATGCTGATCCGAAGGTATTCCTAGCGTACTTCGCTCGTGTAGGAATCAATGAAATTATGATTCCCAGGTATTTCACCTACAGGTGCCTGTACCTCACTGTTCTTTTGCCTACCTTTACAGGGCTCTAAAAGAAACTGTGAAAGGATTACTTTTCTCCAAAGTTCATTGCTTGACATTTTTAAAGATCTACGTAATTGGTGTCCCAGCTAGAGCTCCTGCCGCCTTCGTTTCTAATACCACGCTCGGTGCAGCATTAGAAAGAAGTGAGCTTCTAACTATCTTCCGAAGCCGCCATTGTTTTATGTTCCGCATTCTTCAAACCTTTGTCTTTAGGTATGCCCTGGTTATTCTCTTTCGAATTTTGGGGCTATTTTCTGTTAGCATAATTTTCTTCTATCAGAACGCCGTTTTGTTGATGCTGATCCCACAATAGCGGGTCTTCAAATCGAAGTATGGTCTGTACCGACTCTTCCATCTTTAATCCTATTCCATTATTCCAATCTTTTCATCGCATCATAGCCCATTGCTCCGAATTATTCCATCAGCTGCTTCTCGTAGTCTATTGTATGCCTTCCTTTTTAATTTTCCCCTGCTTTGTACCTTCAAGTATCATCTTCAGAAAACTATCGTACCTCTCAGGATTTGTGCAGTTAATTCCCTCTTGTAAGAGTTCTCTAAAGGCGTATCTCTTCACACCAAATCTTCGGGCTGCCTATTACTTCGCTTGCTCTTCTGCCGCTTTGTTACTTTGCCTCTTCATTTACAGCATCCTTCCCGAGCGCCACCCATCTCGACTCCGATTTCATTTTGCGTACCCGCCCTTATCGTCCTCCTCTCACATCCGTAGAAATTTAGACTCAATTTAAGTTCGAATGAATCTATATAATGGTCTACCATGGAAGATTTTGAATCCACAGACAGTAATCAACCAAATGGTTGATTTTGATTTGGAAAGGTAGGGAGACCTCCAAGTTCACACACAAGTTTTCATGAGCAGAAAGTCGCACCACATAAATTTTTTCCCTAAGTTTTGGGAAGGTATCTACCGGAGTTAGAATGTGGGACTGTTAGGAAAGATTTCGGACCCACTCCATCAATTCTTTTTGTTGATCACTGATACTGCTCAGACAATTTTACACCGAATAGTTTAAATATACTACTGGTTTTTCCAAACCACTAAAACTTTTATACACTTGTTTAATGCTAGGGTTTGTAGGTGAAGGTATGGAGAGAATGAAAAAAGTAAAATGGAAGGAAAGAAAAATGAGCGAGGTACTAGAAACGTAGGAGGGGAGAGGGCTGTTGGGATAAATCTGGAGTTAGGAGAAGAGAATATAGGGAATATTGACAGAGGCAATGAAATGTTGAAGACGAATATATATATACCCAAAGGAAAGAATCTAATAAGTGATTGAGACAGAGAGTTGTGGAAGTTTAACCCTTCTTATCTCGTGGAATATGTTTAATGACAATTTTATATCCCAGTGAATATTGATATCACATTGTACTTTAATTGCAGTAGTTGACATGCGTTACCAGAAGACCGAGCCTAAGGGATAAGCGGCCAACGCCCGCTTGTCGTCCACACGCCCGTACTCCCGAAGAGGCGACAGTGGTGTTGACGCCTCTTCGCTTGAGCCACATCAGACGGCCGTGATAGGGCGCGCGATTGCAAGTGGCGTCTGCCTGCCTGCGAAATGGCGAGCCGGCATCCTTCCGGTTGGGTGCCTTCCGATACAAAGACACAGAGTCCCGAAGCCGGCAGAAACGCCGAAGCCGGATTTGGATTCTTTCGTGTTCCACCGACGAGATGGGAAATAATCAGGAAGAGATAAACGTACGATATTTATTTTGCGTTACAGAATTAAAATATATTTGAATTCTCCAAATCTGTTTCGCACTTTTTCTTCCCCAATCCTCTTTCGTATTTTTAGTACCCTGCAAGCCACCACTAGGGTGTGTGGCAGGGGGTGAATACACACCGGACTAATTTTTACCCCTACCGCGGTCGTACAGCGCTATTCTGATCCCTTATCGTTCGTGGAAAAATGCCATCTTAAATCTATCTGCTCTACCCTTGATCTCTCTTAACTTTATTGACATGATCTCTCCACCGTAGCACGATAGGGGTAACAATACATTTTCAACATCACTGCTAAAGAGACACTATTTCAATTTATGCAAGAGATTAAAATATAATTAATCTCTTTCTTCAAAGGATTTATTGTACCCCAATAGATCGAGATACATACAATATGTGTGCATACCGGATACAAAAAAATGTGTAATGCATGCGTCAAGTAAGGGGAAGTTATCTGCAATTTCTCCCATTGCTTCCATTAGTTTTTCATTTCCTCTCCTCCTCTTAGAACCTATCAATTCCTGTACACAAAGGAGCACCCCACAAAACTCGGTCTGCACCACTTTACACGTGGCCTACAGATTAGAGACGAGTTTTGAATAGGCCAGGGACACATTGGCGTTGCGTCATTAAGAACAGATCAATTCTTCGTCCTTGAAATGTATAAGGTCCTTCAACCGAACACGAGAGACCGACTTCCCTAGCTCCATGTCGTATACAATGCCTATTACCTTCTTTAATTCCAAACAAAGAATTTATTTACTTTATTTACTTTTTATGTACTTTAGTTATTAATTGAAATTGCGTGACTTCGTCCTGCTGTTTTTGTCTCCAGAAAGTTCAACTGTAAAGTCAAAGGAAGTCCATGAGAGCTTTTATTTCTATTCATTATCTCATGAAGCGTATGGGCTTTGCGACAGACACATGTATCCTTATGTATGTACTTCGTGAAATGCTTGGTATAAGTGTAATACCCAAGGATTTGACCAGTTCTGAGTTGCTTAATTCTATCTCTTTTATGACTTATGCTTTTTTCTTTTTATTTTATTCCAAAATTTCACAATTTTGCATTTTTATGTTTTAATTTAACCCTTATTCCTTACACATCTCCGATTTCTGATCTAAATGGCTGCAGTGTAGACTGCAATCTACATGGGGCCATTATTTCTCTGTAAGACTGTATCATCTACAATTAACCTAATCTAAAGTGCAAAATGTGTTCCCCTGGGAACTTACGTCGTTAATATCTATTTAGAAGAGCAGAACCCAATAACCCTTCCCTTTAACAGTCCTGCATTTACAGCTGTCTCTAATGGGCTGAATAAAGCGACGATCACCTTCTTTTACGGTTAGATAAGGTGTCACCAATACAGTTGGTAACTTTCTCGTTGAGTTCATCATATCATAGTTTGTATATCAATTTCTCGATAGAAATCTTGTCGCAGGCTTCCTTGAGTTCTATAAAATCGACATTCTCGTGAGTATTCCCTTCCCGTGATTTCAGGATATCTTGAATAAAAAGATCCCATTTTGTTTCGCTTTGATGATCTGATTTTCCTAAAACCATGCTGGATACGATATAAGGTGCTTCTAATTTGAGAGAGACCATTATACTCTTGACAATGATATGTTAGAAGATATTGTTCAGGATGTCGGTGATAAAGAAATCGGTATTTCATTACAGAGCCCTCCCCCGTTTTGTCGCGCGTTGTTATTTGAGTCAGCTTTGAAGTGAACCTTCCTCTATCGACTAGTAAGAACCTATCTCTGAAAAAAGAGCCATGTCTTTAGCAAGTTCCTTCAGTATTGTTACGGGATTTTCTTCCTGAACTTGGCCGTTATATTTTCTTTTATTCGGAGCAGTTATTCTATTTTATACTCGAAATATGCCGCTCTTGAGCTCTTAAGATGTGTGGGGGGCTTCATATTACGTGTATTTCTCCGATTAAATAATGTACCGTCGGACGTTTACCTTCTGTTTCTCTGGCGTTAGAGCAATATAGTTTACGATCTATCTTATAAATATTCGCATAACATATTGCTTTTGAAGGTTCGTAAGGCATTGAGGATCCTTCTTTGTTTTTTTCTCGACATTTGTGATTCTTGTTTAGGATTACAATAGTTTCACTCATAGATTTTAAATCTATTTTTGAAACTTATGTGACGCATTGGAAGGTAGATTAATGTCACCGGCGACTCCAAATATATTACTAAATTTTTGCAGAGTTTAGCCAGTTTGTCGTCGAGCTAAGAGAGAATCTATGTTGGAGTTGGAAGGGGGAGGGGTTTGTCAAATAAACACATATACATCTACATAATGCCCTGCAAGCCGCCGCAAGGGCGTGTGGTGGGGGTTGTTAGGTCACCACCTGTAAAAGGGAACAAAACCACATGTAAAATCAATACATCTATGCAAAACTATACCCACAGTGGCGTATACATTCATGCAAAAATCCTTTCAACTTACACGCATGCAAATACTGACAAACTATCAACTGACAAACAATTGCATCTTGGATGCAGTAAAAAATTATCCAATAATGTGCAAGCTAGAATTTGACAAGTAAGAAGCGGAGTTCCACTACCAACTGTATTATATTTCTTCAGGTTACGCTCAGTACTTTCTCTATCGTTGCCATCACATTCATTATGATGGTTACTGGGTTTCATGTTATGCACTTAAATGAATCCTCCTCTACCTAGCCTAATCGTTCTTTCACCTTTTACTTCGTGCCGGCGATTTGAATGCTGGTTATTTCGAGTTCTTGGCGCACATATATAATACGCTTGACAGAATATATATGACGCTTTGACAGAATCACGAGCTTTTAACGGTTTTCCTGAAGCTGTTTCAATTGATTTATGGCAGATTAAATTTCCAGGCAACAAGTATACCATTTCTATGCTTTTTGAGGAGTGGATTTGGTCATCGAGCTTGTAGAGAACGTCTATGTTGCTGCCAGGAAGTCTATATGATAAACACATTTGCATGATACCCTTCCGTGACAATAATTATTGACGTGACACCAAACACTTTGTATGTTGCTGCCGTCGCATTGATCAAGATAGCCACCGAGTTGTGAGATATCTACAGTGAATTAACTCCTCCCACAAATCTAACTCCTCCACCAAATCTGTGTCTTTTCTGTGGATGAGGAAACCTTTCGGAAAAGTCTCATTGCATTTTATGGGCCGACATTCCATTCTCATGACGATTAATGCCTTAATGAATAACTGATCGTAGCACTTTTACACATTCCACTTCCACATAAAATTTATTTACGACAGGGTTTCGATGTGTTATATCCCGCCATTAAACCTGGTTGTAAATAAATTTTTTCAAGTGGAAAAGTGCTACGATCAGTTACTCATTATGTTCGAATTCTACCACATCACGCCTGAAGTTACTCAATTTCATTCATGCCTTAGTGCCTTCACACATATTTTCTATGTACTAGTTTATTATTTATGCTTCAACAACTTAATGTCAAAACGAATAATGCTAAAACAAAACTTTGTAACTCCACATGAAAATTTTTCACAACCCCACAAAGTTACGCCTGATATAATTCATTAATGTCATAATATTTATATTAACTGACACCTTATATTTACGTATACCGTACTGTCAATGGCGTTGCGCTTAGAATGAATGCCGTTGATATCTACTCTGTGATGGTTGCATAAGCCAGCTCTGAATGCCCTTTCGGTATATACAGAGTCTTTCAATACCCCAGAAATAGACATACCCTCAACATTACCAACTACCATCTGATTTCCAATGATGATGTCATAATCTGTAGTCTTAATAAGGCGGTGGAATTCAAAACTTCGCTGGACTCACTCCAGGACACCGTGTTCTCGGCGGCGCTCTTTTGATCGAGTTCTCCTCGATTCGAATGACACGTTCGTACGTCGCAGATTGCCCATCATTGATCCTCCTTATACTCATCGTTTCACTCTTGTTTTTAGCAATAGGTACTCGCTTGTGGGATCGTGTCCGCTGATCGAATTATTTCCGAGGCTGATTCCCATTGGCGGCAGCAGAAACGGCGAGACACTTCCTAAGCGACCACTCATCGTTTCCTTGTCGAGCGCTCCCTTTTAGCTCCCATTATCACCCGTGTCGTCACTGCCGTCGCGCGTACATAGTACAAGCAACTGAATCCACCGCCACTAACCCTTTGACCGCCGCCCCTCGCGCAAGCCCCACTCCTTCTTCTGTCGCGAAACATGTCCGGGCGGCTGGCCAGGTCTCGAACCAGTTGCCTGGCAATGGTCGATCCTGTCTCTCTCAATACGCAAAACTCGCTCCTTTGAAAATTGGTGGTATTCTAATGGAATGTATTGTTGTAAAATGTTTGGAGAACTTCGTTCAAAAAGTCTGGTGGAGAGCAGATGGTGTTCAATTTGGTTTCTAGGCAAAATCGCTCTTCAAATTGAAATGCAGGAACTCTATCCAGTGAATTAATAAGTTCACTAATAGAGAGGGACTGCATTCATGACATATTAGTTTGTTTCATGCATTTAAGGAAGAGGTTTGTTAGAGTGAATTGATAAATGTGTGGCAGAAAGTAGGAGTAGAATGGTGGAATAGGGGAGCTACATGTATCTTTAATCTATATATGTCTCAAACTACTCAGGCACCAATGGATAGTCGGAATGAGCTGCTTTTATCATCACCAATGCTTATTAACGCATGTGTGGTGGAAATTGTACAATTGGAATGGGACGAACTGGAGGTAGGGAGGAGGAATCCACAAATTCAATAATATGTATATGTATATGATCCAACAGCATTATCTCCAGTCATCCTCATGGTTAAAATTACTTCGTCAGAAAATCAGTGTGATTGATTTGGGATGATGATCGACGTACTTTAATGAAAAGCTTTTAGTTTTTCGAGAACTTGGATGGCAGAGTTAAGCATAGAAATTTAATGGCAAAAATAGAGCAGTTGAAACAGTTTGTCTATTTAGGAATTATTTTTGACCAAGATGTGTCATCTACATCTACATATTACCCCGTAAGCCGCCGCAAGGGCGTGTGGCGGGGGGTGTTAGCCCACCACCCGTAAAAGAGAACAAGACCCAAAGCAAAATCAACACATCCATGCAAACCTACACCCACTGTGGCGTATAAATTCATGCCAAAATCCTTTCAACTTATGCGCTTGCAAATACATTTTACTTTCAACAAAAAAACAATTGCACCTTAGAATGTAGTAAAAATATATCCAATAACGTGCAAGCTAGAATTAGAAAAAGCAAAATTCCATGTTTGAAGTACCTAGCATGGGCATGAGGAGAAGGAGGAGCGTGTTATCTAAAGAAGCTACCACAAAGATGAGAACATTAATGACCGAAACGTTGAGTAAGATCGTTAAGAGAAGAATAGTGAAAGCTTTGTACTGGAGTGATGTACGGCGCGGAAACTTGGTCGTTCAGGAAAGAGGACTGGCGTAGATTGGCGGTTTTTGAGATGTGAGCGTGACGAAGGATGGGAAATCAAATAAACGAGGAGGTTCCAGACGTAGTAGGGCAGGAGGGATTGTTATTGAAGGACACCCAAAGGAAGCAGGAAATGTGGCTGCAAAGCATTTTGATTGGTGATTGCATGTTGAATCCTGAGTTACAGCTGAGAGTGTTATGTGGGCGATGTGGGGGGAGGAAAATAATAGATATATAGTGTGAAATGAAGGCAGGCAGAAAGTATGCGGAATTATAGTATAAAGGATTATTATAGTGAAGAGTGTCACGTCGAGTCATGTTACGAGAGGCTTAAAACTAACGAGGTTCAGCCTGTGTGCCCATGCAAAACCTACCTTAAACGAAGATAAATAAAAATACTAATGAGGTCTCAAACCATGGGAAATATTGTAGTTTACATCCATAGGAAGTGTTATTGACGTATTTGACCATATGATTAAGAACATTAGCAAAAGAAAATCATTGGGCAATGCTGCATTTAAAAAAAAGGAGGGAGATGATGCACGACGGCCTTAATTAAGCTGTAGTTACTGTCCTTCTACCTGTAGCTATAGAAATATACCTACTAGTATAGCCCCTCTCGATGCCTAGAGAAGTTATCTTGCTAAGATACCGTAGTGCATGCACCTGTAGTTGCCATAGTCTTTCTTAGTTGAATTACCGAGCATAAATATATATTATGACTAAAAATTAAGAAAAAACCGTAATTTTTGTTTCTCCATGCCTGATATGTAATTATCCCTGCCACATTCCCTAGCGGTGGCTTATAGGGAATTACGTAGAGTAGCAGAAAAGAAAATAGAATATAATTAAGGACGTATGAAAAAGATTAGGGTGAATTTGCATAATGGTTCGGATCGGAAACTTGGTCAACGACCAAGTTTCCGATCCGAACCATTGACACCATCGTTGATAGATGTAGGTTGAAATCTGTTGAGATTTGGTGTGGAAGATGGAAAAGTGGAATGCACGCTAAAAAAAAGTACAAGATATGATGAGCAGTGCTGGCAGACATTGAAATAGGTGGGGAAAATGGATGCGTGGCGTATCGATTTGGCAATCGAGAATTGAAGTTATAATAGAGAGGAGAATGTTGATAAAACGAGGCTGGGTGGGACAGATTCAACGCTTGGGACGGAATTTAGTGACGTAGAATGCTATTGCGTGTTGAAGAATTGTTTAGTTGAGTTTCTAGTGTAATAGTAGGTATTTTCGTGCGAAGCGAAACTTAAAAGTATAGCAGTGATTCACATCAGCGTCCGCCGATTTTCTAGCTTAAACGGTAGACTACCGTTAATGATATTTTTTCTAAACCTTTGAAGAATATACGTTCTCGTCGTCGTCAAAGCATGTGACGTCACCCGCTCAGTGGCGTCACGTGTTTGGCATATATACGCGTTTATTTGATGTTATAAATATTGAGAATCCGAGTTAAACTTTGCTGTTATTATTATACTTTGCTGTTAATCTATTTGAAAGGCATTTTGATACGAGTCGAATTCGATGCGATGAAATGGAGTTCGGTGACATTAAACCAACATGGAAATACTACCTTGATCAAAAAGTTCCCGGAATAACCACCGTGTGGCGCTCCCATCGTTCCGATTTGAGTTCTGTTTTTTTTGTTAAATTGGTACATCTGTTGTTGATATTCCCTTTAAATCTTAGTGTCATAACTTGACATTTGCAAAAGTTACGTAGCCAAGAGTACATCTATCTCTGTGTGTGTTGGCGATTTTTTACAATTGCAGAAATGGATTTAAATTTGCAACAACGAACTTGTATTAAATTTTGCGTAAAAAACGGATTTAGTGGCGCACGGACGTTGGAAATGTTGGAAAAGTGTTTCGGCAACGATTCTCTAAAAAAACGGTCGTTTACCAGTGGCACGAGCGGTTCAGAAGTGGTCGTGAGTCAATCGAAGATGATGAACGCAGTGGCAGACCATCGACATCGAAAGTCGGTGAAAAAATTGATAAAGTAAAAGAAATGTTGGTCAATAACCGCAAATTAACCATCAGAGAAATAGCGGAGGACTTGAACATTGCCTATGGATCCGCCCAAGACATTGTGGTTAATGATTTGGGTTTCCGTCGTGTAGCATGCCAAAAGACCTCAATTTCATGCAAAAAAGAGACCGTGTTGACGTCGCAAAAGACATGATTTGCGAGGCTGAATCCGATCCCACATTCATCAAAAGGATCATTACTGGAGACGAGACGTGGGTTTATGAGTACGACACGCAATCCAGACATCAGGCAAGTGAATGGCGTTCACCAAATGAGCCGAGACCAAAAAAACCACGTCGTTTTCAGTCAAAAAAGAAGGCAATGCTGACGGTTTTCATGGATTACAACGGTGTAGTGCATCATGAATTTTTGCCAGAAGGCCAGACAGTAAACAAAGAGTATTATTTGGGCGTTATGAGACGTTTGCGTGAAGCAATTCGCCGAAAGAGACCAGAAATGTGGGCAGAAAACTCGTGGATTTTGCACCATGATAACGCACCGTCGCACAGTGCTATCATTATTCGTAATGTTTTGACGAAAAATGCAACAAATACCATCCAACAGCCACCGAATTCACCTGATTTGGCTCCCTGTGACTTCTTTCTGTTCAATCGAGTTAAAAAACCATTACGGGGAACGCGTTTTAGCAGCCGAGAGGAAGTAATGGAAAAATCGCAGGAAGCACTGATGGACATACCGAAAACCGAATATAAAAAATGTTTCGAGGATTGGATCAAGCGCTGGCATAAGTGTGTTGCAGTCGATGGGGATTACTTTGAAGGGGACAATATAGATTTAGATGAATAAACTTGTATTTTTAATTTTCTGAATAAATTCCGGGAAATTTTTGATCAAGGTAGTATTTTTGTCACGGAACATTTGTCAAATTTAAGGCACATTTTAATTGTAATTATAAATCTTCGTGGTTAACTTTTATGTTTGTGTACATTACTCACGCACTTGGAATATTTTTTCTGCATGTTCCCCAACGGTGGCGTAGTTAATATGCAGTCCACCCACGACCTCATCCGTAAGACTGCCGCGTTCGTGTTATATGTCCGGGCGGCGGCGATAACGATTCACCCCCCTTCCCCATTATCCCTGCTGAAAAGGATTCAAAACAAACTTTTCGAGGCTACGACGCAATTTGTGAATTGCTGGTCATAACAACAGGGTTCTTCTCACCCCCGGGATCTCCAGGGGGAGTAAGCAGATGGCCCACCTAACCTCCCGCCCCCCCTCTCTCTCTCTCTTGCAGCTGCCTTCTCCTTGCATTAGGACTCACGGAGGCGTCAATTGCCCGTGCCCATAACAATTGTGGTTTGCTCATCCAATTAGATTTGCCCTCGAGAGTCTCCATGTGACGTATGTATTGTGGGGTGAGTGAAGTAGAATGAGCATCCATGAGGAGACCTAAAGCAGGGCGGCGATGAAAGCGGCGATCTTTTGGCCGCAAGGTAATACGTAAACATGCGCGCACTTGGTTCCGTCCGCGTTAAGGCAAAGACGAATTTTAGGCGATTCCAGGAAACATGGAATGGCATTGTAGGGTCACATTCCCTACCTTTGTCCTTGGGGAGGAGAGCGTTTTATGTTGCATGTTCATGTGGTAGCGGTATTTCGCCATCTTACTTTTCATATTCTGGCTTGTTCGTTGTTGGATGGATTTCATGCTGCATCCTGGGGTGCAATTGTTTTTTTTTTGATTTATGGTGTATGTGTTTGCATGCGTGTGGGATGATGGTATTTTTGAAAGAGTGTGTACGCCGCTGTGCGTATAGTTTTGCACGTGGTTTTGTTCCTTTTTAGGGGTGGTGACCTAACAACCCCCGCCACACGCCTTTGCGGCGGCTTGCGGGGTATTATGTTGATGTAGAAACATACACCTCTTCATTGATTTCTTCCGCGCCATCCTTGAGACTTATTCCTCTGCTGCCAATCACCCTTACGCGTTGATTATCTCGCTCTTCTGTGGACGAGGACCTCAAAATGCCTAGTGTCTTGATAGTCCCTATCACAATACATTCCCTCTCTGTCTCCCTCTCCTCCTGAAAGTTCACTTGACATCCCCTGCCGTACTGTGGCTATTGTTGCTTAATTCAGCACTCGTCCATTCATTTGAAGAACGCAGGGCCGTTTGCTGTTGGACTCAGCGTCGGCACCTGAGGAAACCGAAGCGAGGGAGAACGGCGGATACGATGGATGCGAAGGCAGCGCGATTGGGAAGAAATACTCTCATCACATTAATTTCAAGTTTTAACGGTCGCATAAACGCCACGCAACTTATCTTTATGGTAATTTCTTCTCGCCTTGTTGAGTCCACCATTAAAAATAGCTCTTCATTCGGATTTCCGGGTGGGACTTTATACGAAGACAGTATGTAAGAAGAAAGGAAATCGGAGGATGAATAGCATTCAAATTGGAATTAGGAATGTAAGAACCTTCCTAAGGTACGAAAAAATGGGATATCCGAAGAGATGTAAGGAGAAAAACATGATGGAACCAGACTGGAGCAAGCGAAGTCAGGTGGGGAAGTTTTGGTGCCGAAAATTGAGATGCTGCATTTTATTACGGTGGAGAAAAGAGAGGAAGGAAAGGATTTGGGTTTATTATAAATATAAGTTTTTATTTATTTATTTAAGTACCCTGTAAGCCGCTAGGGTGTATGGCATGGGGTGAATACGTACGAGACTAATTTTTACCCGAATATTTTTACTCCTACCACGGTCGGAAAATGTTATTCTGATCCCTTATCGTTCGTGGAAATAAATTGCACCTTAAATCTCTCTGTTCTACAGTTAATCTCTCTCATGTTATTGGCATCATTTTATTGGCATTTATTGGCTACCGTAGTACGATGGAGCAATCATGCATTTTCAACATCACTGTTAAAGAGACGACCTTCCAATTAATGCAAGAGCTTTATTCTGTTATTTAACCTTCGTTCCGTGAGTGATTCTCAGCCTAGCTGCTCTAATATGTATTTTGGATACGCTACTACGATATACTACTACTTTATCATAACAACGTTTCATAAATCTAGCTCCTCTACGATGCACGCGATTCATTTCGGCAATTAATCAAATTTCATGAGAATCCCACATACTTACAGTATACTTAAAATGAGGCCTAACGAACGAGCGATTACATTTCTCTTTGACCTTTTCACCACATTTACCCAGTACACCTCAAACAAATCCTAATATTGTGTTAGCTTGTCCACATTCTCCCCGTATCTGTTTCACCCGGGAGAGGTTTTGAGCGAGGGTAACCCCTGAGTATTCAATCGAGTCTACACATTCAATTTCGGTTTTTCCAATGCAGTAATACTCGTACAACAGAGATTGAATACAAAAACTGAGAAGAGCGTAGAGGAGTATTGGGAGAGAATAAAGAAAGGCATTGAAGCATAAAATCGTTGGGCTGCAGAAAAGGGAAGAGAACGAAAAATTCATGGATACCACCGGTGATAATTGATAAAACGGAGAAGATTCGGAAGAGTAAGAGTCAATAGACCATGGATTGAACAAAGATGGATAGACTTTTGAAATTTCTTAAAGAAAAAGGTGTGGACTGGAGAGACAGAAGTCTGATTAGAAATTCCTACTCAAACGTGGAAGTTTGTATTAGAATTGATGAAAATAAAGCGGGTTGGGTCGATATTCGAAAGCGAGTGAGACCGAGGTGCGGTCTCTCCCCCACCCTCTTCAATCTTTATGTGGAAGACGTGGTCAGGACGCGCTGGAGAGGAGATGCAGCAGTGTCAGTTGGTTGGAGAAGGATGGCGTGCATCAGGTTTGCTGATGACGTGATCCCTTATTCCGAGGAAGAAGAACAATTAAATTGATTGTTGCAACACCTTAATTGCATGAAGGAGGAGTGTGGCTTGATGATAAATAGGAGTAAGACTAAAGTAGATAGATAAATAGATTGATTGAGGTCTTTATTTGGGTGAAATCGAGACCAAATGGTCCCTTCTTCCATCTAACCCATCGTCGTATACATACTATATTAGGAATAACATTTGTAATAACGTACATAAATGCATATAGACAGACACACATACATTATGCACTGGTTTGCACATCGAAAAAGTATATATATATATATATATATATATATATATATATATAAATATAAATATATATATATATATAAACACAGATGTAGATTTTTAGACCATAGAGACACAAAGAAAGGACACTCACAATATGTTATTTGACGTTTCGACGGCTCGGCCGTCCGAAGAGAGTTCCATTTCGAAGATATATATATATATATATATATATATATATATATATATATATATATATATATATATATATATATATATATATACATCCATATATACAAGGTGTGATCAAAAAAAGACAGGACTGATTTTATAACTTGTTTATTTCGACGGATACAGCTTAATCGAACTTGTCGCCCTCAAAGTACCAAAGTACGTGCCTTGGCTGACGACACACCTTTGCTAACGTTTCTTCCAGCTCTCGAACCCTGCCTTGTAAGCTGCCTTAGGGATCCTCTTCAGGTCCGCCGCACAATTAGTTTTAATGTCCGCAATAGATTTGAATCGGCGCCCTTTCAAGGTTGTTTTTAACAATAGAAACAAACAAAAGTCTGATGGAGCCACGTCTGGAGAGTAGGGTGACTGAGGGATCACGGAAGTTCCGGTTCTGGCGAAAAACTCTGTCACGATCAGCGCCGTGTTAGCCGGCGCGTTATCGTGGTGGAAACGCCATGCACTGTTTTGCCATATGTCCGACCTCTTTCGGCTCTCTGCGACCTTCAGCCACTTCATAACCTTGAAGTAGAAATCTCTGTCGACAGTTTGACGTATTCGTAATGAATCAGGCCTTACCAATCGAAGAAACACACCAGCATGACCTTCACATTGGACCGGGACATGCGAACTTTCTTTGGTCGTGGGGAATGAGGACCTTTCCACTGAGAAGACTAGGCCTTTGTCTCAACATCATAACCTTAAACCCAGGTTTCGTTACCGGTTACGATGGTTTTAAGAAACTCTGGGTCGGCATTGGCTGGATCCAGGAGTTCCTGACAAATATCCACACGTTGTTGTCTCTGTTCATCAGTCAGCACCCGCGGGACGAATTTTGATGCGACTCGCGTCATGCCCAATATGTCTTCCAACATTGTCTGACAGAATCCAAAAATAATGTTCACTTCCTATCTCTCTAACAGTTAAACGGCAATTTGCCCGCACCAAATCTTTCGCCAATTTGACGTGGTTGGGGTCTGTCGAAGTGGAAGGCCGCCCTGTTCGCGAATCTTCATCTGTCGAGGTTTTGCCCGATTTAAAACGACTGTACCACTCAAAACACTGGCTTCGACTCATAACTTCATTAACAAAGGCTTGCTGAATCCTTCCAAATGTCTCCGTAGCACTTTTGCCAAGTTTGAAGCAACATTTCACTCACACACGCTGTTCCTCTTGCTCCTTCATTGCTGCCGTTGCACGCGGCGACGAACAGGTTAAGACACGTACCGCTGCTGCTGCATAACGAACTCGACGTAAACAAACGCAACACTTCTCGTTTTAGTCGTCAGATGTGCCTGTAATCACCTTATTTTATAAGTCTACACACCTCGAATTGTGTATGTTAGTTGGTTGTTTGTGTGTTTCTCTGTGCGTGGGGTGTAAGGGTTTGTGCATGAATGTATACCATTTTTTGTTTGTCGACTCTATACATTTGTGGCTTTTGCATGCAGTTTTTTATTCTTAATTACGGGTGGTGCCCTAATATCCCCCGCCACACGCCCTTGTGGCGGCTTGCGTGGTATTAAGTAGATGTAGATGTGGATCCACCAGAAAGATGTGTGGCAGGGACTGCAAGAACCAGGTGGGATAAGGGAAAGAAAGGGAAAAGGGGAAAAATAGTCACTTAAAACCTCAACTAACATGCAAGTTATAAAATAGTTCTTTGTTATACGAAAAAGGAGGTAGTAAAAATGAACCACAATATATTATTCGACAAACCTTCACCATACAAAGATATGCCATGCAGAACTTGGAATGTAAGAAGGGGAAATTCTAATAATTCATGGACATGCACTCATGGTCCCCGCCCATAAGGTCACACGTAGAAAATGAGATACCCTGCTGTAGGCAGTGGACGGCGTGAGGTATCACACCCCCAGAGAGGGATGGAAGGGGAGCTTGAAAACAACAAAAATGGATAGGGAATGTTGTAACGTGTACTACAATAATTACATGAGTCCTGTGCGGTCATTCGGGAAGGGATTTGCAAATAAAGCACTCCAAATTAGTGAAAGTGCGTGCATTTGAGTAAAATTAAATTTGTAGATGCATATGTTGGTATAGATGTTTGTGAAATGAAAATAAAAAATATCGCGGCTACTCTTGTGAAATATCACCATATTCTCGACACATGATAAGGATAGGACGATATTTTAGGAAATTTATATGCACATATGCATGAGCTGTTTGGGTCTTTTTACTTTCCCACATTTGCCCTTTCCCTGGGGAGGGGAGGGTGGGCCAATGCGCATGAGCACTCACTCACTCACTCACTGACCCCCTCGCTCGCTCACCCAACCTAAGTGGAGTCCACATCGCGAAAAAAGTGCAGAGTAATGGAACAGGCGCTTTTTTGGTACTTGCTCCTCCTGATTTAATTATAGGCGCTTCGGGTCGGATTTTTCGTGTTCTCATTCTGCCTCGTATCATCTACTCTCTTGTGAGTTTTTCCTAAAGAACGAACTAATCGAACTTCACCGCACAGTAGTTGATAAAGGGTGCGCTTCGAAAGTAATGCAATTATCTTTTTAAAAATAATTTATTGAACAGATTTGCACAAATACTTAAAATTCTTCAAAGTATTATCCTTGGGCCTCTACAAAATTTTTCCAGCGACTCTGCCATGACCGGTACGTGCCCTGGAAGGCGTCTTCAGGACCCTCTCGCAAGATCTTCGTCACGGCTGATTGGATCTCTTCTATGAACAAAAAACGGGTTCCATCAGGGCTGCCTTAATCCGAGGGAACAAAAAGAAGTCTGCTGGGGTGACGTCAGGGCTAAAGGGGGTGGAGCAGCGTTGGAACCTGGTGTTTGGCCTGGAACTCGCGGACTCCTAGCTTGTTGTCGTGATGGAGTTGCCAAGGTGTATTTTCTCGTCCTGATGACCCCTTTTCGGAGTCTTTCCAGCACATCCATGTAGTAGGCAGCGTCAACTGTCTGTCTTTGAGGAACAAATTCCTTATGGACCACTATTTTACTGTCGAAAAAGACAATGAACATTTTTTTCATTTTCGATTTGCTCATTTTTGCTTTTTTGGCCTTGTTCGTCATGAACCTCTTCCCGGCCCTCCTTAAAGGCCTTTATCCATCTTGCAACCTCTGAGTGGGACAGAGCAGAGCCTTCGAAAGCCTTACGAATCATTTTGTTAGTCTCCTCAAGAGTTTTTTTCAGTTTAGCACAATGCCTAATCGCGTAATTTTGCTCGATCGTCGATTCAATTTTTATCGTGACATGGTCGGCGCGCAGGGGTTTGCAACAACTGACGTCCTGCCACTTCCATAGCTTGGAGAGCACTAAGACCGGTTTCGCGGCAAAGCTTTGCGTCCTCCCCACCTACTCTAAGTGGTTTGATCCCACTCTGACCAATAGGAGCGGCGAGGTAAATTCAATTGCATAACTTTATGAACGCACCCTGTATTTCTATTGGCGATATCAATTATCAAGGCTGATCCTTAATCCACCGGTTTGCTGATGGCTGTCCGACCTCTGAATGTAGAGCTGCGAAATACGAGTATACTCCTAAATCATAAATGAATACACTCGACGATTGAGCAGTCGTGGACATTTAGCGGCGACACTCGAGGGATGAAGATGAACGGACCGGGGTAAGATGGCAACAAAATTCCAAGAAAGCCTACGGAGGTGCCGTGGCATAGAGTGGCTGCCGTCTAAACAATAGGCCGGTAAATACCTGGAGGTGAGGGGGCAGCAGTGGCCTTCCTCTTTTACATCTACATATATATACAAAATACCCCGTGAGTCGCCGCAAAGACGTGTGGCGGGAGTTGTAAGGTAACAAGCCATGCATTTTCAATCACAATGATGATACCTCAACACGAACATCAGTTAGATCATGCACCCGAACAAAGTTAATCACACGAAATAAGGTACTTACATGAGTTTCCTCTTCATCTATCGTTTATTTAAATTATCTATATGATGAAACACTCTGGAGAAAAACATTCCGGAGGTCAAATGCGTCAAGTCCTACCCTCGGATCTCTCCCAGTGGGCAGCACCCGAGGGGGCACATAATCCAAAGGTGATGGTCAGCGTAGGGTCGGAATATGGAATGTACACCGAGACACACCAATGATGTGCATGGGATCGTATGTGTGCATGTGCACAAGTGTTTTCATATATTAGCAAGTAGTATACAGTCAAGTGCATGTACTTAAGCTAACAAATTTTTACTGCTTTAACGTATGGTGGCCTAACACCCACCGCTAAACGTTCTAGCGAGGAATAAGCAGAATTATATGTACTTACCTGCAGAGAACATCTTGTGAAAGATCATGAAGGTATAAATATGAGAAATTCAAAAAATAGAAGAGAGTATCGTGCGTTATATGAAATGGATTTTCTCTGGCATATACTTCAGCCGCTCAGCATCGTCTTTGGAAGAATCACTATGTTTTCAGCAGTACTGTGAAATACGGATCGAAGTATTTGAAGCGACGTCAATCGATCAATAATCAATCAATCAATAATTAATTAACCTAACTAGATATGTTTGCGTACCTGTATACCATCTGAAAATGTCTTTCATGTATTGCAAATTAAAATTCTTCTTTGATTTTAAATTATATTTAAATTCTCAATAACGATTATGTAACATAATGTAATTTGTACCCGTTTGTAAATGTTTTTTTTAATAACTGTGGAATCAATATATGTTTCTTGCTTTTCTCTGGGTAAAAGGGTGATTCTCGTTGAATAAATAAATGACAGTAAATGACAGTAAATAAATAAATCGCATCGTTCGATCGGAACATCGAGTCTGCCCGTCTATTTTGCTCCTCGCGTGGCACCCGGCACGCACGCCTCGCCCACCAAGGTCTCCGCTCCCCCCCCCCCCTCCTTCCCTACCCGCCCTTAACGAACTTCCCCTCCGCCCTTCAGTGAGGCCCGCGTTTTATTTTTGAGAGCGTGGCCCCGGAAATCTCTTTTTCCGAGTATTCTAAGTCGGGATCTTTTAAATGTCCCTTGCGACTCCACCTGGCGAATTCTATAAATGTGTTTTTTTTTCATTTCGCGGTCATCTCACTTTCGCTTTCCCCTGTCCCCGCTGACATTGCGCGTCGAGGCTTCGCTCTCTCCGTCGTCCCCTCCCATTCAATCAACCATTCAATCGCTCCTCCCTGCCTCTGTAGGGGGCGACGGCTAGAGTTGCAGTCGATGCGATGAATGAGTGAACGAAAGAGTCGAGAAAAGTGTTTATTAAGGAAGGAGATCCCGTAAACTTACAACGGGAATGTATGTACAAGGCCATCATCTTCAATGGCGAGGAGCGCTTAAAAATAAAAGAAAGATTAGAATTCCCGGGGAATGGACTTCACTCGAAGGAAATTACATCTATAATTAGAGGCTATTACATACAAGAGCGGAGATCACAATGGAAAATGAAAACAAAATATTCAAGGAAAGACTAAATAAATTGCGGCGCCATTACCACGGAGGAAATGCTTCCCGGCGTAAAATGATGGAAGTTATCCATCATGGAAATGATAATAACTTGAAGTCCACGGTGAATTTTTTTCAGATAACATAGGCTCCGACAGGATGTTTCATCATCAGGTGAAGATACAAATTTTGTTTTCAACATACACACCATTATTTATGGCAGTTTTGATGCCATTGTATTACTGGTATGTACCTGTATATCCAGACCATTTTTATTCATGAATCAATCACACTTTGACATCCCAGAAAAACTGATAGCAGTATTACCTATTGCTAATTTTCTCATTCCCCTTAGAATAATTTTTATTGAAACGGTAATCCTATTCTTCCTGCGACTTATTATTCAGTTCATACATGTTCCCCAAGGTTTGAACATTTACAAACACATAACTGCGAAGTTTTTTTCTTAGTTTATCGGGAGAGTACGTGGTCTCTGCAATGAATGCGCGAACAATTGCAATCTGGCAACCATGACGCGGACTACAGCCCCACACACTAGCGGCGCTAGTTTCCTGAGACCTAATGAACCATCTGTTCTTGGCGGATCGTCGAGCCGTGAGTATTGTGCCAGTTATGTTAGTTTCTGTTGTCCTTACTTTTACTGTTCGTCGAAAATGGAAATTGGCGAAATCACGGAGCAAGGAATCAACAAGTTTTTTGGTGAAGTGCGGTAAAAGTTATCAAGAAATTACTGAAAGGTTGACAGCTATTTACAGTGATTATTCTCTGAAGAAAAAATCAATTTTCAAGAGGATTAAGCGATTCAAAGATGGCCGAAAAGACGCCACGGATGATGCAAGGCCGGGACGACCTTCAACCACCTGTGTTGATGACAACATTGATCGTGTGCCGTCCCATGTCCTTGCCGATCGTCGAAAAACTGTCCGAATGATAGCTGATGAACTGAATTGAGGAAAATCAACAGTGCACACTATTTTAGCCAAACATGATGGATGGATACTTCACCATGACAATGCACCTGCACATTCAGCATTGATTGTTCGCCAGTTTCTGGCAAAAATTTTCCAGAAATTTTTGTTATATTTTTCACTGTAAAATGGCGCCATTGCTGTACGTGAACAATGTTTTAAAATAAAATAAAATTAATAAATAAAAATTCAATCACGATCCTTGATCATCCATCTTATTCGCCAGATCTCACCACTCCGACTTTTCCCTATTCCTAAAATGCAAAAATTGATGAGGGGACATAAATGGGAAGATGTGGGTACAATGCAAGCAAGAAACGACGAGAAAACTAAAAAGCCTAACTGCCGAGGACTTCCAATGGTGCTTTAAACAGTGGAAAAGAAGATGGAATAAGTGCGTAGCAATAACTGGAGAGTTCTTTGAAGTGAACAAAATCGATGTAGACTAAATTTTGCAAAATAAAGTTTTTATGGCCTCAGCGTATTTATTGGTCAAAGTAGTATATATAATTGTATATATACATTTATATATGATTGTGTGTGGGTTATATATATATATATAAATATATATATATATATACATATATGTATACATATCACAGGTGTATAAATATTTCCTTGACCGCGACTTAAAACCACGGATCTCTTGACTTGCCGGGCCGATGCTTTAATCACTTGAGCTATCGAGGAAACGAAATGTACACCGAAATCTGCGGGGGTTTTATGCAACTAAGTGCCCGAGAAGATGGCCAATGTGGTTCGTCTCCTTCTCCTGACTATGCCTGCCTCCAAACGCTCTGTTCCCATCCTTTATGACGTTGTACGATATGATAGCTTTCCTTCTGTCATTTCCTCTTATGGATTAAATTATTCCTTTGATGGGTGAAAAAGCTCCCTAGCGCCATAATGATAAATATAAATTATTGTTAAGTTATCTACTGGTTAGGTTTTGCATTGACACATACACCAAATAAATATATTGTGACCCCTAAGACAACACAATCAAGCGGCCTACTCTACGAGGTCTGTTCAAAAACTATCGCGACTTTTTTCAAATATTACTTATTTATTCATGAATATCTATTTTGTCCCCTTCAAAGTAATCCCCATTAGATGTTATACACTTGTGCCAACGTTTTTTCCAATCCTCGGAGGACTTCAAAATATCATTTTTTTATCTTGTTCAGCTCCTCCTTCGATGCAGACTTTATCCCGTCAACCGTAGCGTAGCGTCGTCCTTTCATGGGCCTCTTCAGTTTCGGGAACAAGAAAAAGTCACTGGGGGCCAGATCTGGGGAATACGGTGGCTGCGGCATCATTAGTGTGTTGTTTTTGGCCAAAGTTTCGCGCACAAGTAACAATGTGTGAGTAGGGGGGTTGTCATGGTGCAAAAGCAATATTTGTTCTTCCACAAATCCGGGCGTTTGTGGCGGATTGCTTCGCGCAAATTGCGTATAACGTTCAGGTAATATTCCTTATTTACCGTTCTACCCTGTGGCAAGAGCTCATGATGCACCACGCCCCTGCAATTGAAGAAAACTGTAAGCAAAACTTTCACATTCGACCGAACTTGCCGAGCTTTTTTCGGTCTTGGCTTGTGCTGCAGCTTCCATTGGGATGATTGAGTTTTAGTTCCCACGTCATAACCATAAACCATAACATGATTCGTCACCAGTTACGACCATCTGGAGCAAATCTGCGTCGTCGCGTACGGAGTCCAACATCTCATTAGCAATGTTAATGAGTTGCTGTTTTTTGTCAAAATTGAGCAATGTTTGTACGAATTTCGCAGCGACCCGTGTCATGCCCAAATCATTGGTGAAAATGGAATGGCAATCGATATGTTTAGGTTCTCAGCAACTTCTCTAACGGCGATTCGGCGATTGGCCAATACTATTTTCTTCACTTCATCAATGTTTTCGTCTGTTGCTGACGTGCTCGAGCGTCCGGCACGCTCTTCGTCGTTCACATCTTCATGTCTCCCTCAGAACATTTTGTACCACCAATTAACGTTCCTCCGGACCAAGGTATCTTTTCCATATGCCACAGTCAACATTCGGAATGCGTCCGCGCCCTTAATTTCGTTTTTCACACGAAATTTGATACAGATTCTTTGATCAATGTCTTGGAACAGGCAAAAATCGAAGACAAGCCAAAACACGTCCACGCAAAACAGCTGCCAACAATTAACTGAACAGTCAAAATGGCTGAACTTTTACGAATAAGTGATAGAAATAAGTTCCAACACAACGCCACAAAAAATCGTAAATAAAATATACGTAACCCGAGGAAATTCAAAATTCGCGATACTTTTTGAACAGACCTCGTACATCAAGTCCCTCTTCATCTCAGTGTACTTCCTCCCTCCCTTCATACCGTCCAACATCCCTATCCTGTTCCTGTCCTTCCCTCATTTGCCTTACATTCACCCCTCAATTATAGTTTTAAACATCCCACTGCCGATCAATACGTCTTCATCCATTTTCCTGCCTCCTTAGAATTTCACCAACAAACCCCTCTCCTCGACCACTATACCTAGTACTTCCTCGTTTGTTTTCCTTTCGGCCGATTTCACCTTTTCCATTCTTCTCCGCAAACACATTTCAAAAGCCTCCAATGTACTTCTATCCACCTGCCTCAATGACTACGTTTCCGCGCCGTACATAGCTACGCTACATATCAAAATTTCTATGAGTCTTTTCTTGATATCCTTACTCAACGTCCCTGTTATCAACTCCCTCCTCCTTGTGAAAGCCTCTTTTCTTAAGGCAATTTTTCTCCTTACGTCCTTATTACTTTGACCGTGTCGGTCAAAAACCATGCCGGGATACGTAAACTGTTATATAACAAGATAGAAACTACAAAATAGAGGATTCAGTACTGACTACGGCCAATCAAGTTAAATATTAGGGGGTTGTTCTAACACTACGCTTTTCATGGGGAGCATATATCAGGACAATATGCGGATCAGCTTTAAAGAAACTCGGCTTCATTAAACGGGTGGTGGGGAAATGTAATGAGAAAGTTAAAGAGTGGTGTTATTTTGAACTAGTTAGACCTCATTTGGAATATGCCGCAAGTATTTGGGATCCTTAGATCCACAAAGAGAAAATAAGGGAGATAGATTCCAGGACAGATAGATACAAATACTCATTCTTTCCCCGAACAATCAGAAATCATAATAGTAAGAAACCGAAGTCACTTTAGGAATATTAAAAACATTGAATTTACAAGTTGGAACAAAATTAAACATTGCAAAGATGTTAGGTATACTTTCAGGTGCATGTGTATGTTAGTTGGTAGTTTGAGTGTTTGCATGTGTGTGGGGTGTAAGTGTTCTTGCATGAATGTATGCCATATTTTTTTGTGGAAGCATGACTTTGTGGTTTTAGCATGCGGTTTATTTCTTTTCTAAATTACGCGGCGGGTTACGGGGTGTTAAGTAGATGGAGATGTAGATGTAGATGAACTGTTCTACCGGCTCTAGTTTTTGCCCTCCTTTTTTAATGTTTAGCTTAGCCTTTTTTTGTCTGGAAAATCGCATGGCTTTTGTTTTATCAATACTGATTCTTATCCCTTATCTGCCGCACTGAATTTCCAATTGAATCAGCAATGCTTGCAACCCCGTGGCTGACAGACAAACTACAGCTTGGTCATCAGCAAACCTAACTGATATTACAAATTCCTCTTCAACCTTCATTCCCACCACCAGTTCTTCTAATGCCTCTTTAATCATGTCCTCCACATATTACGTTAACAGCACCAATGATAACAGACAAACCTGCCTTACACCTATTCCTAACACTGCCCATCCTGACTCTCCGTTCCCCACTCGCACCTGAGCAGTCTGAGACAGGTAAAGGTTGCGGATTAGCTTTTTGTCTCTTCACTCTATTTCTATTGTCTGCATTATACTGATTAGTTTTTCCCAATTAACTCTATCGAACGCTTTTTCGAAATTAACGAAACAGGCAAAAACGTGCTGGTTGTATTCTATATTCCTCTCGATTAGTGATCTTATTACGGCAATGGCATCCCTAGTGCCTCACCCCTTCATAAGCCCAAACTGATCATCCCCAATTAATCATTTGCCCTACTCTTTATCCTTGCGTTGATGATCCTAAGAACCACTTTGGTTGCGTGAGATTGAAACTTATTGTCCTGTCGTCCTCAGAGGAAGTAGCCTTTACCTTTTTCAGAATAGGTACTAACACTGAACTCACGAAGTCATCCGGCCAGATTCCTTCCTCATAGACACTGCGAATCAGTTTATATATGTAGCCTCTTCCTCCCATATTTTATTAACCCTTTTAGTGGTGCCGCAGGAATGTTGTCTATCGCCACAGGTCTTATTTAATTTCATCTCCCTTAAAGCCCTAGTAAGCCCATCTCAGTATATATATATATATATATATATATATATATATATGTATATGTATATATATATATTAGGTAATCTACCGGTTTAGGTAGGTTATTGTATGGACATAATTACTATTTAAATAATTTGTGACCCCTAGCAAAACATAACATCCTACTCTACATCACGTCCTTCTTCAGCTCTGAGTACTTTCTTCCTCCCTTCATCCCGTCCAACATCCCTATCCTGTTCCTTCCCTTTCCTCGTTTGCCCAACATTCTCCCCTCTATCACATTCTTCAACATCCCGCTACCGGTCAATAACCCCTTCATCCACTTTTCCTGCCTCCATAGGATTTCTCCCAACAAACCCCTCTCTTCGCCCACCATACCAAGTACTTCCTCATTTGTTTTCTTCTCTGTCCATTTCACCTTCTTCATTCTTCTCCACACCCACATTTCAAAAACCGCCAATCTACGCCTATCATCCTGCTTCAATGACCACGTTTCCGCGCCATACATACCTACGCTCCATCAAAGTAGTAGGGAGGTAAGGGGAAAATTGCGCTAGGCAAAGAGGCTTTCACAAGGAGGAGGGAGTTGATGACAGGGACGTTGAGTAAGGATGTTAAGAAAAGACTCGTAAAAGCTTTTATATGGAGCGTCGCTATGTGCGGCGCGGAAACGTGCTCATTGAAGCAGGAGGATATACGTAGATTGGAGGCTCTTGAAATGTGGGTTTGGAGAAGAATGGAAGAGGTGAAATGTGCCGAAAGGAAAGCAAATGAGGAAGTACTAGGTATGGTGGGCGAGGAGAGGGGTTTGTTGGGAGAAATCCTATGGAGGCAGGAAAAAATGGATGAAGGGCGTTTTGATCGGAAGTGGGATGCTGAAGACTGTAATAGAGGGGAGAATGTTAGTCAAACGAGGAGAGGGAAGGAACAGGATAGGGATGTTGGACGGGATGAAGGGTGGAAGGAGGTACTCAGAGATGAAGAGGGACCTGATGTAGAGTAGGTTACTGCATTGTATTTTGTTTGTTAGGAGTCACAAAATATTTATTTGGTAGTTGTGTCCATCCAAAAACCTACCTTAACCGGTAGATTACCTAATAATAATAAAATATATATGCATGAACTCATTTAAACACGGAAACCTGTCATAGGAGTTGGGGAGAGGTCGCAGGGTAGGTAAGGCAGGTGGTTGGAGGGTAAGGGGTAAGGTGGGGGCTTGGGCAGGGAGGACGGTCATTAGACATGATATTTGGGGAACTGTCAGCTGCAGAGGCCACAGCGGGGGGTTGAGCTTAAGTTAGGAAGGTTGGGAGGAAGGTGGGGAAGGGGGAACGGCGTGAGTGCGACGGGAGGCACAGCCATACACTTTTGGCGCCACCATTGTTTATCAGTTCTCTTGGTTTCAAGCTAGTTTTTTTCACTAGCTATGACCTTGTATGTGTATTTGTGTTCGCTTGTATATACGAGGGTTGTCCAGAGAGTAACCTCCGTTTTCGTGGAGCGTGAGAATTAGTGGAGGGAGCCGAATGGTCACTGTATTGACGCACACAGTAGGTCAGTACGCGTCGATCTGCAGTGGTTGGAAGGTCGTGCCCCTTGTCGTTTGTTTACAATAGCGAGTCCAAAGGAGCAAGACAATTGTAATTCCCGCCAAATGTGGAGTCTGTTCAGTGATAAGGTTTTTACTGAGAAAAATTTTCAAAGCTGCCGACATTCAACGGGAAATTTGTGCTCTCTACGGACCAAATGCGATGAGTGACGAGTTGTGCGTCAGTGTTGTCGTTCGTTTAAGAGTGAACACAAATGTCCATGATGATGACGGAAGTGGCCGCCCGTCTGTGGTAAACAATGAAATGCACCTCAAAATTAACCCAAACGTTCGTGTAAACCGGCGTTTTACGATATCAAAATGTTTAGAATTTTTCCACAGATTTCTACGACTCTATTGTATGGAAACGCGACTGGAACGTCAGACTACCAATTGTTTTGCGCTCATCTCGACGAGGAGGTGAATAATAATGTATATCAAGGTAGCACTAGCGAACAAAAACAAAAATACAGAAACACTGGGTTTGGTTACGGAGGTGGGTAAAATCAAGGTGACGAGTCAAAGGAAAATGGAAAACACACACTTGGGTGTGTTTGGGAAACAGTTTACTCAGTGTACTTCAATCATTTATAGACAAAGCAAAAATAAATAAGGAAATAGATAGCCACTCGATCACTAGGTTATGCTAAGGAATAGTAGTCATACACACCAGAATGATTTTACCCGAACGTGATCCTACGGCGGTCGAACAATGTTATTATGACCCCTTATCGTTCGTGGAAAAAATGACATCTTAAATCTCTCTGTTCTACGCTTAATCTCTCTAATTTTACTAGCATAATGAACAGGATGTGTAAGCACGTGCTCTCGCAGAAGGGAATTTGAATGCGATTAAGTTTTGGAAATGAAATTTTGGCTTGGGAATTCGGGTTCGGGAAACAATACAACGGTTAAGGTTGCTTACGGAAATGAAACAATGTCCACAAGATGTTGGATGCGTACAGTGCCAGCGGAAATTCATACATTTATTCCTCGCCGCCAAACCTCCTGTCATAATGTATATAGATAAGGTTGCCGGCGAGCAACACCCTTGACGTGCAACATTGAAATACTATGCGACGACAATGTGCAACAGATGAGAGGCCTGCTCAACCCTGACCGACGCCAGAATGCAAGTAGAAGAGTGCAATATTCCGAAAGCCACAGTGCATTTCATTCTTACAAAAGATTTAACCATGACAAAGGTGTCTGCCAAGATTATCCTCAAGGTGTTGTTGGAAGATCAGAAGGCTGCAGACAATCCCACGTGATCTCTTGGACCGCTGTCAAGGTGACATGAATTATTTAGATAACGCAATTACTGGTGACATTTGTTTTCAAATACAAAAAGGATTTTTTTCGGAAACCATCTGGGAGCGTTGAATAATGTCAAAGAGGCCGTGACGCGGTGTTCCCGTCGACGCCCTTCAGGAAACGTACCGCGAATGGTAGAAGCGCTGGCATCGCTGTGTCGAGGCAAAAGGGTGCTATTTTGAAGAATTTTATTACTTTCTACTTTTCATATATACATACAAACATGTTACCCTGTAAGCCACTGCTAATTATGTTGTAGGGGTTGGTATCACACCAGACTACCTTTAATACAACATATTTCTCTCCTTCGTGCGGTAGGAGAGCGTTATTTTAATGCCTTATTCTTTTGTGGGCAAAATCACATCTTAAATCTATATATTCTACACTAAATCTCTCTCATTTTCATGGGACATGATCTCTCTTACCGTAGTACGACGGGCCTAATAACAGATTTTTAACATCATCACTAAGGAGACATCTTTTCTCATTTAAGCATGAGTTTTAATTTGTAAGTCAACCTTCTTTCCAAAATTAATTGCCAAACTATCTGCTCTAATAACTTAGAGATATACCACTCAATTTATCTAAACAGCATTTTACAAATCTAGCTCCTCTACGGTGCACGCGATCCAATTCGGCAATCAATCCAAACTTCATGAGGATCAGCAGGATAGAAAAAATGAGAAGAAAAGTGGGAGCATTATGAGGGAACAACATTTAGAAAAGTGGGAATTTTATTTATTTTATTTTAGTACCGTGCAAGCCACCACTAGGGTCTGTGGCAAGGGGTGAATACACAACAGACTAATTTGACCCGAATATTTTTACTTATTTATTTAAGAATTACGTTGCAATTAGGCAATGATCCTGGTGGCAACTGTCAAGTTTGATCAATGATCACTCTTACAACGAAAAATACATACATACACGACCTAGAAAAACAGATAGGAGACAAAATATTCTGACATACAAATGACACTTCCACATCACATGAAAAATGCCGTCCACATCACATACAAACAATATTTTAATAACTACAATGAATATTCCTTTGTTCCCGGCTCAACTTTGTGGAAATTCATTTTAATTAAATGAAGAATACAATGTATCTTTCCACTGTCCTTTATTCACGTACACCCAGTTTCAACGCTCAAGCGTCATCAACAGGTACTTAAAATGAAGATACAATCGTAATTAAATGAAGAATACAATATAATGTACCTGATGATGACGCTTGAGCGTTGAAACTGGTTGTACGTGAATAAAAGACAGTGGAAGGATATATTGTATTCTTCATTTAACTAACTACAATGAAGTTACGAGGGTCATCCGGAAAGTAGTACCCGTTCGTGAAATAAAGACACAAAAGTAAATATTAACAAACATAAAAAATTTTATTTGAAAGAGGATACTTTAAACTACTTCTCAACATAATCTCCAAGCAAATTAAGGCATTTGTCATAACGTGTGACAAGTTTCTGTATTCCTGCTGCATAGTCCTTCGCCGCCAGCTCATTGAGATACGCGAGGGACCCATCTTGCACAAATTTTTGCATAATGCAGATGGTGTTTAACAATTTCATGAACAATTGTTCGAGAAACATTGGGAAAATGCTCACAGATGTCATCAATTGTGACGCGCCGATCGTTCCTCACGAATTCGTCAACTGAGCTCACCAGTTGATCTGTAATGACAGACGGTCTCTCCGAACGCTCATCGTCGTGTGTGTTCCCCCTCCCCATGTTGAAGTTGCGACACCACCGCCGAACAGACGACTCGTCCATTACATTGTCTCCATACACCTCCTTTAATTGGCGATGAATATCACATGGGCGAACGTTTCTTGCATTGAGGAATTTAATCACTGCCCTCACTTCACAACTGGCGGCGTTCTCAATTTTTTTAAACATTGTAAACAATCACAGAAACAACACAGGCAATGCTAGCGTCACGCAACTTGGCTCAGAGAAGGCAGACAAGCCACTGAAGCTATCTGACCTCGTCCAGCGGCTACTCGCGTCGTCAGCACTTCATGCGGCACGAACGGGTACTACTTTCCGGATGACCCTCGTAATTACCCAGTGACTGCTTTACATTTGTACTTAAAACTTCTAAAATTGGATGGAAAGGGCTCAAACAAACCTCTAGGCAGCTGGTTCCAATCAATAATAGTTCTATTTAAAAAATAGTATTTGTTCTCATTTGTTTTTTGTGTTCTTATTTTTATTTTGAAACTATGGTCGTTTTTTCCCTTAAAGTTAGGCTTTTCTATCTCTTTCCATTAATCTTCCCACGCGTCGTCATTTTTAACAATTCTATACATCGCGCCTAACCTACTCCTTTTTCTTCTATTTTCCAAACTCTCCCATTTCAGTAAATCTAACATTTCTGTGACACTATCTGTTCTTTTGTACCTTCCGAGTACATATCTTGCTGCCTTTCTTTGAACTTTTTCTTTTTTTTTACTCCTACCACGACCGGAAAATGCTTTATGATCCCTAATCGTTCGTGGAAAAAATTAAATCTTTAATCAATCTGCTCTACATTTAATCTCTCTCATTTTACTGACATGATCTCTCCTACCGTAGTACGATGGGGGTAAAAGGGGATGGGGGTATCAGAGCAGTGAAACTGTGCGCCAAATATAAAGTCCATCTCTTGCATGAATTGGAAGGATGCCTCCTTAGCAATAATGTTGAAAATGTGTTATTAGCCCCATAGTAATATGGTATACGAGATCATGTCAGAAAAATTAGAAAGATTAAGTATATCTACATCTACATCTACATAATACCCCGCAAGCCGCCGCAAGGGCGTGTGGCGGGGGGTGTTAGGTCACCAACCGTAAAAAAGAAAAATACCACATGCAAAAAAACAACACGGAAAATTACACCCACAGCAGCGCACACACTCATGCAAAAATCCCTTCATCCAATACTCATGCAAACACATATACCGCAAAACAACTAAAAAACTGCACCCCATGATGCAGCACGAAGGACATTCTACAACACGGAAGCCAGGACACAACAAGCAAGAAATTGAAACATCACTACCGCATGAAAATGCACCACGAAACACTCTACCCCCAAAGAGTCTCTAATTGGCAGGGAATGCGACCCAACGTTGCAGGTAGCAGGAATTTGCCCCCGCGGAGAGGGACGAGGGATTGAAAGGGAAACTTAAAAACAGATGAACGGAACACGAATGAGGTCATTCGGAAAGAATGGGTTATTATAGCAAAACACATAAGGTTAGTGGAAGAGCATGCATTTAAATACAACTAATTATTTTTTAGACGCTGAGGGTGGCAAGTGGAATTTTTGCTATCTATAACCCTGCAGTTGCTATCCCGTATTGTCCGTGGGAAGAAGGAGTCCTTGAGTCGGCTAGTTCTGGCATCTATTTCCCGAATTTTATATGCATGATCCAAGCGACCAATGTATGTAGGAGTACGAATAATTTGCGAGACCTCGGTGCTGAAACATGCGGATCTAAATTTATTTAATAATTTCAATCTTGCATTGAATCGTCTCTCAGCCAATGATTCCCACCCCAAATCCATGAGCATTTCGGTGACGCTTTGCGTTTTATCGTAGGAATTTTTTACAAAACGGGCTGCCCGGCGTTGAACCTTCTCAATTTCCCGAATGAGACCTTTTTCACTCGGATCCCACACGCTGCATGCGTATTCTAAATGAGGCCTTACAAGAGCGTGGTAACAACGTTCCTTGACCTTTGAGTCACCTTTGCCGACAATGCGTCTAATGAATCCCAATTTTTTATATGCTTGACCGCAGACTTTACGTATGTGAGTCCCCCAAGTTAAGTCTTTTGTGAATGTGACACCTAGGTATTTCACCGTATCAACTACTGCTAGGTCACCTCCAGATAATTTGTAAGCAAATCCCGTTGATCTTTTAAAGAAATTTACCACTGAACATTTATTATAATTTAGAGTCAATCCCCAGTTAGAACACCATTTAGTAATGCAATCTAAATCCTGCTCTAGAATAAAACGATCCTCATCCCCAGATATCTCCCGATAGATCACCGTGTCATCCGCGAACATCCTAATTTTACTTTTCACTTCGCGGTTCAAATCGTTAACAAAAATCAAGAAAAGCAACGGCCCGATCACACTTCCCTGAGGTACCCCCGACGTGACTCGAACGCTGTCGGAACTAGCGCCATCAAGGACTACCCTCTGTTCCCGCTCCGAAAGAAAATCTTTAACCCAACTTATGGCGCCCTTATTTATACCCGCGACCTTTAATTTATGAATGAGTTTACCATGTGGGACCTTATCAAATGCCTTTTGAAAATCTAAGAAGATGGCATCCACTTGCCTACCTCTCTCACCCGATAAAAGTAAATCATGTGTAAATAATCCTAATTGGGTTTCGCAGGAGCGAGTTTTCCTGAATCCGTGTTGATTGTCACTTAAAAAGTTAATATTGTCAAGGTGTCTCATTATTGAACTGACAATTATGTGCTCTAAGATTTTGCAACAGATAGAAGTGAGAGATATAGGTCTGTAATTACTGGGATCCTCCCTGTCACCACCTTTAAAAATAGGCGTTATTTGCGCGGTTTTCCAAATCTTGGGTACTTTGCACTCTGTGAGGGATTTGTTAAATATAAATTCAAGGTACGGGGCAATGTTTGGAGCTAAATGTTTTATCACCCTAGCTGGTATATTTTCGGGACCCGGGGATTTGTTGGGTTTAATCTCGTTAAGCAATTTTAGAATTCCTTGTTGGTCCACTGTTATTTTTTCCATGGGTGGAGTATGCATTGTTTCTTGGAGATATGCGGTGGCAACATCATTCGAGAAAACGCTTTGGAAGAATGAATTTAGGATGTTAGCTTTACCCTCACTGTCTGTATGAATTATATTGCTACAATCCCTTAAGCAAGCCACGGTTAGTTTACTCCCATTTACTTCCCTAACATATGACCAGAAAGCTTTGGGGTCAGTGTCCAAGTGCTCGCAAAGTACTTTGCGTTTAAAGTCCAGTAAAGCGCTACGTAATTTTGTTTTGGTTTCAATTTTAGAGGATCTATATGTGTCCCATAATTGTTTATTCTCAGGGGATGATGTGTTCACATGTGTTGATGTGTTGTGTATAGAACAGAGATTTAAGATATCACTTATTCCACGAACGATAAGGGATCAGAATAACATTTTCCGACCGTGGTAGGGTTATGTCCGGGTAAAAAATAGTCTGGTGTGTATTCACCTCCTGCAACACACCCTAATGGTGCCTTGTGGTGTGCTACAAATACTAAATCGCCCAGGGTACTTCATCAGAGGCAGTGCACGATATCTTTCAGATTGATCTTTGTGCAGCAGAGGTGAACCTCGGTGATTCGATCAATAAATTATATAATTGATTGTTTCTTGATTCTCTATCCTAATGGTAAGCGGTTTTGGAATGTTCCGCCATAATAGAGTCGTTAGGAATTGAAAAACTTTCTTTGAAAAAGTAAGTTGCGTTGCCAACCAAACATTCCGACGACATAGAGCAACGCACCCTTGTCAATTCTATGGAGGTTCGCCCCTTCCAGAAAATGAAGAACTACCGGCTATAACCAGTAAAATTGGGATTGGGTTGGGAGTAAAAGCCAGCATAAACCGCGTACCTTTACCGTTAACGCAATGCGTTTAAGGTTCATGGCAGCACCATGTAAGGTTTAGTTCCATGTGAGATGGAACTAAACGCGCTTCATTAGATTCATTGACAATTTATCTGGGAATTTTCCTAGGAAACATTTTCAACGAAATATGAAAACTCAGTCGCTTACTACTGCCTAAAAACAGTGATATTGTCGAAATTTGTAGTAAAGACCCACATTTTCTACGCCTGATGCGGGAAAAACTACTTAATGGTAATTATTTTCCCGGCGAATGGGCTTGAGCGTGCAGGTCGACGGTATGCCCGGTCAAAAAGACGTTTGCTGATTTTAGAGCGCAATTCGGAGTAAAAAAAGTGCGTGTTATGGGCAGGGAAATATGATATATGCACACACATGAAAAGTATGCGCAAAGTTCCAGTTATGGCACACATTTTGCCTATGGAAATTATTTTCAGTTATTATTAACATATCTAGACGGAACATACATCATGTTTCTGTCAGATCAGGCAATCGCTCTATGTTTAGTTTGTCGACAGCCAGTCAAATGATTCCCCCAAAACTGAAGGAACGAGAATTTCAATGATTTGATCAAATATAATTTAATGAAAGGAAAAATCGTTTCAGGAGTCGAAAAAAAGACTTGAGAGACTCGGAGCAGTATTTGTGCCTGAGCTCCTAGACTTTCGGCTAGAGAGATTATACCCAGCGCATTGCTGTGACGCCATAAATAGCGCCTCATGCATATTAAGCGTTGAAAATACGCGTTCCCTGACTTCCACTTGGTTGGTTGACTTCCGGTCGTAGCAATAAGTAATAGATAGATAGACAGAGGTCTTTATTAGGGGGCAATTGAGACCTAATGGTCCCTTCTTCAAAGGAATATGATGTCTTCTGGATTTATCATCCCGAGGAAAAAGGAGAAACCCACTGCTGTAAAGTAATTCATTACGACCCCTTTCTCCAATGGAGGGGAATCGTAGAAGTTACTGCAGATGTTCCATAGAGAAGGGTTATCGGACCTCTCTTATTTCTACTTTACGTTAGCGACATTGACTCCGCAGTCATTAGTAAGATAAGTTTATTTGCCGACGTTGCAGTGGTTTACCGAGATATCCGTAATCCTTATGGAGACTGCAGCTTTATCAGATGACCTAAATGCTTTACAACGCTGGTGCGACTTTAGACAATATGAATTAAACTTAAAAAAAAGTGTAGTGATGAATTTTTGGAAAAAAACCAAATCCCTCCCGAACGCCAACTGCATCGGGAGCACGGAAATGGAATGTGTAGAATCGATTAAATACTTGGGCGTGACCCTCATTCATGACCTCTCCTGGGCGAAGATTTATTAGAAGAGTGATGGAATGTAAATGCGATGAAAATTTCAGAGAAAAATGTTATCTTTAGCTGGTTAGGCCTCATTTAGAATATGCTGCTAGTATATGGGATCCTCATGAAGTTGGATTGATTGCCGAATTTGGACCGTGTGCAGCGTGGAGGAGCTAGATTTGTAGAACGCTGTTATGATAAACTTAGTAGCGTATCCAAATACATATTAGAGCAGCTAGGCTGGGAATCACTCACTGAGCGAAGGTCTAATTACCGATTGAAGCTCTTGCATAAATTGGAAGGAGGTCTATTTAGGAGTGATGCTGAAAATGCATTATTAACCTCATCGCACTATGGTAGGCGAAATCATGTTATTAAAATTAGATATTTAAAGTGTAGCATAGATTTAAGATGTATTTTTTCCGCGAACGATAAGGAATCAGAATAATATTGTCTGACCGCGGTAGGGGTAAAAATATTCGGTTAAAAATAAGTATGGTGTGTATTCATCTCCTGCCACACACCCTAGCGGTGGCTTGCAGGATACAAGAAGAGAAAATACAAAAAAGTAAATGTGTCCACGGCAGAAATGCCCCAACAAAAACATGAAAGTTTTAGTGGTGGAAGCACTGAATGTTGGTAAATAATGATTGGCCATACGTGGGATTACCGCAGCCTTCGTCGAAATGACAAAGAGGACGAATTTCTCAGTGGGACCTCGATGCGATTTCATAAATCAGCTTTTTCTCGCGTCTCTGTAAAGGAATGAGACACATCCTTCGCAAAATAGGCGCCCTTCTGGTTAAAAGTAGCCATTCATTGTTTGTTATCTGTCTGCTCAACGGTCTCGCCTTAATTTCACGCCAGCTATTGTTGCGTTTATCAAGTCGATGCCGTCGAAATGAGTTCCTACCTCAAGTGTTTTCTCGTAAGAAAAATAAACCTCGAAAATAATCTGAGTAAGGTCAGTGCATTACGCGCAGCAGGAACATTTAAAAATAACTGCTTGACCTACTTTCATGTCATTACCAATGCGGGAACAGTAGGTACTCACCACGTCCTTGGGAAAAATTTCCAGAGGCGCTTGCTTCTGATATCTCCATTTCGAAGAAAACCGCGGATTGATGAACGTTCCATTTAATGTCAGTGCGTCACAAGGTTAACTCACACGTTTTCATGAGCAATAGTTATTGTTGGTAAAAGTACATCGGAAACAAACTCGCTCGAGACATTCTTTAAATTGCTGCACATTCCGATATCCAACGCAATTCAAATCTGTTTTCTTTTTCAGTTTTTTAGCACATAATTATATTTCATGGTATTATATTGTTTTATATAAGTTCAACCGAGTTTACCCAACATTCTCCCCGTAACTCAATTCTTCGATGTTACGTCGCTAATGAAAACTTCTTGCATCCATCTGTCCTGCCTCTAAGTTTCTCCCAAAATTCCTCTCTCCTCACCCACCATGCATTGTATTTACGTTGTTTTCCTTTCTGTTTATTTTACATGTTTCATGTCTCTTCTCCTAAACCTAAAAAGCCTCCAATCTACCAACAACCAAGCTTACGAGCCATATTTAACTGTGCCTTAATTCTAGATGGAGCAACTCTTTTATCTGCTCCAGTTTATTCCCTACAATTTAACGGTTGATTTAGCCTTCCCATTTCTAGGGAACCTAATTTCCGTTTCTTTATTAACATTGTCTCTGAGTCCACACCTTGAGGTATTGATTTTGTAATGTACTCAGCAATCTACATCAACGCACTAGCTCACAAGCCGTCGCAAGGACGTGTGGCAGGGTGTGTTAGGCCATCCTCCATAATGCATCTACTCCATTACTTCCGAAGGGATCCAGTAAATAGGGCACTTAAAAGGGGGGCTACTAAACACACCACTCGTACAGCATTCGTTATACACATAAAACCTGTTACATTGTTACTGACTACACAGGGAAGACAAATGAAAAAATCAAGAAAAAGAGTAATGGGCTCTGGGTGGGAAATACTTTGAATTGGCTGACTGACTAGGTAAAGGTTCATCAACCGCGAGTATTACATTTTGGTTTCCCCTTTTACTTTCAATCCTAGCTGTTCCCATACCTCCTTTACCATTTTCTTTTCATAATGCTTTGAAAATCACGGGTGACAATGGACAGCTCTATCTTTTCCCCCTCCTAACCCTTACAGTACATCATGCTGGTCGCAGAAAAGTTGCCTATCCCTCCAGTATGCTCCCTTAATCTGAATTTTTTATTTATCAATTTTATCTAATTTACTCCGCCTACTCGAAATATACGAGGAAAGAAAAATAAAACCTAGTTTTATTCTATATTTTCATTTACTAGTCATATAATTGCTGCTATGACATCACGGATAGCTTTTCCGTTTTTGAACCCTAAGTGATTATTTGCCCTTTATTCCATTATTTTTCTGTAAAATTAAAAGTACTCACGCCTTGAATTTCAGATCGGTGGAGGCAAATCAATCGAGTGTCTATCGGCTTTCATCCGATCAGGGGGCGACGATACAGGTTTAAAAAGGGAAAGAGTTAAGTAGTCATATTTTAAGGGGTTTTTTTACCTAGTATTGGTCATATTTTAGAGCGATACGAAATGCGTTGAATTAAGTGAAGTTTACTTCTTTGTTTGTTCCCTGTACGCTTGGGCCACGATTCTGTGAGACGAAGTCAATGCGGATAATAAAGTAAGTTACGTTTAATTTTTCCGTCTCTTACTCTAAAATTAAGTTAAATCCTTCATAGACGCCGTTTGATTAAGATATTTTTGGCTTTTGATTGGGGACGTGTCATGGACGCGTCACCTTTTTGTTTAAATTATTCACTGTGGATTCATTTCTGCTCGCGATAAATTTGGTATACGAAGAAACGTTCATAGTAAATATGGTTAAAGTTCGTCAAATTAAATTAGTTTTTGGAGATGATGTGTCTTTAAAGGTATTGCTTGAAATACCAATCAAGCCATTTATCTTTTTATTTCACCGTCCTCTCCACAGGTTATATACTAATTTTCAAGTGAGAAGGTATAATTTATTCATCAACGGACGATAACTCCTGGACGATTTCTTCGTTTAGAAAATTTAATCATGTCAATTTCAACATTATAATTCACAAGGAAATATGACGAAATCGATGAGGCCAGAAGTATTTATTAACCACGCAAGAGAAAATCCATAATCAACCTGCAGCCTTTGCTCATTCTACCGCAATGAACTTGCCCGTTGATTGCTGCGTGTCAGATTTTCCCCAGGAAAACCCAGCGCGTGAGTAAATTGCGCACAGTGGTTCCAGCAATATATCTCTCTCTGGTCGGGGAAATTTTCCATCGATGGACCAACATCATTTTGTTTTTATTGAGCCAGGTTCGCGGTGTAGAGTATAAATATGATTTGCGAAACTCGCTGGTCACATTTGAATAAATATCAAAAATATCAAAAGTCAGCAAACAGCATGGTCGTGTGAAGTATTAAATCGATATGTAGAAGTGCAAATTTTTTTCTCTATCCTCATCAACGAGTTCTGTCGTCATCAAGATTGAAATTTCTTGGTTTTCCGGTTTTCCCATCATAGTAATAGATAAATATTTTAGAATTATTGTAAGATAATATCAGTTTCGATGAAGATTATATCATTCAACCTATTAGGAAAAGAGATAAAAAGAGATAGGTTTCAAGAGAAGAATTGAATGAGCAGCATTTCGCTGCGTAATCTCCGTTCGCCATCCGCCTCGTGTGCGCTCTTCTCACGCTTATCTTTCAAATGTTTCGCCTGCAATGCTTAGGAAATTGCTGGAATCAGAGAGAATAGAGCATTGTGAGCACTAAGTGTTCAAACAATAGCAGTATTCTTGCAAGATAGAAATCTAACGATCCTACAACTAATACACCGGCGAAAAATTTGAAAAACTGAATCGGCTATGAAGTTTCGAAAATAAAAAAAATTGTTTGAATGAAAATAAATTTTAAGTAATTTTGTGTATTTCTAACGATAAAATTAAATAATCATCACTTTAGCGAGAAATTGTTTATTTGAAGAAAAGATGCATCAAGCAGGAGAATGAAATGCACATTCATCGTGAGATGCCGTGGTTTAGGTTCGTCGCCGTCTTAACTTTTTTCACTTCACCACTTGAACCTTGTGAAAACCATAACGTTAAGAAACAAGGATGTGAATTAAGTTAACAGTTTCAGGCTTAACTTTGTGGAATTCCTTCATGATGAGGGTAAAAAATAACAGAAACTCTACACTTCCGCACACTTTTAATGTCCTACGACCATGGTTTCGATGCTGCGCGTCATCGCCAGGTGATGAAAATATAGAAACGTGTCAGTTGTAGTGAAAAATGGAAGTAAATGCGACCAACGAAGAGGGGCGGGTGGCGAAATTGGGGCCAAAGGCGAACGGTACGATGCTTAGGGTACGCATTACTAAGTCTTCCGCGAGGCCCCTCGGTTGGGGAGTGGGGTCGGGGGAGGGGGTTGAAGGTGGGGGTGTGCGAGTCATCGAAAAGAAATCTAGCGGGGGTGGGCCAGAAACCCCACCGATTGCTCCCCCCTCCGATCACCGGCGCACGGTCGCCCCGCGCCCGGAAAATATTCTCGTCGAAGTGTTTCCGTGTTAAGGCGTTTTGGCATTAATTCCGTGAATTCGGCGACAAAATGGTTGAAAGCGAGTGCCTGGAAAAGTGCCAGCCGTGTGCGCCGATGTGAATATACCGCATCATGAAATTATTACATTCAAGCAGGAGTAAGTAATATTTCATAAGTACTTAAAAATGTTCAACCAACTTGTCTTGAGAGGGTGTTTCGGATGAAATAACGAAGATCAAAGTAAACAAATAGATTGAACAAGTCATTATTACCTCTTGGGAGATCTATTTGAAGGAGACAAATTTACTGCTTGTAACTTAAATACAATATGAACAACTACAGTAATTAACCCGAAGGTCGGTGTGGTTTGTGATGGTAAAATTCACCCAGTGCTAAGCCCAACGGTGAGTTTAAATCGCATATCATGACAGGGGGCCCACACCCTTTCCTTATGCCGCTTATGATTTCCGAGAAAGTTTTGGCGCCCGAAAAATCACACAGCTCGGGCGAAGGTGAGGCTGCCGAGAGAGAAGTGCTTGGGAATTGAACTCGGGCCCCTCGGTCATTAGTCCAACGCTCTACCCATTGGACTACCACGTCGTCACAATATGAACATCTAATTAAGATTTCAACTGATTAAGGAAGTCTGAAGGTCCATCATTTTCGTGATTCTTGTGATTTCTTTCAATTAAAGAAGTAACATTGAATTTTTTGCTAAAATCCCAATTGACACGCTCTTGTCATCTTGAGACGTTGGAGTGGTTAGAATTTTTAATATTGTATCCACTCATTCTGAGAGTATCTTTGCTTAATTGAATAGAAATTGGAATAACTTTTAGATTTAACGGCACTAACATGCTATTTATAAATGAACGATATCTACAAGTACATGTTAAATAATGTCCGTGCGAAGAGGGATTGAGTTGAAGTAATAAATTATGCCACGTGAATTGTATTCCTTCAGCAATTGATTGTTCATTTATAAAGGGGATGGCCGCACCTCCAGGCAAACTTTACAATTAGCGATTTATAAATCTATTTTTCCCTATTGGATCAAGTTTATCGTCTGCTTCAGATTTAATGAAGAAGCAGAAGCGTGACAAGGTAGTAGCATTTGAAAATGTGACTCTGTTCTTGATAGATATTATAACCAATACATATTCTGAAAATAAATGCATTAGTTACCATGACCTGTGTGCGATAAATATTTAATTGGTTATTCGTCAAATTCGAATCCTTGCGCATGTACGCTTCGGTATCGGCCTCTTGGGCATCAAGGAAACACACCATTCTTGCCAGTTTTGTTACCTACAAGTGGGCGGACGAAACGAAATTCGCTGCTCCCAAAAATGGGATTTTTTCATTGACATGAGCTTTGATGTTGTCATCATTTTTATGTGATCCGCACAATGGATGGGGCGTATTTTTTTATTGGGTCGCGAGGGGTAAGCCATGGCATTCAAAGACACAACGAATATTTGACTGGGACAAAAACCGAGAAGAATCAGACTGACATGACGAAGTATTTTTAACGCTCACATTGAAAAATGGTTTGAAAATTACATGGATGCTACTTGGAGTGATACGGGATATTGAACCAGTTTGCTTAAATGTATGAGACTGATATGAATGAAAGTCATATTATCTTTCCGTCGTCTATGAATATGGTTTATGAAAAAATTACCGACCTTCGCTCAAATTCTGCTAAGTGGAAGTCACGCGGAAAATAAATAACTGTAGTGTCTTCATATTAAAGATTTTCAAGCTTCAATTAATCGAACAATCTGAATTTGCAATATTTTAATTTTTTTCATCTTTTATCTATTTCCAAAGAAAAATGATTAGCTTTTTTTCACTTGAATCGCGATAGTAATCTACGTGAAAATCTGAAGATATAGAAAAAGTTTGCAAAAACACGACCACGCAATATTTGTGATGAGTCTACTCTGGAAAATTTTTTCACGGCCACGATTTTGATAAAATCGGGCGGAAACCTTCAGCGATGTGAAATATTCTCCCGCCCCTTCTCACTTTGACCGGCATTGTTCAATATCGAGATATATCTGTTTTGTGAATATTCTCAAAGGAGAACATTCCGGGGATACTGTTTGTAAATGTATTTATTTCCCTCCTCTGGGGGAGTTATACCTGACTCTTTTGTCGTCGGAAGTGGATTTACTGTTAAACTCGTTCTTATCTATGTCGAGCTTCTAGTCTCAGGGTGTAATTGGGAAATATTTTACCTTAACTGTTCGTAATAACTAAGTGAAATCCAACCCCATTCGAAACATGATACTTAAGCTCTAGTTTTCAATCGTAATGGTGATAAATTTCCGTTCTCTTCCAAATACTGTGTATCATCAAATCGACCCTGATATTTTAGTTTTTCTGCTATTCGCGAGAGTGGGAAGGGTTTTTAACTTTGACCTAAGTTCAACGTAAGTACTCGCAGAATAGGGAGGGATGAAAGTTGGCCATAGAGCCATTGGCTCCTTGTGCGATTCAGCCCCTTCTAACCCACTTTACCTGCGTGTAAAAATATACAGGTCTTCTCAGGCCTCCAAACCTTGTTGGTGGATCGTGGGGTATTTCCAAATTTTAAATTTATGTTGCGAGTTGTTAACAGTATAGCTAAACAATTTTTTATACTTTTTATTTTTTTCTTAAAAGTTAATTGCTGGTTTTATATTCTCAGAAATTTTAATAAACAAATATAACTGATCACAGCCTCTATCTTAGACAGCACTATCTGATTCAATTATAACTTTGTGAGCGATTAATTATTTATTTTATTTATTTAGTAAAAATTGTGCACATACAGCAGGATTGCCAATTTATAGTGACACGTATAACAGCAACATATAAGGACACAAACATACAAACATCAACAAGAAAAGTATTACAAATTATTATAACAAACATTTTACTAGCCATTATACGCGTTAAATGTCTCATCAATATCCAATTACCAAATAGCCGTATGAATCGATTCGGGGTGTTTCCGTGATTACCTAATTATTTATATTTTGATTAATATTTCGGGGTTGCTATGGCATTATCACAAATAAAGGCTCAACATCGAGTTCTCTAGGAGATGAGATATCTACGAAACCACCTAGTTCCTATAAAGTAGTGTGACAAAAATTACGACATCCATTGAATCAGTGGTAGGCGCTGTGACTTTGTGGTTTTTCTTCGCGTTGATTGAAAAGTATATGACACATGGCGATTTCCCACGCTTATTTACTGAGATACTTTAGCGTGTTCAACGTTTGGAAGGCGGCAGCGGTGAAAAAGATAGTGGCGGATGGTTGGCGAACCAGATTTAGGATGTTAGAGGCCGTTAGACGACCTACATTCATGATAGACTGCTGATATTGTTGAATGAGTAATACGTTGATATTTTAACCATGCCTTTTATATGAACAGATTGAGAGATGAAAGATGAAGTTCAATCAGCTTGTTATTAAGCAAACATTAAACAATGTTAATGACCAGAAAGGAAATAGGTCCGTTGAAAATACAGGCTGTAATTTTTCTCTCGAGAAAAACGACGATGTTCTAGGAATAAAAAACAGAAGGCTTGGCAATAATTTTATTCGTGGAATATTGGTCTCGAATCTGTGTTTTAAGGTATGCCTCTAAAAATAGTCAATTTTTTCGTCCAAAATTTTGTTAGGCGGGCATATTGTGCTGCAGTTCCCAATCTACGTATATTTCCTTTTTATGATTTGATTGTTGGTGCATCTCTTTTTGTCCGATGACGACCATTTAAGAGCTTCCTTTTAATATGGCTAGGGGATTTTTGTTTTTTTAATCCCTCGGAAGAGAGCAGCGGTTTGGAGAGGGTTGGATAAACATTCTGGAAGGTCGGAACGATGCATAAATTGACGAGGAACGGTCTCAAATTTCATTACAGAGTAAGTGACTCGGAGGCTTCTCGGAAATCGGCCGAATTGTTAATCTTCGCTCGGTTTCGCCACATTCCCGAAACCCGGTCTTTCATTCTACCGACCTCGCCACTCCTCAGATATGAAAATTCATTTTTTTGATGAAGCTCAATCAACTTCCTGACTAGTGCAACCTTCATAATGGATCGAAAAAGGCCAATCAGAATGTTAGGTGCCCAAGCAGAAGATAGAGATAGATAAATAGATGAACGTATTTATTCGAGCGAAATTTAGACCATAGGTCCATTCTTCCATTTAACCTTTCGTCAAGTACATAACAACAGTAATAATAAGAGGAAATATAAAGCGATATAAAAAAGAAAAGAATGGCAAAGCCATATATATAATAAAAGAAATAAGAACAAGGCATAATTTTGTGGGAAAAACCGAAGGGGTTCAGACATGAAGACCCTAGTGGAAACTCACGTAGGAAAATATCCACAAAGAAAGGGGGTGTGGAAAACCCGCGAAAAACCTTCAAAATATTAATAAAGTAAAATAAATACATACATATCACACTGTATATAATACTGTGAGGTATGGTACAAAACAATATGGTAATACATATACAATACGATATACAATCGAGTACACCCTAGAGAGGCATATTGCCTAGAGCAGGGCTTCCTTCTCAGTTGTATTGTTATATTTTATAAAAAAATGTTACTGCTATCATTGTTACTGTTAAAACTATGTACAACGGCTCAGATAAATAAACACCTGTTGAAATTGAAATCGAGTACAGTAAAATAAATACATAGGAATATATACATAATAAAGTAAAATAAGATATCATATGTTTTAAGGCAAGGTGAAGTTAATGGTAAGAAATGATGCAGGTAAAGAGAGATTGAGATGATGTCTTCGTAGGAGTAGATTCATAGAGAAGTGTTTTATTCATGTAGAATCATTTTAGTTTATCTGTTTTTGTAAGAAGTGAGTGACTAGCAAGTTTTAATGTCCTTATCGGGATCGATGTGAAGATCAGACGTATTAGGTGGCGGACAATATGAGTTAGTTCGTGCATGCAATGTAGTGCATAAAAGTGCATATGTAGCGCGTGTATAATGTTATAAAGCATCTGACAAGCTTGTTAGGTGTTGGGTGCATCACACTTATCTAAACTGTGATTGAGAATGCTATGAATATCGAAATAGGGAGGGTTAAACCTTTTAGTCTCAGCATCCATTTAGTTTAAAGAGAAAACGATCATCTGATAAGGTGGTGTGTTTAAATTCCAATGAAGGAGACAAACATGTTACGATGCAGTCCTAAGAGTAGTAGCAACGAAAAATGCTAAAACGTTTTTTTAATATCGAAGAAATAATTTCTAGTTCACTACGCAATGGTTGGGTGATAGTTCAAGTATATATTCTTTTCCTAAAATATGAAATTTGGACAGATTTTTTTCTCGCATTACCCGATAGGTCTCATTTTAAAGTATTTTGAATTTAATCGAGAGGTGTTCATAGGATTCCCTCTACAACTCACGATGCTAAAACGTAATCGGTCATCGAGTGAGAGCGCAGACAGATTGAATGCTAAGAGAAACATCAACAGAGGGACAGCCTAATAGGGCAATGAACCTTCAGACTGAATTACCCAGGTTCCCAGATATGACTTCATCGACAACTAAACTCTATCCTATTGCTAGGGAAATGGAGTAATAATAGGTAAGTTTAAGCAATAGCCTGACACATAAGTGATTAGCCACAACAAATGGCCTAAGGAAGTGATTACAAGTTTGAAGATAAACTGTTGGCATTACACGCCCCGAGGCCAAATGCCGTGATTGAAACAAGAAATGTGGAAAGAACAGCTCTTGCTCAGCCGGTCTCTTAGAGTATACGGAATTGACATTTTGCCGTGGGAGATTGTCCGAATAGACTTCATCATTTGGATAGATATACCTGTAGATTCATCATATCATATAATCTCTGTTATAAGGGTCGCGCTATAATTTACAGAAATTGGGAAACTTGCGTATCGATAGGATATGTACATCTCACAAATACTTTTTAGAAGTTGGTTGATTGACACAAGAATTACACATTATACCATTTCCTAAATAAAATGTTAACATATATCCTTGGAGAATAAATTAAAATAGCATTTAACAGCTTACGGAAAGAAATAGTTATGAGTTATGTGATTTATTCAAATGTATTAGAAAGCAAAAGATTCTTAAGGTACACTGAAAGCTTCTTCCAATATTATTTGCAGGGACTTACAATCAGGATAGGTTCATGATGTGCAAATGGATTATTCATTCACACTTCTAAATCCCACTCAAAATGACGAAAATGCACAAAAACAAAAAAATGCACGTCTGGAGTTGAAAATCAGTTCATCTCAACATAAGAATGTTTTTCAGCAAATGAAAAAAGAGATAAAGGTAAATCAAAAGCTGCCACCAAACTAAAGGTGTAGTAAACAGGAGAGGGGCAAGGTAACCATCGATTAGAGGTGAGATAATTAGAAAGAAGACGAGAGAAAGAAATTGAGGAATTGGCACAGAATAGGGTGGTGCAAAATACACAGAGACAAAAGGAGAAACTGATTCGGGAAACTAATACAGCGAAAGAAACACAGTGGAAGCCGCAGTGCGTGATCATGGAAAATTTGCAAAGGAAAGATGCGCTCTTAGAGAAAGGCGAAGAAAATGTCAGGAAATAGAGGGGAACATCCGTGCAGACCATCAAAGATGCGCACGAAATACTATTAATTGAAGCAGGGAAAATTCAAGAGAAGTGGAAGTACATTTACCCCAAAAGGAAACCATTTGTAAAGGGGAATGCTAACGCCTGTAATGTATCAATGGAATTAAAAAACCGAGGAATTAAATAGCATTGACCAAGTGGTAGGGATCATCCTAGTAATTACAGACATATTCATTTAATACCGATAACCATAGAAAATATCATTTTTAGCAATATAATGACCTTTCTCGGCGATAGTAAAATTAATTGTCGAAAACATTCTTTAGCAAAAGTTAGTCATGGGGGAAACAAAATTAGATATTTTTATTCAAAATATCCTGAATCCTTGGAAAGAGAATACAAAAGTGGTTGCTGCATTGTCAGATTGCAAGGAAGCCTTTAGCAAGGTCTCAAACTACAAACTAATTCATAAACTTTGACATTATGGTATGGATGCAAAAATTGACGAACTGGATTTCGGACCGTATCCAACCTTAAAAATCGGAGTTCATTGGAGAGAAATGTAAGTTCGGGAGTACCGCATGGAAGTGTCATAGGGCCCCTAATATTTCTGTTATACAAAACAACCTGACTTTCCACGTTAGATGTAAACTTAAATTATTTGCACATGTTACGATTATTTATAGTCAAATCAGAACCCCTACAAGTTGCGAAGTATTCGGTAGCGACTTAGACTAGAATTAAAATTGGTGAAAAGAATGGGATTTACAGTAACAAAAATGTGAAATATTGACTTAATTGGAAAGAAGATCTCAGTAGTCCTCGACTTGGCCGTCTTCTGCGCAATGACTAAGACTTTCCACGGCCACAGACGGGTAAAGGGGGATTTAATTTACCGTTAATTAATCATACAGCGTGCGGTTGCCATGTGACTGCGCCGTGTGACGTAATCCCTGGCGTGTGATTGCTGTTTTTGATAAATCACCAGGCGTTTCTTGACATTCGCTGAATATAGATATTTGGTGTTAAACTTAATTATTATCCCAGGAGTTCTTTCCTCATTTATTCAACATCGATGGAAGATATTCATATCGTGAACAGGAATGATACATTGATACTCGTAATGACAGATGTTACATGAAGATACCTTATCCGAAAATTAGGAAGATATTTATGGCACCACTTATTTTTACCTCATACCCATAAGTTCGTACGTAAGTCCAGATTTTCACATTAAAAACGGATTAGAAACAGTTTTCTTCATTTTCGTTTTTGGGCGTCAAGAATGAAAGATTCTGGTAATTAAAAAGGAGAGTTGCTGCCGACTTCACATATCGGCATCATGCAGACAAAATCACTCACTCAAGATGAGGCCGTGGCATTCAGATTGTCGCTTGCTATTCACTGCCCCCAACCTTTTCACAGAATATTGAAAATATAATATTCTCAAATATGGTATGCATGTGAAATGTCGATGGATATTTTTAAAAATTTCATTACGATTTGCAATGTTGCAGTGTATTGCTGTGTGCATGCTTTTGAATAAGCTGGTACTATTCAAGATAGTTCAGGATTTTTGAAAAGACAAAATAATATCGAAACTAAAAATAAGTCTGCACCATATACTCGTCCCTAGGGAAAACCATTTGCCCAAATATTATTTTTCCCTAACATTTTAAAACCCTTTTCAGTGCTTGACAGCGCTACTCATCCCCATCTAGAAATTATGTGCCATTCAGGTGAGACGATATTCATTTGAATCCAGAAAAAATTAATTTGGCGTCACATTTTGATAACGTTCAAATCATTAAGCTTTTGTACATTTTTTCCAGACATTTCAAAATTGCCACGGGACATTTTTAGTTCTCATTGCGAAAATTTCCAAAATGAGAAATTAGGGATAACATGGATCATTCATTCATTCAATTATGGCTGCATAATGTATGGAAGAAACATTAATGCACACTTTTCAGATCGTCCAGAGTAATGACTTAAACTTGCAAACACATTTGACCAGCGATGCGGCGTTGGGACACCAATGAGCACTTCCGTGAAGGATCTCCACACAGATTTGTAATGGCGAGCACTGATTACTGTCAAGGAAAGCGGTAACAATCGTTCACAATTTTCTACTGATCACAGTTGATTTCAACGTGAAATAAAGGGCTCAGTTGCTAAGGTCTCCGAATGAAAAGACTAAATGATTAAATGTCAGAGGGAGGTCGATGACGCAACTTACAGTTCTAGACCGGCATTCGGCACTCCCTTTTGAGAGATCGACCATGAGCTGGTGGTCGGTTGATTTTCGCCGGAAAGTTAAGAGAATCACGACCTTAGACGGGTGGGTGCGCAGAGAGGAGGAGGGGGGTGGACGGGGGGCGAAGGGGACGGCGAGGGTAGAGACTGGAGGTAGGGCAGAGAGGTATTAGAGAGGCCCATTACACAGCATTTTCTGCATGTCTTTTGAATAAATATTGGAATAAACAGTCCTCGCGAGAAAAGGCGGCGAGGAAAATGAAAATTCATCCGCGTTCGAATGGGAAATAATAAATGGGAGGAAGAATGCCAGCCATCTCCTAAAGAGTGCATCGGTAGGCGAAAGAAATCACAGCGAGATTTCGAGAGAAGTTGAATGCAGAAGCGATGGATACATGATTATGGAGTCAATTTCCACCTCGCACACAATTCGAGTCGACGAAAACAGTGAGGAAGGTAACTCACGACTTGCTGAATGTCATTATTAATCTCCAATCAAAAATTGCACTAATGACTGTGTCACAACACCGGCTGACACATGCTAGGACAGGGTGTCCATTGACTACATATCGTTCTGCAGATAACGCGGATTCATGATAATAAGAGATGTGAATATGGGCAAAAGGGTTATTGAAAGTAAGTGAAGCTCTTAAAAAAGAATGTTTAAATAAGAGAAAATGGCAGGATATGGTAGTACTCTTCACAAAACTGCGTGGAAGTAAAATTTGAGTCAACGCGAATAAGCATAGGAGTCGACCCAATGCAGCGAGTACTTGGTGTAAAAGGTGTGTTGATGGCAGTATTTTACCGGATAAAGGTCGGTGTTTGATGGATATTTTTTAATTTTTTTTTAATTTTAGTACCCTGCAAGCCACCGCCAGGGTATGTGGCAGGAGGTGAATACACACCAGGCTAATTTTGAAGCGAATATGACCCTACCGCGTTCGGAAAATGTTATTCTTATCCCCTATCGTTCGTGGAAAAAATGGCATCTGAAATCTATGTGTCCTGCACTTGGTCTCTCTAATTTTATCGACATGATAACGGCGTTACACAGATATGCAATCACGAGCCCGAACCAATCTTACTCAAAAAATCCCTAGATCATATGATACCTATAAAGTTAACTGATTCTTCAGCTCTGCCTACATTTACCTCCCTTAATACCACTAAAAATGTCTATTCTTTTCGTCCTTCTATTTCCTTCCCCAGCTCCATCCCCGCTATCCCCTCCATCCCCACCCATAAAATTTGCGTGGGCGTTTTTTACAGGCCACCAAAGATTGCTCATCTGTCTGATATTGATAAAGTAATGTCGAAATATGCCAATGAATATGAACATTTCATAGTCACAGGTGACTTCAATGCCAATTTCAATCCAAATGTAAGCTCCTATGATACCACTTATTATAATCTCCGGAACCTCCTATGACCTCCGGAATATGTTTAATACATATAATATGAATATCTTGCCACCTGAGCCAACAAATACAACTAAAGCATCCTTAGCTATCATTTCTAATCCTGAAAAAGTAGTTTCCCATGATCAACTTGCTGTACTTGGCATCTCCTCCCATGGCTTAATCTACATAGCCTACTTACTCAATACTCCAAAGTTTAAGCAAGCCTCTATTCTTAAACGTAATTTGAACCTTATAATTGAATATGATTGAATTAATTTAGCTGCATCACTTTCATGGTGCAATATTGAATATCTAAATGACGTCGAAGAAAAGGTTGAAGTTTCAAATTCTTTTCTACTGCAGGAATCATTCGCCCCTGAAAGAGCCATACGTGCTTCTAAACCAACTGCACCATGGCTGACAAAATGCGATATACTGCAAAATGAAATATTTTTACTCACTTAAGGATCTTTACTCACTCAGGGATCAGCCAAATAACCTCTGGAGTAAACTTAAATCCGTCGGAATTGGTAAACACAAATATGTACCTCTACCCTCTTTACAGCCGCTTGAAATTTTGAGCAATACATTCACCTTGCTACCAAACGCAGTGGATACTTTGACAAAAACCAATACTTTTCAAGTACTCCACGATAAACTAAATAACAATCTACCACCTGCTAATACATTTCAATTTGTCCCGGTAACACAATTAGAAGTTCGCAATTCATTGCGAAAAATTAAATCCACAGCACAAGGGTCGGATTAAATTCCTATTATGCTTCTGCATAAATTAACTTCTCTCACTCTTCCATACATCCATCGCAAATATTCTCAACTGCTCGCTATCTCAGAAAACATTTCCTTCTTTGTGGAAAATGCATTACTTCGTCCAATCCCAGAAAAATTAAAAACCACAACTCCAGATTACCGACCAATTAGCTTCCTACCTATCTTATGCAAAGCGCTAGAGGAACTTGTTCATGAACAAATAACAGATTTTATGTCTCGGTATAATATTCTTGTTGTATTTTAATCTGGATTTTTCAAGACTCACAGTAATTCTACAGCTTTGGTCAGAATAACTGATGACCTTCGACGAGCTATGGATGAAAAGATGGTTACAATTCTCATCCTACCTGACTTTAGCATAGCATATCATTCCATTGACAAATATGTACTACTGGCTAAATTAATTTGCCTTGGATTTTCAAGAGCCGCCACTACTCGTACATGGATTTCCTCTTACTTCTCAGGTCACCGACAAAGGGTGGTGACACTTACTTTTCATGGCGTGATAAAACGCGCGGTGTTCCACAGGGCTCAATCCTGTGGCCACTACTCTTCTCGTTGTACATTAATGACATTTCGTCATCTCTTCAATACTCCAAATATCACCTGTAAGTAGACGACCTCCAGATATATCTAAATATCGCCGTCAATAACCTTCCTCTCGCTATACAACAAATTATTGCTGACCTCAATATCATAATAAGATGGAGCACGCAAAACTTCATTAGCCTAAATTCACATGAAACGCGAACTATACTGATTGGATATCCCAAACTGCTAAAATCTATCACTGTATTTCAACCATTCAACTTCAAGGCACAGTTATTCCATTTCAGAATGTTGTTACAAATCTAGGCCTCCTTACAGCTGGAGATTTCTCTTCTAAAGTTTTTGAAACGTGCAGCACTGTCAATCAGTCCCTCCACTCCCTTAAGAAATATCATTATGTTATACCCATCACATTAAAAAAGCAGATAGTTTTTCTTCTCCCATTTTACTTCACTTTGATTATGGTGACATGGTGTATCAAGACCTTTCAAACGGGCTGCCAGTAAAACTACAAAGGGCATTTAATCCCCGCGTTCGCTTCATTTACAATTTGAAAATTACAGATCACATTACAGAATATTTTAACAAACTCAACCGGCTATTTCTGGATTATCGCAGGAAACTTCACCTGCTGTCCTCGCTCTACGAAATACTAAAGTATAAAACCCCTCAGTATTTTACCAATGATTTCAATAACCTTAATAGAATACATAAACTAAATACCAGAGGTAATCATAAACTCGTTATCCCTCATCACAGAGCAACTACATACAACCAGTCATTTTCAGTCACAGCATGTCACCCGTTATAACTAATGCACCATCTCTCCCAACATTCAAGTGCACACTTCATAAATCACTAATTTCCCACTTAATCAACCAGTGAAAATAGAGCTGCAAAAAGACATCGAGATCCTTCTTTTTTCTTTTGTAGGATCATCATACTTTATATTGGCGATTGTAAATTTATAGCCAGGAATATTTTATTACAAGTATTGTTTGCATACATTGGTATGTTATTATGATAAAGATTTCCACTATGGACTACGACCTGGAAGTGGTGGAAAAGATTGTGGGTTCTGAAGATGTCTAAATCTGTGCTGGTGGGAGCAATGACATTTGCTCCGGCTACTGCCACCCATGCCAGATAGGTCGAAGGTTGGGAGCCAGACGAAAGGTAGTCCACGCGCGTCTGCTCCTCAGTGAGGAGGCAGCAAAGGCGTCTGACCCCAATGAAGAGGCCTCTGAGTGTCACGTTAGAAAAAATTTCTACCCACATCTACGAACTGCATATTAAGAGGAGCGGCGTACTATTGTGGTTGTTTGTAGTCACGACCCCAGTGCGCATAGCACGTAAGAGCCATTTAACGGATAATCGCTGTAAATCGAACTACGTCCTCTTTCCCACTAGCCCTTAAATTGAAGGCAGTGTAAATGGGAAAATGAAGGAGAAAACCGCCAATCATGATTACGAAGGCCGCATGTTGGAACATGCCGGGTTTGGCACGGCACTGGTCAGCTGAGATACTGCAAACAAACCCTGGTGTTGATACCGCGCGGCTGTGAGATGCAGAGGGCGTTAGCGCCAGAGGGGGTGAGGGCAAGGGTGTGTGGAAGCGGTGTCCCGGCGGGGACCCCCCCGACGGATAGGGATGGGAACGAAGCGCACGTCGAGGGGCCCACTCCCCCCTGCGAAACCAATTCGTGGCGGCGTCTCCCTCCCCTCTCGTCCCCCCGTGCGTACGTGACCGAGCGCACGGACTGTGGCGGGCGGCCCGCGCGTCGACGCCGTCGAGTGTCCTCCCCATCCCATCGCCCGTCGTTCCTCCGCGGAGGCCCGTGGACGACGCGTCTCTTTCCCCCCTTGCTCTCCTCTGTTCTCGCGTGCCAGTGTTTTCGTTTTGAGGTCGTGGACAAAATAACGTTCGCTTTTCCATAATATAATTGAGTGTGGATTGGCAGCGCTGGGCACGGAGTTGATACAGAGATACGGAGAAATTTTGACCCCTTATGTAAAGGGTTCTGTCTCCTCTCACCCGGGCTATTCAGCGTAAACGAGGAGTAAATGGTAAAGATGTGTCTGCAGGGATGAGCTGCAGGCAGAAGTGAATGTAGGTGAGGAATTCATGGAATCGGATTCTCCAAATATAAGTTTTTTTTTGTTTTTTTTTTAATTTATCTATACCCTGCAAGCCACCACCAGGGTGTGTGGAACGGAGTGAATACACACCAAAATAATTTTACCCGAACATGACCCTACTGCGGTCGAATTCGATCCCCTTTCGTTCGTGGAAAAAATGACCTCCTAAATCTATCTGTTCTACACATAATCTCTCTAATTTTATTAGCTTGTTCTCTCCTACCGCAGTACGATGGGGTAATGATACATTTTTAACATCACTGCTAAAGAGACCTACCTCCAACTTATGCAAGAGATTCAATATGTAATTTAACCTTTGCTCCGTGAGTGATTCCCAGCCTAGCTGCCTAATATTTTGGATACGCTACTAAGTTTATCATAACAATGTTTTACAAATCTAGCTTCTCTCCGCTGCACGCAATCGATTACGGGAATAATTCCAACTTCGTGAGGATCCCATATACTTGCAGCATATTCTAAATGAGGCCTAACCAGCTAAGGATAACATTTCTCTTTAATCTTTTCATCACATTAACCCAGTACTTTTCTAATGTATCCTATTTTTTAGTTTTTTTCCACACATGAGTTTTCCCCGTATGTGTTTCACCCAGGAGAGATTGTGAGTGAGGGTAACGCCTAGAAATTCAATTGAGTCTCCACATTCCATTTCGGTGTTCCCAATGCAGTAGGCGTTCGGGTGGGAATTGCTTTTTTTCCAAAAATGTATGACTACGCACTTTTTCAAGTTTAATTCTAATTGCCAAGTGTCACACCAGCGTTGTATAGCATTGAGGTCATCTGACGAAGAGGTCCGATAACACTTCCCTGGGGAACACCTGAAGTAATTTCTACTGCATTTGAGCTAACTCCATCTTTCAAGTTTTTGGGTTATTCCATCAGCCGAAGAATTATCATCACCCCTGAGTGAACTAAAAATCAATGTTGCTTGTATGGGATAAGATTGAATGTGCATAAGTAAAACCAAGTGATCGGCTCCTTGAGAAATAGAACAACAAAGTTGAATATGAGAACTGAAGGGCAGGGCAGACACGGGCGTATTGCTGCATAGGGGGCAGGAATGGTGGGCGCAGGTTAATTTTCATTTTGGACGCAGAGGAGAGGGCGGAAGGTGGGGGTGGGTTGGGGGATAGAGAGGTGGGTTGGGGGATAGAGGTGTGCGTTGGACGGAATGGAGAGTGGAAGGACGTATGCGGAATACAGGAACTGTATACCACTTTTCTATTCTGCATCTCCATGCACACAATATTATTTATGTAATGAAAAGCTAGGGCCTAAAAAGAAATTATGGAAGTGGTCATCATCCATTTTTAAAGTGATACGAAGTCTAAAAAATCATTTTAAATGACAAAAATTTTATTCCGATAAAAAAACCCCTACCGCCATTTACGACTTAATTTTGACGTTACAGTACCCAATTGCAGCTTACACCGCAGCCATGCTATTCACAGTATGACCGGATGAACAAAACGAGTGTGGTTGTTTCTACTATCCTCAATGAGTATGGACGTACCTACAACGATAAGGAAATGCAGCTGTAAATGCGCCACGAAGAAAACGATCAGAAGTCTGAAAATGTGTTTATTTCCGTGCCTAAAGCCTGGAGTGTGCATTGAAAATGGTATAAGACTGTGCAATGTAAACATGTGGTGAGCTATTCATCAACAATTTACTACTGTTACGACAGTTTCAAGGTGTTATACATACATAAAATAATTGTATTTACAATATTATAATTGCAGTAAAGTTCTAATAATAGAAACAATTGCATGCTCAATGAGTATGGAAATGAGGGACCTACCCAAAATTCTTTGCGCTCATCACATGAAGAAAAGAGGAGGGAATAATGTTACAGTTTGGATAAAAGCTAGAATTAGAACACGATAATTTTGGTCGTCCGGTGGCATCCGAGGCCTCGTAAGTTTTTGCGACAGAAAATTTCAAACATTCATATGCATTGAAATTCAATACATAAGCTTCGCCAAGTCATGTGTAGGAGAGGGATGCGATAGTTTCGAGAAACACTATGTTGTCTTACATCGGAGAAAGTACGTTGAAAATTGTTTGACCTTTTTACGCCATTACTGAACGGTCCCTTTTTGACCCAAAATGCTGGGATATTTAGAAATTTCGCAAGGTTCGCCATCTCCGGTCTTGGGACTAAACAGGTACAGTACCAAGTTCCCTGAAATATGAAATTACCATAACACACTCCTATCACTTGGTAATTTATATTTCTGTTGCCTATACTTCAAAAACACATTTGTTTCATTATGGACGACTTTAAAATAATTTCCACTGAAGTAGAACTTATGGAAGGGGTTTTTTGGGAATTCCAACATTTTCAAATACGAACATAGCTCTTTCTCTCCGTTATCCAATTGAATATGACGTTTCGGTGATTTCACCTTATCACTCAAAATCCCGGTCACCCGGTTCATCAGTGGCAATTTTATCAGAAGACTATAATTAGTTCCACTTATTTAATGACGCACAAAAACTTTCAGATGGAAGCAGCACCCCATATTGATCAAATACAGGACATTATGACAACTAAGGTAAATTTCGGAAGTTTACATCTACGAACGAAACGGCATCAGCGAAGGGTCGTTTTCATGTCGGAATTCGTACTCCAAATTTCTTCCAAATACCACGATGAATCATTTTTTTAAGATTGACTTGAAACTACATTATATATATTTCCCTAAACTTTTAAAATAAAATATTAGTCAGTAAAAAGAGAGCAGGTCTTCAATATTTCTTTTAATTATCCAGAAAAAAATCCTGAATAACGATTCTCCAGAAAGCTCAATCAACTCTTCCATAACCGGAGGACCGGAGTGGGGGCCCAGTATAGGCACGAAACTTCAGAAGATTTATAGGCTTCCAAAACCAAAAGTTGCAAATTTCCAACTTGTATTACGACAATTTACCAATTAGATAATCCCATAAAACCATAATAATAAAGTTACCCTGCATGAATCGTAAGCTGGGCCATACAGTGAACCAATTTTTCTGGAAAACAAGCGTAATAATCATTTAAAAAAGAAAAATAGTTTATTTAAATCACGAGTAACATGAAAATGAAATCTTAAAAACTATGAGATAAGTAAACTTGTGAAAGTGTAAGGGAACTGAACATTGGCGGCGGGTAATTCAAACGCACATAAGCAAGGATGTGGTGTTCGACATACAACAGTATTAACAGCTAACTTGCCGCTAAGTACACAAAAGCACGCTGCTGTCTCAACTGTAGAAGAGTTGCAAAACTTTTATTTTATTTACAGGATTTCCAAAAAAAATCAAAATTCAAGGCACCTCCAGGTTACCCTGCCAGGAGAAAGGGACGGGAAAATTGGAACTGCCAATAATAACTTTGGTCGAAAGGAATGGGAGGCGAGCGAATAAATAGTCCAATCTGCCATTAAGTGCTCGTGCGGAATGACACGCGTCGCATTGCGAGAATTATCTCATCGGCAGCAATCGCTTTCTGCTCGGCTGAATTCCAACAAATAAATCGTTAATTGCGCAAGAGTACTACCCACAGCACATACGAATAACAATTTTCTCCACATTATTATTAGCAGTAACCTACCAAATTAGGCAAGATTTTCGATGGACACTGTCTCTACGCACTGCTGTCCTTCAAAAACACGGCACAAAAAAATATGTCACAAAACATTCTTAAAACCATATTATAATAATTTAGCTTTACATTCTTTCCAATACCTTATTTCCATGCCAAATTCCTATTCATTTCCTCCCTCTACCTGTCTTTTCCGACATTCTTCCTCGTCTATTACCGCTTTCATTATCCCATCGCCTCTCAATGCCCCTTGCATCAACTTTTCCTGCCGTCTTCAAATTTCTTTAAATTACCTCTTCCCCTACCCTGTCTAGAGCGTCGTTTGTTTCCCTTTTCATCCATTTTATTTTCTTCGTTCTTCTCGTCACCCGTATCTCAAAAGTCTCCACAACTTTCGTTTACCCTCTTGTCTTGACGACCAAGTTTCCGAACTACACTCCATATTAGAGTTTTGACTAGTCTTTTCTTAACGTCCCTATCAATAGAAGAAAATTCAATGCATCGCGATTTATTTCACATTGATATCCAGAAAAATTAAATATGCATGTATAATGCCTTTCAGCTAAACACCGGGAGGAGATATCAGTGTAGAGATATAGATGCTCGGTGAGCATTGAGCTTTGCTGATGTGTTCCCCAGTTGCGGTCAGGAAGTAGGAGAATACTGAAAATGCAAGTATTAATCGTTTAATATTTTTTATTTTGAAATTGTTTCCGACGCGAAATATGGCCGACATTGGATATTTAATCCGAATATTAGTCTTAATTTCTTGATATAATGAAGCTCTATAACGCTGAATAATTTAAATGCTTTACTAAGCATCATTTAACATTTAATTTACTATAATAACTGTGGTAAAAGTATGTTAGATGAATCCCTTTGAAAGGAGACGATAATTTGGTAACATAGTTCGCAGCATGCGGAAACAAATTGGGCTTCGAAGGACATTCAAGCATATTCCAAGTCCTTGATGAGAGTATATTTTAAATGGGTTCCAGGGACTTGATTGCTAAACAAGAAAAATAAATACGTTCTTTTCTCAGCTACGTTCTCAGCTTCCAAGAGTTGTTCCCACGCTATTGTCTCCATATCCCCCAAGGGAGGTCTCGCCTGTTTCTCACAGTCTACCTTTTTCTCTCCACGTGGGCAATGAGGATATCAGATCATTATTTTTTTGTCTCTTGTGTCGCATATGTACGTGCGAGTATATGAGTGTGTTTGTGAAAGGAAAGAGATGAACTTTCCCACGAATGCTTCGATATGTGACAACAGCAGTACTTGCTGAGGGCCATCCCATTCAAGTATTCTTAATCGCAGAGTTCCTCGCCATCACTTGGAGACTGCCCAATCCATCTGATGCTCTGAAGGGCCAGGCCGAAGGGAATATATTCAAGGTTCGTATAAAAAATATTGGGAAAATTTTGTTCCTAACGTGACTGTACGTCGCAACGCACTCGCACCGCGCAGGCTCGGTGTTGGCGGGTCTGAACTTCACAACGCGCCAAGCGCCAATTGCCTGCGAGCGTTCGTTCAGGCTAGATAATGTTTTTAGGGGAGTCGAGTGAATCGGTGCAAGCGCAAAATGCAGCGTTTTGGTAAGGAGCGTACTTGTGTACGGCGTGGGAGCGTAGTCACTGAAGCAGGATGACAGACGTAGATTTGAGGCTTTTGAAATATGGTTATGGAGAAGGATGGAGAAGTGGACTGAAATTAGAACAAATAAGAAAGTGCTGAGTATGGTGGGGAAGTAGATAGGATTGTTGCGAGAAATCATAAGGAGGCAGGAAAAATAGATGAAAAGCATATTGATCAGCAATGGGATGTTGAAGACTGAGATAGAGGGGAGAATGTTTTGGAAAACGAGGAAGGGACAGGAATCGGAAAGGGGTGTTGGACGGGATGAAGAGAGGAAGGAAGTATGCGGAATTGAAGAGGGGCTTATTGCAGAGTAGGATGTCAGGTTGTATTTTTTTAGGAGAGGCACGGGAATTGTAGTTTTACCTTTGAATAACCTGTATCCATCCGAAGCCTACCTTAAACGGCAGATTAGCAATTATAATAATTAATTATATATGTACGCGTAAACCAATAATACTTCATGCAAGAATGGTGGCATCCATAAACTCTCCGCCAAACCCCCTTGCCTACTCATTGTACAGGTAGGCGTTCTTCGTCTTATTTTTGCAAATTACGCATTTCCATCTTGACCTTTATTCAGCAAGAATTTCTGCATTTGGTCTAGTTCTCTACTGGAGAGGGAAGCACCTCTCTGTTATCTGTAACAATGATACCTGTAGAAGAGACTCATCACCCCTGGTGAACTCGTATAAATGGATAAATTTCACGTGAGAACTAAAGTCAAATAAGTCATCCTTCGCCAACATTTTTTTCAGAGCCAAGGATGACTCGCCAATATAATTAATGCTTTAATTGTAACTAGAGTGACATTACTATAGAAAATGCGTACAATTATTGAGAGCGTTTAAATTGGTTGTACGGCTATATGATACGTATAATTAATTTGGCACGTGTCATGGTAGCGACTGAGTATAAACTATTCTCACAAGTCTAAAACAACATCAATGGATATGAGTCACAATAATTGATTGCCATGAATTGATTATAAAGATATTTAGTCAATGGAACCTTGTTCATATTGAGAGCTTCAATGATATCTCGTACTATCAAGGGATTACGTACCTCCCTCTCAAACTGAGACGTAATTTCCTTATCTTATCGCGAAGTCTACCAACTCAGCTTTTCCCGACACAATCTCATGCGTCACTTGTCATTGTTTATCAGTTTACTATTGGATTAAACACCGTTTGAGAAATATGAGGTATGTGGAGGACTGAGGGTCATTTAAGCATGTCAAATCGGAATAATAATTATGCGTTTGCAGAATATGCAATCTTCATATCGATATAAACAAATCGAATCACGTGTGAGGTGCAAATTATGACATTAAAATATAGTTGAAACGATGTATATTCCGGTTGCTGACATGGAGACACTTTATAAGCAGGCGAACGGCGGAAGTCCTATGTAGAAAAACTCTTCACCTAGGAAAAGACAGAAATCTTCAATCAGGTTATTCCTACTGACACAAATTAATCCAACGCAGTAATCATCCTGAAAGCTTGTTCGACGGATAAGGCTAGTATTAATCACTGTAGCGTGGTAAACTCACTCTGTTTACAAGACTAGTTATAAGGGAGGGGGGCATTCCCTTATTCTTTGAGCGACTATTCAGTTTCCTCGGAAGTTCTTTTACCCTTTAAACCATAAAGAAGGATCTGGGTTTGTACAGAGGCGTCACCCGAACGTCAGCCTGGGGCCTCATCCTGTAGATAATAACTCTCCGCAATTACATACCAAAACAAATCTACATCCTCCTTTAAAGTAAAGTCCTATTTTATGTTTGCCAAAAATATATTATAAATCATAAAAAACTGGTGCAATTTGAGTTTTGAGCTTAATTTTTCACAGCGCACACTTAATGAAATGAAAAATACATTTATTCATGGTAAAACTGTATTTTGATTCATTATTTACTATTTTTTGCCGACTCTGCATGCGCATTCATTAGGCAAGAAGAGAATAAATTTATTTCATCTCCTCCTCTCCCAAATAGCCACTACAAGAGGGAAATGTCAGTTAGAATACTAGGAACCTACTCGTGGATTCGGTAACAGCGCCGTCAAATCCACTCAGTTACCCTGGAGCGGTTGAAAATTCTGACTAAAAGTGGGCTTTCATAAAATGAAAAATCAAATTAAACAAGTCAAGGGAGAATATGAGGAAATGGAACGTCAAAGCTTCAAGTTGGGTAAAATGGAAGCAGTAGATAAAATCACTAACCCAGGACCAAGGCATGGGAAGCTTAGAAGAAAATAATAACACATTTACAAAAGGCTTGAAAGTAGCAAATGATGCAAAACAAATAGTATTTAGGAAAGGGTTTACGAAGAGAAGGAAAACAGAGGAAATTGGAAATGATATTGGATAAGATATATAAATGGAAGAACGTGAACACAGATCGACATAAGTATATATATATATATGTGTATATATATATATATATTAATATATAAATATATATATGTATATATATATATATTAATATATATATATATATATTTATATTTATATATATGTATATATATATTAATATATATATATATATATATATATGTATATAGTAAGAAATAATGAGCTCTACGGCCTCTCAATTAAATAAGAAAGGGGAAGAAAACTCCAATGGCCGTAAAAATTAGTTGCCAATCTCTCGTCAGACCAATTGTTGTGTTGGTGTGACGGGAATCACGTCAGGGACCAACCACAACCTCTCGACCAGAATACCCTCTGTGGTCGTTTACGGGAAATTAATCCGCGTCAGGGACCAACACACAGCCACACGCACACTATCCTGACTGAAATCCTTCACGAGGCTGTGAGACCCTGTTAAAGAATTTCAGATGGAGATGGAATCCTTCACGTGGCTGTAGAGTAGACCCCATTCAAGATTCCAGGATATTCTCAAGCACACGCTTTGTGACTGGTACAGACCAATCACACACACAAGCACTCAAGAAACACACACTCAAAAGGGCCCAACTTCTGGGAGAATCTATCAAATCTGGGAGAATTATTATATATATATATATATGTATATATATATATATATGTATATATATATATGTATATATATATATGTATATATATATATATATATATATATATATATATATATATATATATATATATATATATATATATATATATATACATTCAAACACGAAATCCCGCCAAACGGCGAATAAATACTCATTTATATACAAACAGATATAAGGAAAAGGGATAGGAACACACATAAAGGACGAACACAATAAAGGTGTGGAAGGCGGAATCGAACGGATCACAAGAGTAAAAATATTCCGGTCAAGGAAATATTTTTACTCTTGTGATCCGTTCGATTCCGCCTTCCACACCTTTATTGTGTTCGTCCTTTATGTGTGTTCCTATCCCTTTTCCTTATATCTGTTTGTACATAAATGAGTATATATATATACTACCTTGATCAAAAAGTTCCCGGAATAACCACCGTGTGGCGCTCCCATCGTTCCGATTTGAGTTCTGTTTTTTTTGATAAATTGGTACATCTGTTGTTGATATTCCCTTTAAATCTTAGTGTCATAACTTGACATTTGCAAAAGTTACGTAGCCAAGAGTACATCTATCTCTGTGTGTGTTGGCGATTTTTTACAATTGCAGAAATGGATTTAAATTTGCAACAACGAACTTGTATTAAATTTTGCGTAAAAAACGGATTTAGTGGCGCACGGACGTTGGAAATGTTGGAAAAGTGTTTCGGCAACGATTCTCTAAAAAAAACGGTCGTTTACCAGTGGCACGAGCGGTTCAGAAGTGGTCGTGAGTCAATCGAAGATGATGAACGCAGTGGCAGACCATCGACATCGAAAGTCGGTGAAAAAATTGATAAAGTAAAAGAAATGTTGGCCAATAACCGCAAATTAACCATCAGAGAAATAGCGGAGGACTTGAACATTGCCTATGGATCCGCCCAAGACATTGTGGTTAATGATTTGGGTTTCCGTCGTGTAGCAGCAAAGTTGGTGCCGAAAGACCTCAATTTCATGCAAAAAAGAGACCGTGTTGACGTCGCAAAAGACATGATTTGCGAGGCTGAATCCGATCCCACATTCATCAAAAGGATCATTACTGGAGACGAGACGTGGGTTTATGAGTACGACACGCAATCCAGACATCAGGCAAGTGAATGGCGTTCACCAAATGAGCCGAGACCAAAAAAACCACGTCGTTTTCAGTCAAAAAAGAAGGCAATGCTGACGGTTTTCATGGATTACAACGGTGTAGTGCATCATGAATTTTTGCCAGAAGGCCAGACAGTAAACAAAGAGTATTATTTGGGCGTTATGAGACGTTTGCGTGAAGCAATTCGCCGAAAGAGACCAGAAATGTGGGCAGAAAACTCGTGGATTTTGCACCATGATAACGCACCGTCGCACAGTGCTATCATTATTCGTGATTTTTTGACGAAAAATGCAACAAATACCATCCAACAGCCACCGAATTCACCTGATTTGGCTCCCTGTGACTTCTTTCTGTTCAATCGAGTTAAAAAACCATTACGGGGAACGCGTTTTAGCAGCCGAGAGGAAGTAATGGAAAAATCGCAGGAAGCACTGATGGACATACCGAAAACCGAATATAAAAAATGTTTCGAGGATTGGATCAAGCGCTGGCATAAGTGTGTTGCAATACATTACAATCGTATATTACAATGTAATATATATATATATATATATATATATATATATATATATATATATATATATATATATATATATATATATATATATATATACACATACACACACATACAAACACATACACACACACTCATTCACGTGGGTCGTTCAATTACTCCTTAGATAATCCAAGAGATGACACTCGTAGTATCGTCAAGTTTTGCTTTTATTAAGCCTCCTTTCTCTCTAGACTATTGTTAACATTTAAGCTATGTCCATTGCGTGGTTTTATTTTCATAGTCGATTGAAGCAACAAACTTTTGTTTACTTAGAAAAATGAAAAAAAAAGAGTTTCGTGCGGTGATTATATACTTCTATATAAAAGGCATAACAACGAAAGAGATCAAAGCCGGGTTGAATAAAGTTTATGGCATATCTTTTCCTGTGTTTGCGATTGTTTGCAAATGGGCAATTTAGTTTAAACGTGGGCGTAAATCCACAAGTGGTAAACATCGTTTGGGACGTCTAGTGGAAGTAACTTCCTCCGAAATTATTGGCAAAATCCGCGTTGTGGTTTTGATTGATCGACAAATCAAAGTCCGCGAAATTTTTGATGTCACATATGGGTCGCAAATTTTTAAATTTTGCACAAAAAATTGGGTGTGAGAAAAATCTCGGCAAGATAGTGCCGCGTTTGTTCCCAGTGGAGAAGAAATGAAATCGTGTGAGCGATTCGAAGGCTTGTTTGGAGCTTCTACAGCAAGCCTTTCGTTGCAATCCTGACGAGTTTCCGCATTGATAAACAACCGTGAATGGAACATGGATACAGTACTGCACACTAGAGACAAAGGAACAGTCAAAAGAGGCCTACTAATGGCCATCCACCTCCACAGGCGAAGACGTTGAAATCGGCCAACAAGGTGATGTGCAAGATTTTTTTGGAATGCACGCGGAATCATCTAGGTAGATCAATTACTTGCGAAAATGACAAATGACAATTGGAGTGTATTATTCATCGTTATTTTACCGTTTGAGAAAATAAAATTAAGAAAAAACATTTTCATTTGGCCAAGAAAAAAATTCACTTTCATCAAGACAGTACACGGATGCACACTGGGAAGTTTCGTTGGCAAATATTATGGAATTAAAATCCGAATTTAAACAACATCCACTATAATCGTTATATTTGGTCCCCAGTTACTTTTTTATTGCCATAATTGAAGAATGGCTCGGCGGAAAACGATTGAGGTTGGAAGAGCAGATGATAGCCAACACAGATACCTATTTTGAGGACCTTCCGAAATCCAACTTTTTCAACCGTTTCAAAAGTTGGAGAAACCCTGGGCAATCGAGAAGATTAGCGTAATTATAAGGTAATCTACCGGTTAGGTAGGTTTTGGATGAACACTACTACCAAACAAATATTTTATCACTCCTAACAAAACACAATCCAACACCTACTCTACATCAAGTCCCCCTTCATCTCTGAGTACTTCCTTCCTCCCTTCATCCCGTCCAACATCCCTATCCTGTTCCTTCCCTCTACTCGTTTGCCTAACATTCTCCCCTCTACTACAGTCTTCAACATCCCACTGCCGATCAATACGCCCTTCATCCATTTTTCCTGCCTCCTTAGGATTTCTCCCAACAAACCCCTCTCTTCGCCCACCATACCAAGTACTTCCTCATTTGTTTTCCTTTCGGTCCAATTCACCTTCTCCATCCCACCCAAACTTCAAAAGCCTCCAATTTACGTCTATCCTCCTGCTTCAATGACCACGTTTCCGCACCGTGCATGGCTGCGCTCAATATCAAAGTTTTTACGAGTCTTTTCCTAATACCCTTCCTCAACGTCCCTGTCATCAAATCCCTCCTCCTTGTGAAAGCCTCTTTGGGAAGCGCAATTCTTCTCCTTACGCCCCTACTACTTTGACCGTGTCGGTCCAAATCCCTTCCGATATACGTAAACCGTTTTATTTGCTCTAGTTTTTGCCCTCCTATTTTAATGTTTAGCTTAGCCTTTTTCTGTCTGGAAAATCGCATGACTTTTGTTTCATTAATATTGATTATCATCCCATATCTATCGCACTGAGCTTCCAAGTCACTCAGGAATGCTTGCAACCCCTTGGCTGACGGACAAACTAAATCTTGGTCATCTGCAAACCTAACTCATTTTACGAATTCCCCACCCACTATCATCCCTACCTCCAGTTCTTCCCATGCCTCTTTAATCATGTCCTCCACATATTCGTTGAACAGCAACGGTCATAATTGGCAACCCTGCCTTAAACCTCTTCCTAACACTGCCCAACCGGACTCCCCGTTCCCCACTCGTACCTGAGCAGTCTGAGGCATATACAGGTTGCGGATTAGCCTCCTATCCCTCCAATCTATTCCTATTTTCTGCAATATACTCATTAGTTTTTCCCAATTCACTCTATCAAACGGCTCAGGGAAAAGAACTGCCCCCCTACCCTGATGTGTGAATTTCACATGCAATCGGGCTTAGTACTGGGTGAACTCTATCAACACCTACCAAACCGACCTTCGGGTTGATTACTATACTTATGGTTACATACAGGAATGTGTACATATATATATATATATATATATATATATATATATATATATATATATATACACATACATATATGTATGCATGCGTATTTATGTTTTAAATATGTTTGTTACATGCCAACGACTGGCCCCGAAACGTCCACTATCCGTGAGTTTCATGACAAGATCTTTCCTATTATTTTAGTAACACAGTTAAAATAAAAAAATATACGAATGTCTTTTTATTTCTTTATCTTCTATGGTTTAAAAGTTTAGTCCTTTCATATTGATTATTTATTTCTATGTGTAAAGTGTCGTTGAATTGAATAAATATTGCTTCAAGGGAAAAATGTAAGGCACTTCACAATTAGTGCAGAATACCAGAAGCAATTTAGGACCTTGGACTACTTGCAGAGAAGAGAATGGAAAAGCTCAAGAGAAAATAATTGCTTTCCTCGTCTGGAAAACTATCTTTATAATGTCGAGTAAAATAAAATATTTCTTACATCGAAGGACGGAAGACTGTCTTACGGTGACAGCGGTGCGCTCCTAAGTCTGTGTAAAGGGCCTTTGTAATTAAACCTACACTCAGCATAGGAGGATCGAGATGGAATGAAAAATATAAATACAAGTATGGTGAATTCGCAACCATTAATTGGATCAAGAAAAAATAAATCAAATCAAGGCAGAAAATGCTTCATGAAGATTTATCGAATGGGGAGAAATAAGTGTGTTGCATTTTTCGGATAAAATATCTGATGTGACCGAGAAAGACGATTTGAAGAAGATGCTAATAGAATCAGAAGGGGAGGATGAAGAGATAAACCATATAAAAACAATTATGTTCCAAAGCAGGTAGGAATATGGCAAAGTATTTGTTGAAGGTAGAATGAAAATTCTAAATGAAGTTGCAGGATTTTGATAATTAAAGAGCCAGCAATGAGCAAGATGAAAAATAGTGGAAAGTACGGGATGACAATTGAACACCCAAGGTAAAAGGGAAGTACCCTTGAAGAATAGTTTTCCTCTGATGCATGCCTCGAAATAAGGATACAATAACAAATGTGTCTCTTCTCTTGGCATGGAGGCAATGACCGAAGAAGTAGATGTAAAATTAGAGGGGACGTGTGAAACGTAAGAACGAGTAGAATGAAATGGACGCATAACTAACGATCGATCATCTTGCACGAAGGATGGTGGAAGAAAAAATGCGAAGAAGATGTGTAGATAGGATGTTATTATAGAATGAATGTCGAGGCACGATTAACAATCGTCGTTAGAAAACTGAACATTAGGAGCTACAGGGAAAGAAAGGTCTGGAAAGTGAGGGACAAGGAACAAGTTGTTGTCAAAGGAATATGTATGCATATATACCTCGATGATGCAGAAGGACTCACGAGGGTATTATAACACTTGGAGGGCACAATAGAGCATAACAAATATATACAGAAAACACGCAAAAGGGCACTAACATTGGAGAAAGTTAAAGCCTTAGGCCTTCTTCAGGTCATACAGATAGCATCTACGTATCTATAAGTAGCATCTACATGTTTCATATATATACGTGTGTGTGTATATATATATATATATATATATATATATATATGTATGTGTATATAAATATGTATATTGTATATATATGTATATATGTGTGTATGTATATATGTAGATATATATATATATATATATATATATATATATATATATATATATATATATATATATATATATATATTTTCATTTCAACAGGAAACTACAGTAATGGTAAATGTAATTCTGAAAAAATTAATTTCTCTCTCTCCCCTTGAAATGGAGAGAAATTCCACCGAAATTTCTCTTCCATATACCCTAAGGGTGCCAAGGAGTATATAATAATGTATAGCGCATAATAAGCGTGTATGTATACATGTAATTATAGATATATATATATGTATATAGATATATAAGTATATATATGTATATATATATATACATGTGTGTGTGTGTTTTGTATGAAAAGTATCGGCAAAATATTTTCTCTTGATGTGTGCGTAAAGTACTCAATTCAGACCGGTGGTTAGGTGTGTGAATGATCGCAAATAGTATTGGCATTGATAATTTGACAGTTCACTCAGTTATCACTGACAATTTGGCAATGTGAAAGAGCTGCGCTAAACTTCTCCCGAAAGTCTGGACGGACGACCAAGAGCAGAGTCAAGTGTCTGCTTGCGAAGACCTTCTGTAACGATATCGCGACGAATCCCCGACTCCCTTACAGTCCCGACTTGGCACCAGCAGACTATTTCCTATTCCTAAAAGTGAAATCCTCCCTCAAAGGATACCACCATGAGACCCTAAGAGCCGTCAAAGAAGCTTGAACGCGAACCCTTAAGGACCATATGGAAACCGCCTACCAGGAACCTTCGAGTCATTTAAAAACCGCTGGCAAAACGCTCAAGGGATGTACTTCGAAGAATTTTGAGACCACGTTGCAATATCTGAAGTCAATATATTTTTCTGAAATATTTTCCAATACTTTTTATACAAACCTTGTATATACGTATGTAGGCCTGAAGAGAGTCTGGATTACGGAGAGGATTACTGAGAGGAGACAATTCAGAATAATGACCAGTGATAATGAGTGCCTTAGAGATAAATTCAACGATTCGTTTCTCCCTATTTCACAGTTGGCAGTTGCGACACGAAGAGCGGTACACTTCACAATTGCGCATTGTAATGCCCACCACTCATTGATAAGTTTCCGTCTCCCCTCTGTATTTTTATCAATTGTGTCACATTCCCCGTTCCACAGGTGCCGACGTCAGATCACGGGATATTGTTTACGTGTAAATAAATGACACACGTGAAGCTAAGTTATTGGTACCACTTGTGGACAGGTTAGAGGGAAAGTGCACATAAAAATAGAGAGATCAGAGGCATATGCAATATTTAGCGTAATCCTTTCTTGATCCCCAGCGAAGAAAAGATCATGTATGGCGATTTAATAAGCCACAAGTAATTCGAACATCAGCGCAAGTGAAGGGTTTTAGTAAAGACTTGGAATTATCCCTCCAACTAGCACTTTAAGAGAGAGGACTCAACGCAATTACTATTAATGATTAGTAGCAGGCTTAAACGTTACCACGCAAAGCAGTCTTATGGTGAAAAACTGAAAGGTTATTTAAAAAATTGAGTGCATAATTTGTGTAGAGAGTTAGTCTCGAGGAAAAGGGAATACAAATAACGAAGTTTACGACGCATGCATCGACGAACCAAATCAACATAAACTCCGTAGCTAATAGTAAAATACGTTTATTTGCCGACGATGCAGTGGTTTACAGAGATATCCGTCATTCTGATTATTAAGCAGCTTTAGTAGATGACCTAATGGCTATGTAGGGCAGTGGTGACGCTTGGCATTTAGAATTTAGCTTAAAAAAGTGCGTAGTGATGAAATTTTGGAAAAAGAGGAATTCTCTCTTTTGCATCGGGAACACCGAAATAGAATATGTAGACTCGATTAAATACTTAGGCGCTTCAATCTCGACCTCTTCTGGGTGAAGCACATACAAGGGAATATGTGGACAAGCTGACAAAAAAATTAGGGTTTAGTAGAAAAGGGTTGGGGAAATGTGAAGAAAAGGACAAAGAGAAATTTTCTCCTTCGCTGGTTTAGCTTTTGGAATATGCTGCAAGTACATTGGATCCTCATGAAGCTGGATTGGCTGCCTAATTGGATCGCATGCTCAGTAGAGGAGCTAGATTTGTATAACTAGGAGCTAGATTTGTAGTCATGATAAACTTAGCAGCGTATCAAAATTATTCGAGTATTTTAGACTGGGACTCATTCCGGAACGAAGGTTAAATTACAGATCAAATCACTTCCATAAATTGGAAGAACAGCTCTTTAGCAATATATTTGAAAATGTAGCATTAGCCACATCGTACTAAAGAAGGAGAGATCACTGCGAAATTCACGCACTTCCTTATATTGTCCATGGCTTCCCAGGAATATCTGGTACCCCAATAATGTCCTGATGGACTATCACATCCCCCACAATCCACCTATCAGCCATTGGGAGCGGATGCCTAGGTGGGAGTGATGTGATGACATGGATAAATATAGCTAAGCCTAGAAAATGAAATGCGCAAGGAAGAGGGAAAAATGCCGTATACTATATTTTGCGGTACTCTGAAAGACCTAGGTTCTTCAGGGGTTCACATAGTTGCGTGCCTTCAAGTTCCTTCTAAAATCTATTCCAAATCGTTTGCTATGCTTTGCCAAAAATATTTTGAATAATGATATAAAATTCAGTTTAATGAAAGATGAAAAATTTTCAGTTGTCCAGAAACATTCATTATCTAGCGCGACTCAATGACCTGGGAGCTCTTTGAGATCGACGGGAGACTTTGTCAACTGCTGGCATGAATAAAGAGCAAAGTGATGGAACGTGTTGGCTCTGTTGTGTGATTAGTTTGCCCACCGAACTGGTAGTCGGGAAGCACGGATTCAAATATAATATGTTTCAAAGTCAAATTCATCTCAATAATGAATTGTCAATAATTTGCGCATTATGAAATTGAATTTTCACTCACGGAAAAAGCTCCTTTCCTTTACATAACACTTTTAGTGCGAAAATAAAACATGATTATACGAGTAGCTAGTGTAAACATATACATATTCCCCTATGAAAAACAATGTGGATGCTCCTTTTCTTTACTTATCAAATATAATCGGAGACAGATACTCTTCTGCAATCAATAAAGACTTTCAGAATTCATTCTTGGAAGCGATTTATCAATTAAATTTCCTCGAGAAAGTTCCATTTCCCAACAGAAAATCGATGAAAATTAACTTTGCGACCTTGAAATTTTATCTCACTGATAAGTATTATCTTTATTGATCGGTGTAGAACTTTCTGGAAATGTGTTAGAGCCCAGATTTAGTAGCAATTAGCATTCTTAACAATATCCGGATCGAGATAATTTTTTCAACTTTGCGTGTTCTCGGTTTCCGCAGAATCAGCCGTGGAATACGAGGCTAAATTACAGATTAAATCTCTTGCATAAATTGGAAATATGTCTATTTAGCAATGACGTTAGAGATGCATTATTAGCCCCCATCGTATTACGATAGGAGACATCATGTCAATAAAATTTGATAGATTGATTAAATACATAACAGATAGCTTTTTGACATAATTTTTCCCGCAAACGATACACCGCCACGGATACTCTCAGAATCACCGAAGCTATGTCATTATTGGGGTACCACATATTCCTGGAAAACCATGACCAATATTAGGAAATGAACTGCGGAAATTCGGCGCGTCGGTGACCCTACTACATAGGTGGACTCTTAACTTCGCATATCAAATCAACCTTACAGCTAGTGGCTGTGGAGATAATTCGTGGAACAAATCGAATCGAATTTTTATTGTTTGCTGAATAAGATATTTTTCCCCGTTGCCGCAAATCTTTAGCATTTATTTCAGCCTGAGCAATTATTATTACACTAGAGTAAGGCACTGGTGAGACTGAAACATAAATTAAATAATGGTGATTCATTTTTTCTTGCAGTTAAACACTTTTTCGTAGTGTATACTCTTCGGAGTCCAAAGGTATTATTTTGGACTGTGGCCAATGGCATAATTTTAATAAAAAGTTATTAATCTGATAATTGCATATTTTATCTTGATAAATGTACACTTTTATCCATTAATAGGCATTTTGATAAAAGTTTTTCGTGCTGTAGTATTTTTATACCCCAGTTATAATGCCTATTGAACAGTACCACTTAAATTTAATCAGTTCACATTTGGAATATACGGCAAGTATTTAGGATCCAATGGAAGGAACGTAATGTAATGAATTGGAAAAACGTTCGGTGAAACTCCACCATGATTGTTAAGAATGGTACAGGAAGAGAGTAAATAGAGAGAAGGATGTGCTGGAGGAATTAGAATTGACCTTGACCCTTGACCAACAAATAATGCAATGGGATCGGCTCAAAAATTTCTACAAAAGGTGCTGCACACCAAGTTACCAGAGACAACAAGAAAATTACCATGACTCCGCTTCATATTGGTATTATGTTTCACTGGGATAAAATAAGTGAGCAAAACACAGCCACGATAGGTTCTAGTACTCGTTCTTGCCTCGAGCGACCCACAATCATAACAAAATCAAACCCAAGCCTCCCTAAATTATAAATTAAAAACTTTTATCAAACACATCCATTCTTATATGATGTAATGGGCATGTTTATATATATATATATATATATATATATATATATATATATATATATATATATATAAATGCTCATTTCTATGATTAAACGCATTTTCATGCTCGCCTGGTTTCTGTCCCCCGCCCAACCCCTCGGACACATGCCCTTGCGTAGGCTTTAGGCTTGCAGGGTATTGAGTAATCAGCAGTGCCATTATTATTATCATCGAAGCAAAACCTTACCTAGTGATTTGTGCTTCAACCCTCTTCACCCTCACGACTCGAGAGCCGCCAGTCTACAAGAATCCTCTTGTCTCAGTGGCCAAGTTTCCGAGCCTTACAATACTCTGCTACATGTCTATGCTTCCACTAAGCTTTCCTTCGCATCTTTACTCAACGTACCAGTCAACAACTTTTTTTCACAACAGAGGTAGTGGTAACTACCCCAGGGGGATTTTTTTATTTACATTAAGTACGTATTTATGCAACAGGTCATTTTGGGGATACCTGCAAAATGCTCACTTCCCCTTTGAGCTCTTAAGTTAGCTAGACTTGCATTAATTTACACAGTGTATAAGAACATTTAAAATATTGCAATGAATACACGATACAATAATGCACAGAGAGATTATATACGCGCAAATTACTGGATTTGCATTATTTTACGCAATGAACAAGACAAATTCAATACTACAATATGTATATAATACAATGCTGCACTGAGATATTACATTCGCGCCATCTTCCTGTAAACGAGTGGCCAGCGCTCTTCTTTTCGAAGTCTTCGTGTTCCTTCTTTTCCTTCGTGTTAATTTATTCCTTGAATAACACTTGATTAACCTTATCAGTGTAGTCTTCATGGCAAAGATCCTAATGTCTCACTTTGGAATATCTTTTAAATGTTGTCCTCTTTCGGTTGAACATACTACAGTTTATTTCTGTTTTACAATGCTAACTTCTCCCGTTCCATCCGGATAGTGGAGTTCCTGAATTATTCCGATATAATTACTATAATGGTCGTAGTTTTGGATTCCATATCATGCCAGATATTATATCTTTGTGCCTCGAATTTCAGGCAGATCTGTATTCTGTGTGTAATTGTGTCTTCCAAGTCGCAAGTTTCACATATTTCTGAGGGCGATTTCCCAATTTTCTTAAGATAAGACTGAAAATTCCCATGTCCAGTTAATATCTGAGTTAGTTTCTGACAGTAGTTTATCCTGATTATGTGCCCAGTCGACAACTGACATTCCTTCTCATGGAAGCTTCTTTGCCCAGCGTCATTTTTGTGCCTCTGTCCTTCCTTCTCTTATCGCCTTCGTCTAAAGCGCCTACCCACCGGGGAGTTGAACTGATCCATTCTGCCAGTCCAATACATGTCCTCCAGGTTAACTCAGCCTTCCTATTTCTCGAGAATCTCATTACAAGTGATTGAAAACCCTGCAAGTAGTCACCAATAGGCGTGAGGGTAGAAATAGGTCGCCTCATCACGATTCTCTCGTTGCGATGGTGTCGCGGCTTGCAACCGGCTGGGGACCGGTAGCGCCTCCAGGCGCCCTTCACATCGACTCCCTCTCCTCTCTCTCTCTCACCTTCAAATTCATTCCCCCTCCATCCCTAACGCTCCGAACCGCCGCGGCACAGCGATGACCTTTCGCGCACCAGGTGGCGGCCCTCTTCCTGCTTCCTGCACGGTCCATCTTCCTCTTCCTGCTTCTCTCGACGCCCTCGCCTCGCCGAACGCCCTCAGCGCCCCTTCTTCCCCCAAACACACGGCTAATGCGTCTCCGCCGTCCCCCGGGGGAAGACGGGGTAGGTAGGTAGAGAGAGAGAGTGACAAGAAGGCCGCCCTCTCTTTGCATGAGCGAGGGCGTTTCGACGAATTCGCGAGAACGACAGCACAATTCACGTGAACATATTCGGTAGCGCCCATGGTTATTAGGCATGTCGATTTTATTGATGAAATTCGATCGATTTTTTCGAAACGATAACAGTCGGATCGTTAAGGTGATATGACCTCGAGTGCGAGAGACATGGGATGACAGTGGCAAAAAGTAATAAAACAATGGCATCGTACGAAATGCGTACAAGATATTCGAGTTGTCTACCCTCCGAATATACTTTATTCGAAAATATTTTTTCCTAATTTCTCTAAGGTATGTGTATTTTTAGCTTTGGCATTTCATTAGCTATATTAATCAGTAGTATATTCGCAAACTACCGTTTTTCTTCACCCCACATTCGAAATATTCAATAGGTATGCGAGTCTACCTGAAGATTTTACGCTGTAGCTAAACCTAGGTCGTAATAAAAAAGCTCGGAATGTGGAAAAGAAAAGTATCTTATTTCATCATTTAGGGATTCCACCATGTTACGCCTGAAACTGTGTTATTTTTCCAATCGGAATTTTATCTCATATTTAATCATTTATTTAAGAATATATGCTCCGAATTTTCTCCCACTAATTAGCATCCCGTAAAGAGAAAACCAAAATGTTTTTTGAACAAATGGAACTTTTTTTCCGAAGACGCCGTCGAAAATATTCCACGTGTTGCATGCTCAACTTGCCACTTTCGCGATATTTCAGTCAAAAATGTCATAATATTCATACTCTTTCACCTCGTGCCACTAAAGTCCCCGAAACTATATTTACCAATTTGCTAGGGTAGTTTACCTTTTATAGCATGTTATGGATGGACACATACCATCTATTTCTTTATCCCGTCACTAAAAATATTTAAAAACAAGTTCCAACTGCTTACAATAAAGCGTTTTGAGTTTCCACCCATAATACTTTTGATTCTTTACTGGGTTTTAACTGAATACTTTTGATTTATCGAATAAATAGGGACTTTACACTTTTCATCAATTACTAATGCGAATTTAGCTTTAACTTTCACTCCAATCCAGCTCCGATACCATCGATTCACCATTTCTTTTCATGCATCTGACACTCTTTGTATCATTCTCAAATATGTGGCATATGTTTTTGCCTCCTGTCGTTTATTAACTGCTTGTTCTTACGAGAAAATTTCGAATGCATACTACAGTTTTCGTATGAATCGCAACTTTCAGACAATCGCCCTTGACAAAAGATACTCAAATTAATAAATGGAAGATTAACGTCGCAGGCGACTAAATACATACTGCTGCAATGCTTCGTGAAGAGTGTTGATATGGGGACATCGACTTTGGATTGAACAGTTTTCTCGTAGTCAGGGGTTTTCTGGGGTAAACATCAAGCTGGAATTTACGAAGAAGCATGAACAGGAAAGGTAAGATAGGGGTATCAGCAGTGCTTAGGGAGTATTTTAAGTGAAGAGAGTGAGATGGCTGAAATAGAAAAAAAACCGGAGAGAAGACGAAAAAAGGTTCGAAATCGAAAGCCGCAAACGAAACTAGAGGAACATTAAATGGAAAAAGGACAAGGAAACCATGGATTACAAACGAGTTGATTAGAGAAATAGAGAACGATGGAAATGAAAGAGTCAACCACAGAAATAATCTGAAGAAAGTAAAAAGATATCAACGATAAAAAGAAGGGAAATTAACAGAGTGAAATAAGCGTGGAAAACACTGTATGAAGATATGGAATCAAGGGAAGGGTTAAATCGTAGGAAAATCAAAGTAAGGGTTAAATCATAGAACTATACAAGATGACGACTGCGCTGTCAGGACGTAAGACGGAAAAATCTGTGAAGCTAACTCAAGAAAAATTATATAAACCAGAGAAGATTCAAAAGTGATGGAAGGAATATATAAAAGAACTGTATAGTAAAGAATAGGTCAGCGAGATGGAAAAGGCATTAAGGGAATTGAAATAAATAAGTCCGTGCGGGGAGGAAACATTTCAGCGGAACTATTGAAAGATTTAGGAAAATGCGAGAGGGAGAGTTTTTATAGACTAATTCGTAATATTTATGATTGAGGAATTTGGGTGGAAGATTTCATCGCATCAACGGTAGCTTCTATTCCAAAAAAAAGGGAAAGCCAGCCATATATGACGGCTACAGAATAATAAGTTTGATTTCGTAGACGAAGAGATTATCAGGATCATTAATGAGAGGATGGAGAGCAGGGCAAATGATTACTTAGGGGATGGCCAGTATGGGTTCATGAAGGGGAGAGGCTCTCTTGATGTTATAGCAATAATGAGGTCACTATAAAGTGGAACATAAAGATTACAATCAGGTTGTATTTAAATATTTATAAGATATCGAGAAAGCGTCCGAAAGATTAAATGAAGTGGTTTTAATGATTGTGTTGGAGAAAAAAATTAATGTCTTGGAGAGATACGGCACTTATCCGAAAAATGTACACTTCTCTGCATGCCCAGTCATCTGCGGCTCATGGTCAGCGATGTGAAGAGGATTGGGATGGGTTGTCCATTATAAATCATGCTTGCCAAAGTATAATAAGGGAAAGAGGTATAAAAGAAATGGGAAAAACTGGAGGAAGGAATGAAAGTGGGGTAATTCATAAAATCTTTTTTCAAGCCTTATTACGTGTTTGGTATCGGCCGAATGATGACGGGTGTGTGCCCTCACGGCTGTCATTTACGATATTTTTAAGTTCATATCTGATGCCGAAGATATGCAATTTTTCATCGCTATAAATGTAATTACGACCCAATGTATGATAGACAACGCCGTGGTACACAGGTAATTATGTAAATAACACAAAGATTAAGTAGTGACATATTGCAACCGACTAGTCTCCATGTAAGGGACGGAACGAGAGAGGGATTGTTTTGGATAGTTAGTGAGGGTTTCTGTTTTTTAATAACCAACACCAACTTCATTGAAACAGTTATTTGGCCAGCCTATGACTAGAACTCTCCATTCCTTCCTGAGAAACTTAAATTCAAATCTCTTCCTGTTACCTCTTTCCTTACATCCATCTTCATTTGGTGTGACTCGTTAGTGACTTTTTACCTTTTTCATGAAAATTTTCCTTCCATTTTCCTTTTTCCAACATTCCTGAAATGCTTATACTATTTTGATTCACCCAAAATTGCCGAAATAAAATTTAAAATTGACCTATTAGGTATACGGATAGTTTTTCCACTACAGATTCGAACGGATAGGTAATCGCCTTCTTGGTCCACAATTTCTCGCATTGCTAAACTATATATCTCTGATGATATATCCCCGTTTCCCGCAACAGTACGTCAACCGCACCTATTTGAACGAATATTAATGGTACCAATGAAAATTGTATTGCATTTATAAAATCAAACAGCCTTGTTTGCAAGTTCGGAACGTCAAAGAATGAAGAATTGTGTCAACTGGGAAGTTGAATAGTTGAATGAATAGATATCCCCTTATAAAAGAAACGTTAAAATGGGATATGGGAATTATTATTATCAATTTTTCTCGGAATAGCCCGACTGTAATATTTTAAAACTACGAATATGCTTGAATATATAAATAATTACAAAATATCACTAGCAAACGGAAAGATCATTAGGATATGTTGGAAAAACGGAGAGGATATTGAAAATAGAAAAATAATTCAAAGGTGTATTGTTGCGTCAAGTTTTGTATGAAAAAACCAAGAAGCTAATGACTATCGTTGTTATATGTTTATAGTCCATACTTAGGGAATCATAATAATGTATAAGCCACTGAAATAACTTTCACATTTTTCGCAAGGCCATATTTTAGCAAGACATCTTAATTCACTGCAGGACTTTATTCACCACTGTGATTGAAAGTGATAAAATATATAGAGACCTACCTTTGATTCGATACATACCTTCGTTTTATCGTTTAAATGTTGATTAATCGATAAACCCAATAAACAGTTGAACAATAAATAATTACGAATCCAGATAATAAGGGAATTTTCAATTCCATGAAGAAGTTTTTAAAATAAATTTTATTTAATTCACCAATTTAAAAAAATACTTTTCTTTAAGAAATTTAAATTACAAGTAGGTAATATAAAAAATGGTCGAAATCTCAATAAATCGACGCCTTTCATTAATTCATAATGTGAAAAAATCTAGATGTTAAAAATATGTACGTATTAATATTATTCTCACATTCACTCCAGTAGGCATTTAACCTTATTTTTGTATTTCGTTCCTGTCTTTATAAGACAACAACTTTTCCCACCGTCAATTTTATTCAGAGTGAATTACTTTCAGACTCAGTTACCACATTTTGAGGATTACGTCCGAAAACCTAAACGTACGTCTCGCCATAAAAACAGGATGATATTTGGAACCTTCTCATTACTTATATGTATTATGACATCGTTTCGTAATGAATTCGCAATGTTATCGCCGTAAACGCCTCTCCGTTCCCACGGCAAATGATTCCGCGAAAACGATTCCTTCGCCCATCCCGCAGCCACACCCCCATCCCCCGTGATCCCTCGGCCATAGACTCCCCCCCATCCCCGGTACACTATCGATTGCACGGAAACGTGGGTTGCGTGCCTTCCCCTAATGCCCTTCCACCCACACTTGCTCGGTTCCCTTCCTCTCGACTCCACGCACGACCTCGAAGCGACATCGCCGCCGGGGTACCCTCTCGTTCCTCGCCCTAAGCCACATCCCCAACATCTCCTTGGCCCCCAAATGCTCGTCATCGGGAGGGGAAATTCGTGAACCTCAGGCGACAGAGAGGAGTTGACGGAGGAGAGAGACAGTCTACGATAGATAGTAGATAAATATGTGAGTGTGCATAATAGCAGTTCTAGTTTTTTCCTAGAAATGATGTAAGGAATAGGAAAAAGGAATGTCTTATTGCACATATGAGGGTGCCCGGTTCGGATTGATGCGGTGGCTAATGTACTGGCTTCCTACTCTGAGGGCTCGGGTTCGAATCCTAGTTGCGGCCGAATTTTTTACTGGTATCCCAATCCCTACTAGGGGTGCTATGTGGAGAGCCCCCAAAAGTGAGTACACCGTCGATGGGGTTAAGCTTGGGACTCCTTGGCGCCTTTCGTTAAGAGGAGACTAATGCCGACGCCGGGTTTCTCTCCACCTTTCATCCATTCGTATAATATCCTACCACTACCAGATTACCAACCTATCCTCAATGGCCAAATAGCTCCGGCTGCCGGTCGTCTCTCCTAATAACTACTATTACTATACACATATGGCCAAATAGGGAAAGGGGAACAGTGTGATGACATATACAAAGTGTGGCAAAAACCTTTAATGACTAATATAAGAAATAAACATGACCTCACATACTTGTATTTAATTTACAGTTTTAGTATTTTAATGCGGTAAACAGAAGGAATAGAATGTTTTCAAAAAAATATTAAATTACTTATCCAGAAACAAACATGCTTATATGAAGTAAATAAGAACAGCATGATAATCATACGAGAAGTAGAAGAACTTAAAAGGCTGCAGTGGGTATTCAATTAACATTAAAATATATAACAATAATATTTTTATTATTATATATATAATAATATATATACATCCGCATATTAGCCGATGACTCCATTAAAAGTTACTATTGCAGCATCTCCCGCAGTTTCTTGGAATATATATTCACACAAATTTATTTTATTTGTATCTCTCATAAATCTTAATATGGTAGATGTAGGCATAATCACGCTCAAAAAAGGAACATAAAATACACTTCAGTAACAATGCGAGCTCTCATTATTATTGATTAAAGTATTAATATTAACGCAGGCTAACAGTTTAGAGGAATCTAGTCCACTTTCACTTTTATTCAGTGGCTTAAGAAGAAAAATTAACCGAAACTTTCTCTTTCATTATTAGTACTCATAGCACATGCCTAAAATGCCTGTAGCAGGTACATGCAAGTAAATAAGTACATGCATTATTGCAGCCTTTTTATCGAAAAAATACGGTATCACAAAAATGAAAAAAATAGCTCATAATAATAATTTCAACATTTACGTTTGAATATTCCATTCTGGGTCGCGGTAGTCCAGGGATAGAGCGGGTTAATAGGTAGTAATAGGATAGATTGGACTATTGACCGGAGGGTCCAGGTTCGATTCCCGGGCAAGCCTCCCTGGGCACCTGTAGCTCCATCCAAGGTATGTCATTTTTCGAGTACCAGATCTTCCTGGGAAACCATAACCGGCAGAGGGAAAGGAACTGGCCCTCCTACCCTGATGTGTGAATTTCACACGCCGTCGGGCTTGATTACTGTTTATGGTTGTTTTTTATCAATTCCATTGATTTAAGTTTCTACACCGTTAAAATATTTTATGATCATATACAATTTTACTCCCAAACGAATTTCTCAGTGCCATTTATTTCCTAAGAAGGCGGAAATGAAACAATGCTGGTTATATGGAATTTGAGCTGTAACTCATACATATATTTCACGACGCCGACACCAGTAAATGCATTGCTGATTCGTTATTCCTCCAAATAACTTTACGGAGACATTCTGAAACAATTAAAGCGATTTAGTCTGTTGCGTGAAACTCTCTTCCCGAGTTTTAAGCTACGCCTCTCTTGCAAATCATAAATATTACGATAGGAACACATAAAAAACAAACAGGTACATGCGTTGTGTGTTCCTATCCCTTTCCTTTATACGAGTGTGTGTGTATATATATATATATATATATATATATATATATATATATATATATATATACTTTCGTAGACGTGACACGGAAGTGCCGAATAGTACATTACACAGTAGCAAACAATATAGAAACACAAAAAAAGGAACATCTCTATCTTCCGATGAAGACGGAGTAGAATTCAGTCGAAATTATCAAGAAATAACGTGTGAGTGTTCCTTTTGTTGTGTTTCTATATTGTTTGTTACTGTGTAATATATATATATATATATATATATATATATATATATATATATATATATATGTATATTTGTGTATATATATATGTATATGTATATATATATATATGTATATGTATATATATGTACATATGTATATATATATACACACACACGAGTATATACGGGTATAGTTATTATATCGATGCTTACTTTCGGTATCCGATTTGATTCTTTTCTCCAACACCTACTGTGGGTATTGAATGAGTAGAGCTGTGAGCATATTTGTGCTTTACGATTACATGCGCTTCTCATGCCTCTTCATTATGCTTCTCCAGACAAAATAAAGTTTGATATTTGGAGTTATTTTTTAAATGATGGAACTTCTTAAGCCGTCCACTACGAAATAAATATGCGACTACTCTCACACGCACTGATTATTGAAAGAAATCGCTTCTTTTCCAGTAACCTCCCTCCCCGAGCACACATCGATCGACCGCTCTTCGTTCCCTCAGCTTTAACGGACGACGAACGCGCTCCAAATTTGCGAGAATTTCGCCGTCGCGCGATCCGTTGACCTTGGTGAATATGGAGTGGTGGTGTCAACATACATCCCCTTCACCAAACACTTCCTATAGGAAGAAAGGACGGCAATGCATGGGTTACTCTCATACATACATGGTACTCTGCAAGCCAGCACTAGGGTGTGTGCCAGGGGGTGATTACACACAAGACTACAACGGACACAAAATAATTTCCTCCTCTGTCGCGGTCGGACAAAGTTTTTTAATTCTTATCCCTTATCGTTTGTGCGGAAATTGTTCTTAAATCTATCTGTTCTACACTTAATCTCTCTAATTTTATGTTCATGATCTCGCCCACCGTAGTACAATGGGGTTAGTAATGCATATACAACATCATTGCTAACAAGACATCCTTCCTATTTATCTAGGAAATTTAATCTGTAATTTAATCTTCGCTCCGTGGGTAATATTCAGCCTAGTTCCTCCAATTATGTTGATTTGCTACTCGCGATCATATTCGGCAATTAATCCAACTACGTGAGAATATACTTATAGTATATACTTGCATATTCTAAATGAGGTCTAACCCGCGACTGTTTACATATCTCTTTGACCTCTTCATCACATTTACCTAGTACTCTTCTAATAAATCCTAATTTTTTGTTTGCTTTTCCACACATTTCCCCGATATATTTCCCCATCTTGAGTGAGGCTAACGCCTAAGTATTTAATCTTGCCTACTCATCCAATTTCCGTGTTCCTGATGCAGTGGGCGTTCTGGAGGGAATTGCTCTTTTTCCATAAATTCATCACTACACACTTTTTAATTCTATTTTCAAAGTGTCGCACCAAGGCTTCTATAACCTAGCATTAAAATCATCTGCTAAAACCATCTCGTCATTCTGGTAACCGCGAGAGGCCACGCGCATGCCCGACCTTCAAGGGACCCTGAAAACCCTGATGAGGGCCGGGGGATGAACTTGAGAAGGTGCGAGAAAGGCAGCCACCACGTCATCAAGATGTGCGTGGGGGCAGGACGGAAGGGGGCAGGAGCGTGGAAGGGGGGGGCGCTAAGCTCATCAGGGGCGAGGGCTGGCAGTGGGGAGGGCGCGTCTCTTCGCCGAATTCTCTCACCACGCAACTTTCGTTCCCGCCGGCTTGCTAAGAGTGGATGTGGAGAGGGTAAAGATAAATACGAGTGTATAAATCGCGAATGAACGGGAAGGAAAACAGGAATCGTGCGAAGCGGAAGGAGGTATCGTTGTTGGGGGCCACGTTGTGTAGTGTTGGGAGAGATGGGAGTTTAGAGATGTTGACATGTCCGTCCACCCCAGAAAAAACTAAATGGCACATCGTCACAATTAAACTGACTCGGCAAAATATCGTTTTGAAATCTTGTAACGCTGTTTCTCTGATAGCGTTCACTGTAGCCAAGTGGGTAGAAGGCTGGCGTATGCACTGACTGGAGGGCCGATGTTCGATTCTCGATAGCTTTAGACAGCCTCAGCTTCACCCAACATTTGATATTTTTGTTCCACCAGATCTTCTTGCTGGAAAAACTGGAAAAAAGGAACTCCCACTCGTCATTTACCACCTTCATATTTTTTAGGCCGTCGTTCGACTTGACTTTGCTCTCTCGCCTCACAATTCCTTGACAGGCGAGCTTTTAAGGGTGGCGTTTTTATTGGACTACTTATCATGCACTCTAATGACAGTTGGCCATAGATTTGATGTGTGAGGGATTTTATGTGGTGGATATAATTCGGTATGTAAAGTGCAGGTGTTTCATTGAGTGCGTTAGTCTTAGTGGTTTTCCATTGATGACTTGCCCATAGTGACCCAGATCACGGGAGAAATAATAATAATTTATTCATTTTGAAAAATGGTACAACCATATTAAATATCGCCAATATAAATATTATTTATTATATAAACATAAGTTCTTAAATATGATGAAGATTTTCACAAAAGAATTCATCCAATGAGTAAAGTGGGTGAGCAAGTAACCAGGTATATACCCTACTCTTGAAACTCAGGATACCATCTGATTTCAACTGAGTATGCAGATAGTTATACAGTCGTATGTTCATATTATGAAATGTGTTGTAAGTTGATGATAATCTACAATTCCTCATCAGAGCTAAGTGTAGCAGTAGTATTTAGATTTGATTTACCTCTTGTGGAGTAGTTATGGATATTAGATCTTAATTGGTAAGTTTCTAGATTAACTTTCACATGAATCAGAGCCTTAAAGACATATAAACTAAATGCAGTCATGATTCCATACCTAATAAAAAAGGTTTACAGGAATCACGTGGTGGTATATTAGCAAGAGAGCGAATAGCTATCTTTTGCAGTAGCAAAATTTATTTAACATGTGGGGAATGATCCAATAACTCAACACGAAAATTCAAATGACATTGAAAGAAGGCACGGTTAAAGTGTTAAACGATACTCATTTGAAATGATAAAGTTGAGCTTTCTTAACATCATATGGCAGAAGTAGTAAGTGAAGATGGAGTCAGCCGAAAGAAAAGTAAGAAGTTGGTCAAACGGTATGTCTAAATGTGTGAAGAATGGTGGTACGTATTGTGATATTAGTATTCACAAAGAGAAAACTTTTTAAGGACTAAATGAATTTGATGGTTTAAATGTTTGCTTGATTAAATTCGTCATCAATGTCAAGGGTCCATTGATGGCACTGGTGATATTTGGATTCAATTTTAGTTTTAATACGAAAAGTGTGGTTTTCCATAAGCAGAAGAATGAAAGTGGGCGAAATATTGTGCTCCATTATTAGAGAAAATGATACACAAGTAGTTGCAGTATTTCTAGATTTCAAGGAAGCCTTCGGTAAAGTCCTTCACAATAAATGGTTACACAAGCTTAACGCTATGGAATCAATATAAAAATAATAAATTGGATTGCGGATTTCTTGTCATATCGCAAGCAAATAGTACACATCGATGGGCTGTGCTTAACGGAGGTAGATGTAACTTCGGGAGTCCCCCAGAGAAGTGTAATAGGGCCGTTACTATTCTTAATATACATTAATGACTTAAGTTCACGCGTTATTATCTACCTTAGATTATTTGCAGACGAAACTTTGATATACAGGTAAATAAGGACCCCAGCAAATTACGGGCTACCCTCTAGAAATTAATTAAATGGGGATTAGTGCTCAATTAAATAATATCAGTAACTAATTGGAATAGGGATTGGTACTTAACATAGGCAAAAGCGTAGTTTTGAAATTTTTGAGCAAAGGAAGTGATGAGCAGGACATAAATTACGAAATAGGGGGTTCAGTACTAACTACGGCAGATCAAGTTAAATATTTGGGGGTAGTTCTAGCACTACGTCTTTCATGAGGGGCACATACAGGAGACTATGCGGATCCGCTTTCGAGAAATTCGGCTTAATTAAACGAATGGTAGGGAAATGTATTGAGAAAGTTAAAGAGATGTTCCCTCTAGCTAGGCCACATTTGGAAACCGCCGTAAGTATTTTGAATCCTTGGGAGAAATTTTTTCTGAAAGAATTAGATAAAGTACAGAGAAAATACGCCAGATTCTTCGAAAATTGTTACGATTAGGAGACGATTGTAACAGGTCTTTTAAAGGAATTAGACTGGAAGCCATTTGACATGCGAAGAGAACGAGCGAGGCCTAGACTTTGAGTAAGGTTCAGAACGCACGAGTTTAACAATGAAACCGAGGGGATTATTAATACCACACACTGTTTCGGTAGGTTAGACCACAAAGATAAGAGAAGGGATAATAGATTCCAGTACAGATAGATACAAGTACTCAGTCTTTCCCCGGACAATCAGGACTTATGATAGTAAGAAACCGAAGTCACCATAGAAATTTTAAAGACATTTAATTTACAAGTCAGGAAAATATTAATCGTTGCGTATACATATAGTGCATGTGTGTGTGTTAGTTGATAGTATATGTATCTGCGTATCTGCATGTGTGTGAGTTGATCAATTCATAAATAGCGAGAAGTCAATTCATAAATAGTAAATACGAGTAGTAGTAGTATTTAGGGGAGGCGACCGACTGCTGAGGTCATTTGCGCCATAGGGGATGGACAGGGTACATTTGATTTAAAAGTGACGAAAAGATAAAACACTGCGTAGAAATTATATATTCGTAGGCACTCGTGTATGTTAGTTGCTAGTATATGTATTTACATGTGTATAAGTTAAAATAGATTTTGTATAAATTTATACGTCTCTATGGGTTTGAATTGCTTTTGTTCGTTTTGCATGTGGTTTTTTCTCTTGTACGGGTAGTGACCTAACACCCCCCACCACACGCCCTTGCGGCGGCTTCCGGAGAACTGTGTGGATGTAAATGAGACGTAAGATCAGAATGACGTTGGTTTTTGATCAAGATATTCGCATAGCATATAATTTCGAAGGAATCTAGAGCTTTGCGTATTATATTTTTTGTTTACACGGAATTATTTCGGTTTCTGTTAGGATGTATTCATATAAACTACGTCACTACTTATTTTACTCTTTTTAAAATGTAATTGCAGCCTTCTTTGCTTCTTAATGCCGATCTGAATTCTCCGTTGTACCATCTAAGTACCTTACTGTCGCATTTAGGTTTGAATGGAATGTAAGTCTTCATTCCGTGTATAGTATTTAAGAAATATTTGCAACTGCTCTCTGTATTAGTAGTGTCGATGGTTTTTCTCTTGAATTCTGGTAATTGGTTTGCCAAATATTTTTGAATTCCGTTAAAATTTCCTCTGTGGAATACATACATATATATTTTACGTTTTCCTTTACTTACTTTCACTACTTTTGTTTTTATTTCTACAAGAATAGCTTTTTGACCGCTGATGTTGCTTAGATTAAATACATTACAGCATCGTTCCTTACAGGTCTCTTCAGCCAGCAATGCGTCTAATGAATCCCAATTTTTTATATGCTTGCCTCCAGATTTGAAGTATGTGGGGGCCCCAAGTTAAGTCATCAGTTTTAGTAACACATGGGTATTTTACAGCATCAACTACTTCTACGAGGTAGATGTACTTCTCGTAGGTCAACTTCAGCAAATTTGTAAACAAATCTCGTTGATCTTTTAAAGATAAAAATATCAATGACCATTTATTGTAGTTATCGACCATCCCCATTTTGTACACCATTTAGAAATATAATCTAGATCCATTGCTGGTATTAATTGACACTCTTCTCCAGAAATATCCCGGTAAATCACCGTGTCCTCCGCGAATATCCTAATCTTGCTTTTCATTTAGCGGTTCAAATTGCTAACAAATATCCAGAAAATCAAGGGCCCGATTACGCTTCCCTGAGGTACACCCGAAGTCACTCGTACGCTGTCAGAACCATCGCCGTCAAGAACTACCCTCTGTTCCCACTCGGACCGAAAGTCTTCAACCCAATTAATTAGCACTCCTATTTATGCCAAAAGGTTTTAATACTTTAATTAGTTTACCGAGGGGAACCTTGTCGAATGCCTTTTTGAAAATACAAAAAGATCGCATCCACTTGCCCAACACTTTCACCCGATAAAATAGGTTATATGTAAATACTTCTGTTTGAGTCTCACATGAGCGGGTTTTCCTGAATCCGTGCTGATTGTAATTTAAGAAGGCAATTGTGCCGAGATATCCCATTATCGAGCTGACCTCCTTCCTATCCAACCTTATCCCTTACCCATCCCCCATCGTGCTTGCACCTCCTACCAAAAACCTTTTTGATGAATCGCGGGGTATTTATGTAAATGTAAATGATGATGTGTGGTTTGAGTTCCGCCAGATCGTATGTCTCGCAGGTCCTTTTGGGGATCCATTGTCACGTTCACTGATTTCTGCTTTCGGTTGCCGTATCTCTTCTTCGAAGGCCCTTCTCAGAACGAAACGGTTGTCAACAATGTCAACGCACACAGTGAAGAACCGAGAAATTGAAAGGAAACTTCAGAGCCAACATTGCCCTCGTGCTTAGCCTCAACAAAAGTGCACAGTCAGAAGAGTAATCCATGAATCAGCGAAATTTTTTCACGTCGTGATTTTCTTGGAGCAGGAGCTTGAATGAATAATTTTTATGGTTTAATGGACAAACCGCTGTTTCACTCTTCGTCGCAACCCCTTCCGGCATCTCGAGTGCCACGGCAGAGAATAGAAAGTTATTTTTCAATGTCGTTATCATGTATTTCATTTTAAATCCTTACGTGACTCAAGAGTGGTCGGCCTTGCCGATTGCGCCACGAGGAATAGCGTGAGTTGTCCCACGGCCACCAGGTGGCAGGTCTAACCCGGCTGTCGAGGCATTCCGCACTCCATCGAAGCCGACACGCCCTGCCTCCGCGGGGGCCTCGTCGGCCCATCTTCGCCACCACCGAGAGGAATCCCGGCAGGTGCGTGGTCACCGAATCTTGGATCGGTTGTGAATGAGATGAAGGGGAGTCACGGGAGTAAAGTTGGAGGAAGCAATGCACCTTCCGTCCCTGGTACTCAGTTGCCGGTCTCTGGGGAGGTCATATTTCACCTCGAATGCAGAGGTGTGGGTTCACGACCCCCTGATAAGTTTCAGAATCTTACTGAACGAGAGGAAAACACAGTTTTGATGCATGATGAAAGTAGTTGCTGAATGGAGGAAATATTGCGAGGCAATGGATACAGAATATCGCAATGGGGGGAGGTGATTGGGCGAGGGAGGATGGGAGGAGTGAATGATTATTAGGCCCGGAATGAGGGTAGGAGGGTTAAATGGATAGGCAGATTCAAGGAATGTTTTATTGAAGTTCTTTCAGGGTGTTAAGTCGAAAAGTGAGCAGTAGTTCCTGCAACTTCCGTACTTCAGTGTGGTCATGAACATGGAGCTCTGAAGAGGTGCTTTTCGGGAGGTCCTCGTAGGAGCTAAGAGCACCGGTGGTGCCTCACTTCCAAAAGAGACCGCGCTGTGGTATTAGTTTTCTAGCTAATAATAATGTTCTTTTTGATACGTTCAGAAGCTGCCCACGCCATTAACTCGAATACCACTATTTTTTATGTCTATCATTCCCAGTGATTGTGAAGGGAAAGGTCCGTACGACCCCAGTTCGATTCGCTTACGACCCATCGGCGTCCGTGTCTATAGATTTGGGATCGATCGTGGGCAAATGTCGTGGGTTGCAGCACCAAAATGGATGGCGGGTGGATATTTCTCAATAACTTCCCTCCTTTCATTAATAGATTAAATCATACCAGATTACTTTTCGGGGAAATTTGAGCACTTGAAGGATGAAGCGTATTGAAAGAAAAACTTAAGCTACAGCTCTGCTGGTAAACACTCTTGCGCCAGGGGAAAAATGCCCAAAACACACGAAACTCGCTTCCCTACACAGAAGCAGACCTCCATTCAAAAAACAATGAGTCCTTTACTTTACTGACAGCGCAGTATACTCTTAATTTTAGTGTGACTCAATCACTTTGAATAGTCTCATCACTGGAGTCAGTGCCTTTGCAGGTGCCTCACTGAGAAAAATACGTAGCGTGGGTAAAATGTTCGTCGTTCACTGCTACCCTTCTGCCTATTCAGGATCAATTATAAGTTCTCCCACTAGCACATCCCTAGGGGGTCATCAAAAACACGCAAGCCCACCCACGACGTCAAACTTGTAGTCTAACGGGGGAGGAGACGTGAGGCACTGAGCAGGCGTTACGCAATGGGACGAGAGAGGATGGATGTGGGAAACCCAAAGGAAAGTTGGTTGCAGAGCCTTTGATTGGCGATGGAGTTTTGAAGACTCTGATAGAGGGTTGAGCGTTAAACAAACGAGGAGGAGAGCGGAAAAGAATACGCGTCGGAAAGAATGAGAAGTAGTAAAACTTCAACAGATTCAGGCGAGATGTAGTGGAAGTATGTCATGAGAAAAACAAATTTTCACTTTCTTATACCTGTTTGAGGTTGGAAAGGGGGGAGGGAAGAAAAGAGTGAGGAAAATTTGCTCTAATTTGGAAACTTGAAATTGTAAAATTAAATATGGATGTTCTTTAAAATGACAATATTTTTATAAGCCTCTCTCCTCTCCTCAGAATCTCGTTTCCACAGCAAACAGTGAAACTCCCTCTCTCCCACTGAATCCACCCTTCGCGTATTTCCTATCTAAACACCCTCTACCCTCCACTCTCGGTGTATGTGGAAAAAACCTTCCCTGATAATGTCCTTTTTAGAATCAATTATACATCATCCCTCAACCTGCCCATGTCCACTTCACGCTTAACTCTTCTATTTTATTCCCTCCTGCCTACCGTCATGATACCAGCTACCTGCCACCGTCCTCTCAAATAATGACCACAAGTGCTTATCTCCCCCCTCTTTTTACCTCGCCATTTCTTTAGTTCTCTTTCTTTGGGTTGTCCACATTTCCCGTCTTTGTCCCCGTCTACCTTACTCCTCACTCTTTTCTCCCCCCCTTTCCTCAAACAGGTATACATATGATGTATCACAAGTTGAATCTTGTCTTGTACCTTAAGATGGTGCGATGAACTGAAAAGCGTTGCACGTTACAAATAAATTTGTGGAAAAGTGAAAATTTGTTTCCTCATAATCGTAGTCAAACTCAATGCAAAAATGATGATATGGGTAAATTGTAGGTTGGAGTATCAGGTCGTCTCTTTCTCTACGAAGCTAAGAAATATGATGGCGTTCAGTATTTGTCCATGGAAAGTCTACCTTAAACGGTAGAATACTTTTAATAATAATAATCCTTTCATATTTTTTCGTACTAACTCACAGCGGCGCGTTAATCAACGTTACCTGAAAAAATAAAAGAACGCCGTTGTTGGAATTTCAAGCCGGTTGGATTTGAATCAACAAAAATGAGACCTACCTACCTTTCGCCTCGCTGGTGCATTATGGCCAACGATTTTCTCTCTTGCGTCCGCAGAATGGTGGAACCGAGGGGCGGAGAGGCCGCATGGGGAATAATTATCATTACGAGTACCATGTGCCCCCTATTTCTAAACCTTCACAGTTCGCCGACTTTGACGGGTATTTTTCCACTCCTTGTTGTTGCAGAAAGTGGAACGCTGTAAGCTAAATAAGTCCAAGTGCATGTGCTATAAATAAAAGAAGGATTTGCCATCTACCTTCGCCAAAGCGCTGTCTTTCCTTTTTATTAAAAGCACGTTTCCGAAAGTCCTTAGCTCGGTGTTTTTCTCGATGTTCTTTATTGATTTACGGTTTCCGTTAAGTGGGACCTTCAAAGGTCGCACTCTCATCCGAGTTTTATCTGACTTCGTCATTTTTAATGCCTACGTACTACTTAGTAGTCTAGTGTTACGTTGAAATTGTATAACACATTCTACATCAACAAAAACCCAGGTATATACTTGAATAGACCCGAATATTATGTTAGCATGAGTAATTGATACCGTAAAAAGCCAAATCTGTTGTAGGTTTTAATAAATGATGAAAATGTCTAGAAAATATTGTTTTGCTTCTTGCAAACGAAGCTAGACACACTCGTCGCATATGAAAAGACCGTGTTTACTAATAAAGAGATGAAATATTTTTCACTCGCATAATTTATTCTGCAAAATTGAATTTCATGCTATACTCGTGTTGTTGATAAATTCTCAATGCAAATACATTTGCGTATTTGGTACAATTCTCATTGATTTGACTACTGTATCGCATCATCGGCAGCCATTGTAAATTTTATCATGTTCAGTTTGCCCAATGGAGGAATATTTGAGGAAACGCAACAAGCAATACCTTGCATTGAAAGTTTTCTTACGCCTGGAGAAATAGTCCACCGATGCTTATGTAACCCTTCAGCAGGATTACGCTGAGTTTTTTCTTTCTCAAGGCCGAGCTAAAATATGGCTGAAAGTGTTTAGGGAAAAGAAACGATTAATTCCTATGGGAGGGGGACCCGGGACCCCAGTCACCGCTCCCTCGGAAGTAAGCATATAGACTCCGCCGCTGCCGTCACGAGGGAATGTCGTCGAATGGCGCTAAGAGCTCTGACTGTCACTAATGCTTAATATTCAATTGAGTGCCACTCACGCATCTATAATAGAACTGTGAGCTATGTCACGTATTGCTGCGCGTTTGGGGTTCCAGAATGGCTCATACCCGAAGAACAGGACGCCCGCAAGCAGGATTGTTCACAGTCAAAGTAGGTATTACAGGGAGATGAGGAGATCATCCTGAAGGTTATCACTGGAGGTGCAACCGCAATTTCTGCATCATTTTGATCTAGAGAGCTAATAACAGAAGTCTTTTTCGAAATCTTCGGCATCAACAGCAACGAAAAAACCAAAGTGGTAGCTTCTGCTGGGAAAGTTATAGTCATATCATTTTTCGACATCAAGGGAATTTGGTAGTGCCAACATATCTTACCAGCACAAAAAAGGTAAATGGAGAGCATCTATTAAGATGCAGTGAAAATTCGACAAGGCCCTCTTAATCACAAAAGGCAACAATTCAAGGCCACAACAATGTAGGGGGAAACGTAGCTCATGACAAACAGAGCTTCCCAAGCATCATTAATCACCAACAATAGATTGGCGCCTGAAAACCCCCCGCCACACTCCCCCGCGGAGGCTTGCAGGACTTTATGCGGGCATGATATGGCAAATACGTGCTTCATCCACTGACCCCATCGGGTCGGAAGCCCTGTCTTTTGGGGATGAGGATGTGTCTTTTTTCTTCCGTTCTGTTATATCACATGAAGATGATATTTATAAATTCCTCCTCCTTAAAGGAAACATGAGTTTCGAAAAATAGAAGTGGATCGTTGAAAATTGGACTGGCAAAGAGTTGGGGCCTCGCGTACCCCTTTATTTACGAGTTGGGTCCCAAAAATATCCGACCTGCGTTCATAACTGCGCGCTGCCATTATTCTTCCTTATCCGGCTCTTGAAATCTTTTGTAGTAATCCTCATTCGACTGGACAACACGCTCCCATCGGTGTTTCCTCACCCTGGAACCGTTCTGCAAGTCAGTTTTCGGAATGGCCTTCAGTACACTCGTTTGTATCATCTCTGCGTCGTCGAACCAGTGCACTTTGAACGGGCCGAAATTTCAACATAGGGGACAGGCAAAGTCGCAGGGTGCTAAGTCGGGATGGTACGAAGCCTGGCAAAGTTGAGGGCAGAAACTTGTCTTTTAGCAAAAACTTTTGGTTCTCTGGTTTTATAAAAAACAATAGGTTCGATGAAGATGAAACAAAAGTATTATCGTGATGAAGAAGTTTAGTCGCCGCTCACCTGAGAGTCATTCCAAAATTCTCGGTTGGAATTCTTGAAACGTAAGTTTTCGACAGTCAAATGAGGATCTTCTTCAATCGCAAGCCGCACTCCCTCGATATTTGCCGGTGTTATTGCGCGCGAAGGTCAGACAGAACGTGGGCCACCGTCAACAGACGTGTGGCCATCTTTAAACCGCTTATACCACTCTTTTATTTGTGTTTTGCTCATACACTCGTCCCCAAAACGCCTTCAGTAATCATTTCAATAATTTTCGCTGAAGTCTTTTCGAGCAAAACTTGTGCGAATTCGTTGGTCACATCTCTTCCGTCATTTTGAGTGAAAACAAAAGCCGACGAATGAGAAAAGGCACTTTCAACAATATCACGCTGGGCGGGAATTAACACGTCCCATCGGTAACTGCGGCAGCCAGGGAGTTCGTGAGAGGAGTCACTGGTTACACTCGTACCCCACGGAGGTCGATCGGACGTTCTGGTACGGAGTTATGAACGTAGGTTGGATACTTTTGGGACACACTTCGCATATTGCTCAGGTAAATGTAGGACGTGTGGTGTTGTAATTCCAAAGGGTTACCTTCCAACCCTCGACGGACTGGACTGGCTCCAGCAGGCCAGGACCGGCCCGTGGGACCCCTGCACTCGGTGCAGATGACTGCCGCCCTCGCTGTCTCCTCGATGAAGGAATCCACTACGAATGCCACTTTGGTTGAGAAGTTTAGCCATTCAAATAATCTAAAAACACTAGTGCTTCTGTCATGCCAATCTCGTAACGCCTCAAGAAATCGCAAGCACTGGGGAGAAAGTTGGGAGGAAGGAAAAGCGGGCCTCGCCAATTCTTCCGGTGGCGGAGATAGCAAGAGTGGGAAGAGGGGGCGAGTGCTTCGAGGGGGGAGGGGGCCGTGGAGCGCGTCGACATTAGCGAACATGGACAATTCCCAACTATGTGTAACTCCGCGAATTTGCTCTACAGCGAACATTTCAAAGGGGGTCAGATCCATATTGTAGATAGTGACAAAATTGATTAGGGAAATGGATGAAAGAGGGAAATGGAAGAAAGTGCAAAGAGAATGAATTAGGGTGGAATAATATAAAAAACATGATATGAGAAAGGCTATTCCACGTATGCAAATGCAGATAGCAATATTTAAAATTATTATGATACACTATTATAGACAAATAACTTTAGCGCAATAATATATTCATACACATCCATTTCTTAACGTTATGACATTGTAATAACATGTCCACACTTACGAGGGTGGTTTGAAAGGTTCTCGCAATCACCACCAGATGTCAGCGCTTGAGAAACCAGTTTACCACGTAGTAATAGGTAATCCTTAATGAGTAAACACGTAACGTGTCAGTGCTCTGGGGAGAGATATGTGGTGAGGACCCCTCTCTGTTGTTGTTCCCGTCTACTGATTTGTGAAGATGGTAAATATTGAAATTCGAGCAGTGATTGAATACTTCGCAAATAAAGTTATCAAAGCAATGGAAATACATATCGACTTTCAGAACACTCCAGGGGACTCTGCTCCTTCGTATCCAACTGTTTCCAAGGGGACAAACGAGTTTGGTCGGGACAGCTTTGCATGATGATCCGCGTGGTGATCGGCCAACATACGCCACAACCCCAGAAATTATTTAAAAAGCGCATAAAATGGTCATGGAGAATCACCGATTGAAAGTGGGAGAAATAGCTGATGTCATCTGAACGGGCTTATCCCATTTCAACGGTGGAATTGGATATGAGAAAATTATTTGTTAGATGGGTGCTGCAACTCTCAACGCAGGATTACAAACGCATTGGAATAGAAATTACCTAACAATTTTTGACCCGTCTTAAGAGCGACCAACAAGATTTTCTGCACTGGTTTTTGACCACAGATAAAACTTGGGTCCACCCAAGAGACAAAGCATCAGTCAAAACAGTGGAAACATGTTAATTCACCGCCACCAAAGAAAGCAAAGGCAATACGGTCGGCTGGAACGGAGATGGCGTCAGTTATCTGGGACGCAGAAGGGATTCTACTGATAGATTATCTTCCTACTGGTGAAAAAAATACTGGACAATACTACGCTAACCTTCTGGACCAACTACCGCAAAAGATGCACGAAAAAGGGCCAGGTTTGACAAGGAAGAAAGTTATCTTTCATGAAGATAATGTACGCCCACACATAAGTGTCGTTGCCGCGGCAAACATACGTGAAGTAATATAAGAATGGTTGCCACCCCCGCCTTATTCGCCTGATTTGGCTCATTTAGATTTCCATCTCTTTCTCAAGCTCAAATTTTTCTCGGTGGATGGAGACTACCTTCAAACAAATATACTCTCTGCCGAAGTAGACTGGTATTTTGGAGACCTGAAGGAATCCAATTTTCGGGACGGGATAAAGATATTTAAACATCGCTGGACCAAGTGTGCAGGGAGGCTACATCGAAAAATAAAAAAAAATCATGGAGGTAAGCTATTTATTTCTCTTCCATTCCGAGAACTTTCCAGAATACCCTCGTAATATGACCTATTCCAAAAGGCTCTCATACAAATATGTCAATATATATTGATCCTGCAAAACATTTGTTATTTTTCGTGAAAACTAAAGGAATGTTCATTGTTCAGGGTGTTGCTTTACCAAACGTTGTTTTCAATGTGGACTTGGAAAGATTGTTTGAATTCTTGAAGTTACGAATGGATGGATCGATGTACTATGTACACCTAGACTCTCCTTCTGTCTTTGATATTATCTCATAGATGAAATTTATATTTTTTATACGGGTACTACATCGTGCAAGAGCCATAATTTTTTAAATAATAATTTAAAACATTTTTGTTATTATTAACAGATTAAATCTCTTGCAATTAATTGGAAGGAGTCAGTGATGTTGAAAATGTATTATTAGCCCCATCGTACTATGCACGTTTGGAGTGATCATGTCTATAAAATTAGAGATTTAAAATGTCATTTTTCCACGAACCATTAGGGATCATAATAGCATTGTTCGACCGCAATAGGGTCATATTCGGGTCAAAATTAATCAGGTGTGCATTTACCCCCTGCCACGTACCTTATCGGTGGCTTGTGGGGTACTAATATAAATATATGTACACTGTATCTCTTTTACCTGCCTTCTTTTAATATCGACCAAACACATTCTTTCCTGTTGATTCATTTCTCATACCGATTCGTTTGTTAACCCCTACCATCTCTCCTTGGCATAACCACCGTCATTAAAAAAATGGGTGTTTTAGCGGACGATGTCACCACAGAGGTTTAACCTTCAAACTTCATCGCCCGATTGTTCGATTCGGTTTGATTGTTAAGTACTGTAATCTACTGGTTAAGGCGTGTTATGAAAGGGCACAGACCGCACGACACAACGTGAACCCTGTTCACAACTGGCCCTTCCGCACATTCTCTTAATAACCCTTCATTCCGTCCACCAACCTCATGACACACATACACCCCGCTGCCTTAATACATTCTCTCCTCTCATACGTACAGGTCCTATACGCGCGTCCTCCACACCACCCGAGTGGCTCGATCCCACTCCGACTAATAGGAGCGGCGCGGGAAATTCAATCGCATTACTTTTGGAACGAATCCCGTTTGTCGAGGTCTTCAACACTCCATCGCCAACCGCAAAGAGGCTCTGCTGGCTTCGAGTGAACGTCTTCGCGGTGCACGAATTCGAGCGCCGCCACGTGTCCACTCTGCTCCTTTACATCACGCAAAGGTGCTGGCATGCGAGGGGGGTGGTCGCGGGGTGGATGGAGGAGGTTGTTGTAAGAGAGTGGGGATTGGGGGCGGGTGGCGCCAACCGGGCGCAGTGACTCAGCGGCGGAGAGGGTGGGGGCGGCAGGAATGAAGAGGCGGGAATGGAACGCGAGCACGCATGGCTGGGGGACCTTGGGGGGCGGGAAGGGACGAGGGAAGGGTTGGAGAGGGGCACCGCTCCCGGCGCACGTGACGCCAAGCGCCGGCTGCCGAGTCCCCCACGGGGTCGGATAAAGTCCTCGTCTCTCCTTACGCCCTCTCTCTCTCTCTCCCTTCGCTAAAACACGAAATGTTTGCTTCATCTTACACACTCATCCTCCGAGTGAGTGTGGTAGGGGCGTGAGACCACCGGAAATTGAAGTAATTATTAATTTTAACCTTTCGAAGCCATTTTATTTCTGAGAAGTTCGAATTATTGCACGCAATGATCTTCAGTCTCGTGGTAACAAACTGTGAAAAAGAGACCCTCGCACAACGGTCTCTTCAGGAGTATATTTCCCTGTGGGTTCTCAATTAAATCTCGAACGAAATTTTGACCTAATTATTCTTTTTGTAGTAAAAATTAATTTTTTGAAACTACTTTCGTAAATATTCTTGTGATATATCATAGAATCCCTCCCCGTAGACAACAACCTTGAAGTGGTGGAGAGCTTGTACGTTCTGATGACCTCTAGAACTGTGCTGGCGGCGGCAACGATATCTGCTCCTGGGTCAACCGTTAAATAGGTCGAAGGGTAAGTGCCTGATGGAAGGTAGGCCTCTCAGCGTCTGTTCCTCAGTGAGGCGGCTGCAAAGGTGTTTGACCCCAATGGGGCCATGAGTGATAGTGTCACGTTAAAGATACTATTAAGGAAGGCAACGGGCAATCACCTCAATGATTCATCACAAGAATGTCATGACGGGCACTATAAAGACATACTTTATGGTTGTGCGAAGTGAGATTGAAGGGCAGCGGGGATTACTTGAGTGATAGCTACAGTGTAATATACAGTGGAGAGGAAGAGAGGGTAGCGGTCGAAATAGTATTGAACAAAAGGCGTAGTAAACATAGAGCAAGCGACTGACAGAATATCACTATTCGAAGTAAAAGCGGAACCAATGAACTTGGTCATCATTCAGGTATACATGCAATGAGCAATCATGGAAGAAGGTCGGGAATAGGAGAGGAAGAGGTCGATAGGGTATACGATCTACTAGAGGACATGATCGTGGGTCTTTCTGGAGGGAAACAGATGTCATTTGATATTGATTGAGGGTTTGAACGCGGCAATAGACGAAGGAAGAGATGGTAGTGAGGTTGGGAACAACGCTTTGCATAGAAACACGGAATGTCCATAGGAGATAAGCATTGGAGTCCTGCAGGGGTTATTCACCACCAAAAGTTGCTTTAGACTCCACAAAAGTGGTGTTTATCAGCCACCATGTATTTATCACGATCAAGCAAAATTGTCGGCGATGATGATTTATCTATATAAAGACTCCATTGAAAGGGCAAGGACAGTATCATATCGATGCATCGTCAGTTGCAATTTTAAGACAGATTTCAAAAGCGAAAGTCAACCGAACACTTAGCTCAAGATGTTATGTTATATAACATAACATTTACAATTTACAGCATTGATAAGTAGAGTGAATTTTAGAAAATACGCGAATAATAAATTATATTTAATTTAAGGAAAAGAAAGAAAGCTGATAAAAGTTTTCGAAAAACGGTAATTTTGAAACTGTTGACTCCTAACAACCTTCATACAAAGCTAGGATCCGACATTTACATTTTAATTGCAGTTATGAAAGTATATGGCAGGAATGGACAACCGTTTTTGCCTGAAAGTGGAAAATGTCCCCCTGTTGACTCCAACTAGATGGCCTCTAACCGATTCTTTCGGCTTATCAATCGATGTCAATGCATCGCCCGGATGCATTGACATCGATTCGGAGTAGAAACGTAGAAACGGAGTAGAAACGAAATGTTTTACGCTACAGGAGACGCTATCCCCAGGGTCACATCAGTGGGCGAGTGGACACACATGAACCAAAGCATGATTTGTAGCCATAACAATTTCATACTCTTAGAGGAATTTTCCGATTTTCACAATGAAAAGTTATCAAGGGTACTCCTTATTCTCCACGTATTTTCTCAATATGAATGTTATTAACATTGAAACTATTATGTAAGGAATATTATGTAGCAAATATCAATATAGATAATATACGAGGATAATATGTAATATACTTTTCGTAAATAACAATGCTTTATGAAAATATAAACTGCGTATTAAACGGACTATTTTTTTTTCTTTGGGTTCTGCTCTTTGACATTCGGTCGCCCCTGACGAATCTCATACGGTTAGTCCTGACTCCGAGTACTATTCATTTTGTCTCAGAACAAAAATTGAGGATCTCTCCAGCTATCTGGTTTCGAACAACTCATTTTCCGTATTTTCGCTATTCTCATGTAAATTCTCTAACTTGGCTATCCATGTATAAATTTCACCGCCGTGATGAAGGAAATTCACTTTTCTTGAAATTTACTTCGGAATAGGTGGTTTACTGTGACCCATTTTTTCATTGCTATTCATATTCTTCCAAAATGAAATCCAAAAATGTTGAATTTCAATATTGATGTATTATTTGGCGTTTAAAAGAGAACTAGAGCACTGGAAGGGGAAAATTATTTTTTCACAAAGAAAGTTTTTTCCATTCTCGAGCCCATCGGCGAAATTACTGCCTCATAAATAATACAAAGTAGTCTATTAAAACTCTTCGACCTTATTTGATTTCAATTCCCTTAATGGGTTTTATTTCTCGCGAGTGACTAAGCCCTTCATAATTTATCCTCATTTACGCCATATTCTCTACGTATAAGCTGGTTGACCTGAAATATCTTCACCATATAGTTCCTCCATATAATCCTTCTTTCTCTCTTGAGTCTTCCATGGTTCATTTAACGATTTCCCCCACATGTATTTAATTCCATGACCGGATTTTCCCTTCCTATTTCCAGGAAATGCTTCCTTCCTGTATATCACACCAATTTTACTCTTCCTTTGTTAACTTTCCAATTCCTCATACTGCGTCTTTCACTTTGCTTCTTTCACTTTATTTATTTCCCTTCTTAGTTTGTTATTTAACTCTTTTAACTTTCTCTTGTTTCTTCTATAGTACCCAGCTCCCTATCCTCACCCATCATTACTCTACAGCCTGTTGGTATTCCCTCTTTATTGTCCCAGTTAATGCTTCTACGTTCCATTTCCTGAACCGCCCTCCTTTTTTAATGTTTTTTTTTGAATTGGACGCTGCAATTTACTTTATAACTACTAAATTGTGAACAGAGTCCGCATCCGCTTCCAAGAAACTGTGCGAATTAATCACACTGTTCATAAATCTGTACCTAGAAATAATATAAAATAATTGTTGTCTTCCTGGATCCACCGGCATTTTCCATGAATGCCTAAGCCTTTTCTGGCGTAATAATCAAGAGTTGGTGATGATTAAGCCCTATCGTCTACAGAACTCTATTGCTTTCTCCCCGCGGTATTCCTTGTTCCTAACCCACAGACCGCTGCTTCAATACCATCTCTTCCTTCGCCTGACATCGCGTTCATATCCCCAATAACTATCAATTTTGGCCCTCTAAGAACACCAGGAGCATCGTCTAACTGTTCGTATACCCTATCGACTTCTTCCTCAATATGGTTTCTTGGTGGCATGTAGAACTGGACTATGCCCAAGTCCGCTGGTTCAGCTTTTATTTCTACTTATAATTTTTATCGCTCGCTTGCCCTATATTTACTAAGCTTCGTCCTACATTTTTTCTTAATATTTTGCCACCTCCCGACGGGTCTTTTTCCATCTGCTGAATATTACTCTATCACTATCACTCTCACTCCAGCAGTCACCGCTATTATTCCATCTCACTTCCCATATCCCTAAAATATCTATGTTTCCCTCTCCATCCCTTGCTTTATATTTCCTTAGTTTCCTACCCAAAACATCGCCCTAACATTTCAGGTCTCTTTACTAACTTGTTCGGTCCTCTCCTGTGTCTTCTATACCTCTGCTGTCTCTTTGATGAGACATTCCTCAATGAGCACACCAACAATTCATTAAAAAAACGCACTTAAAATTTATGTAATATTTACATAATTACAAAAATTTACGATAAAAATAGAAACCCATTCAATTTTATAAGTGAACAAAAAATAAATGGAAACGTACATTTTTACTATCGAGTACTCTATGCATACTAATCAACAAAAAATTATGCCAAGACCCAATCGACTATATAGCATAGATTTTATGAGCTGACTCGGCACTCATCGATTGTTATCGATCGAAATACCAAATCGAGTCAAAATGGAAGGCAAGTATATTTTAAGCTGTCCTCAAATTCCGTTCAGCAGTAGCCACGCCAAAAGCAGCTAAAAAACTAAAATAAAGATTTCGCTGTTAATGAGTCCGAAGGAAAAGTTTATGGATCGAATGCTTACTAAATTAATCGACCAGGAACTCCACGACTGCGAACGATATTGATACGTATAATATATATTATTAATACGTATATATATGTATGTATATATATATATATAATATACAGGTATATATAGTATATATAGCATGCATTGATACTTACATGGCATTACTACGAATTGCGGTTCGATATTGTGTCAATCACCCTCATCTCACTTGATGGCAACGCTGCGCAGGCCCAATGGAGAGGTGTCCGAGGCAGGGGAGTGTTGTGGACTGGGTGCAGCAGTGAGGGGAAGGCTGAATGGGAAAAAGAAATATTTCGACGAATGTCACTCTCCCACCTACTACTGCATCGACAATCGTCCCGATTCGTCATCACGTAACCTTTGTAATCCAAAATAGGAATCTTTCCCTTGAGAACATAAATAAAGACCGACTGCTTTCCCCTCCGCAAGAGGGCGTGATTAGAAAATGATGACATCAGATTTAGAATGTTTTCAGCAGTAGTCTTCCATCGGGTTAGGGTAGGTTTTTAATAGACCTCTACACCACTTGATGGTGCTCCTAAACCCTAATTAATATGACACAAATCTCCGAAAACCCAATAATACATATTGATAGAGGTGGTACCATCCAACTCCCTTAATTCTATCCAATGTGTCAATTCTTTCCCTCTCTCTACCTCGTTTTTCCAGCAGTCTCTTTCCTCTAACAGCCTCTCCATCGTCCAATTTCCTCTTGAATTATTTCCGGCATCTTCATGTCTTGCATTCTTTGGATTTCTCAAACAGCCGGCACTCTCCCCCACTCACCATGCCTATCTTTGGTTTCTCTTTCCGCCCATCTTATGATTTCCATTCCTCCCCACTCTCTCACTTACGCGAAAGCCTCCAAGCTTCGCTTATACACTCGCCATAAAGGAAACTTTTATAAAACATGCAAAACTAGGCTCTATATTTAAAGCCTTGATATTATTTTCTTTGGATATTTAATCAAGTTATCTGTCATCAACTCTGCTGTAACGATTTCTTCCGAACCTCATGTGTTTCTTCCTTCAATGGTACTATGACCACCCTCTTCCTCAACACTTCTTGAATACGTGAAATATTGTACCTTTTCTATTTTGCTCCCACCAGCTTTAATGGTTCAGTGAGATTTCCTAATTCTAAATAATCTTATTACCTTCGTTATATGATTAATCTGGAGCCAAACGAAAGGCAGTCCATGAAGCGTCTGTTCCTCAGTGAGGCAGCTACAAAGGCGTCTGATCCCAGTGGGGCGGCCATTGAGTGATGGTGTCACATTAAAAATACTATCACGAAAGGCAACGGGAAACAACCTCAATAATTTATTCCGAGACTTTTAATACTGGTACCATAGTGAAAATGAGTCCTGGAAACTGCGGGACTCGGTCCAATCGGCCGTGTGTCATGGCCGGCAGCGGGGGGGCCAGGCTCCCCCGGTCCTCATCAATCGAAAACCTTGCAAAACAGAATCGACAGCGAAAGCAGCACGGAAGAGGACTAAAGAAAGAGTCTTAAAAAAATACTCAAAATGTTGGGACGATGATGAGAAGAGGAAAGTGAAAAATTATGAAGGAGGGCATGGAAAGAAGAAACATGTATTTTTGGGGCCTTGCGAGGTGAGAAGGGAGGATGGTGGTGTTTACTGAAGTGATATTTACTTAGTAGCTTGTTTATTGTGTTTCTTTCCTTGTCTCTTTTACCCCCCTTTTTATTACAGAAACATAGATAATTACTACTGCCCAATGAATTATGTATCAACTTCTTTATTTTAATTTTGAAAGTGTTAAAATGCCTTGGCTAATTTTGTTCGACGAAGGCACCGACATTTCGTGCCCCTCGGAGACATCAGATCACGACTTTAATGCCTAATTTACGACGGCGGATGACGTTTGGGATTTACTTCGCAAAGCGGTATTGAGCAGTTTTAATGGACGTGAAGTAAAAATAGCGACGTTTTGGTTAAAATCATTGGAACGTTAAAAGAATACCTTATAAAGGTATTTCTAACCACCACCACCTACCACAATATTGTTATCATCTGAAAAAATTGATTATTTTTTTCCAATTCTTGACTCGGGAATCCGATTTTTGAAGGTCTCAACGTGGCAAATAATGATTTTCCCCTAACCAATCAATTCTAAAAGTATATTCCCTGGTTCGTGAATGTCAAATCTGACTAAATATTTCATAGACTATCGTCCTCGTAAATGCAGACTCCCCTTCGATTTCTCAAAACCTTATCTAGATATACTATTTTAATATTAACCGTCTAGTAGCCCAAATGGCTCGATAATTTTATCTTCGGTTAACTACTTTTCCGTGACAGCAATTATTTGGCGCCGTGGCAGTAGTTGTGTACCGGGCGGAAATATGGTCACTGCAGCTGGAAGATAGGCACAGAACCATGATCACCGAGGCAGGAGGGTAGGCTTTTGAATATAGATTGGAGACTTTTGAAATGTTGGTATGGAGGAGAATGGAGAAGGTAAAATGGACAGAAAGGGAAAAAAAACCACGAAGCATTTTATGGTGGGCGAGACTAGGGGTGATATTTGGGAGAAATCATGAGGCAGGAAAAACGGGTGAAAAGCATTTTGATCGGCAGCGGGATGTTGAAGAATATGATAGAGGGGAGAATGTTAGGCAAACGAAGAAAGCTAGGCATAGGATAGGGATGTTGGACGGGATGAAGGGAGGAGGGAGGTACACAGAGATGAAGAGGGACTTATTGTAGAGTGGGATGCGGGGCTGTTTTTGGCTAGGATATACTTACCTTAACCGGTAGATTACCAAAACAAATCCTATGAAAACTTATCCATATCAGATTAATTAAGGATAGTTATTCGTACCCCCACCATCACGTTTGAGTTGACGTTCCCATTCCGATTTCACAAATATTTGATCTCCGTTCCCATTTGAAGATCACGAGTCCTGGAGAAGAGCTTACGCCTGTAATATGCGAAGTGTTCGATCAGGTAGTTGGAAAGATCCGGCGAAACCTGCCACTCAAGGTCAAAAGTGTGGGTAATTCACTCTTGCCCAACCCGGCGGACCTTTCTCAAGTCACATGCATCTATAGAAATAAGGAAGAGTAAGACCAAAGGTGACGAACTCGTGTTTTTTGTGTTACCAGACAAGTGAATTTCCATACCAACGCGAGGTCCCCGGAGCCCTCTTTCCAGTGAGCTCTTCTAGTCGGCGTGCTTCTGATTAGTTCTCTTTGAGGAATTCGTGCACCGAGTACGTACGCCATGAAACAGTTGGGAAATTCCCGTTTTGTTCTTAGCAGTCGTAAAGCGAAACTTTGCCCTTTACCAACGGAATACGAAGGTCATACGAAAGAAGTCTTTCAGGAAACGCCTTGCACTCTTGTGATTTGTGTGATAAATTACTCATACGGTGGCGTGGAGCGCCAATCTGGTAATCTGTGAGCTGGGCGGCGAATTCGATCCAGACAGTACTCCTGCGTGGATCAACCTGACCGCTGCCGAAGGATTACTTTCAAAAAACGCCATTAACAATCCTTTAAGGTATTTCTGTATTAGATGAATTAAATGGAAGGAATTACTCGATTATTATTGACGGACATTACCCCGGCACTTTTGACTAGAATACTTTATGGACGGCTGCCGATTGCAAAGCTAGCCATGTCACATATTCCAAGATAGTGCGGGTGGTGCCGCAACAGTAACTTTTAACGGAATAATCCGCTGATTTGCATTTCAATGCAACAATTTCAGAGTGTAAAAATCATTCCCAAAATTTCAGAGTTTAAGGGAACGCCTCGATAGCTTAACTGGCTAAAGCATTCAGCCGGATATTGAGGGATCCGTATTCGGATCCCAGTCAAGGCGAATAATTTTTACCCTCTGGAATTGTTGCATGTCACATATGTCGCATCCCAAGGGGCGTTCCCTGTCCGACGTTACCAAAAGCCTCCTTGTTAGTTATTCTGGGCTCCTGAAATAATTCCCTTCACCCTTACCAGACCTGGCACACCCACTTCCATCGACTCTCTCTTATACCCGTGCATTGTTCCTTTAGACCCTGAGACATTATATTCCTCATCTTGAAGATAATAAATCTGGACTCTCACATATCTCATTTTCGACCGCATTCACTTTCATGTTCCATCCCTCAAACCACATACTCCTAATTCATATATGCTCGTAACAGTTGGTCATTTCCACTCTTATTCATTCCCTCACTGTGACAATGTGACTGTGAATATAGACACGTCGAATTAGTGCGACGTCTTGCGTGAATGCGGTGCCATCAGTTCGCAGCACAATTTCGATGCAAATGGACATTTTTTTTAAAGGATTTTATGTTCTGTCGAATGGTAATGCTTCAAGGCAAACATTGCACCGTCAATCAGAAAAAAGTGTTCATCAAATTGATCGGTTTAAGAGAATGCTGGTACGAGCAGTTGACCCAAAAAGGCTTAATTTAGAAGGGAATAAGGGTCAGTTTCCGGAACATTCGGGAAGTTCTAAGCGGAGTTACCTGGGCACTTGATAGTGACGGACAAGCTGTCCCTTTTACGAGTTTCTAATCGAATGTATGCACTTCCTAGTCATTCACCGATATTACATGGTGTTTTGCATTATATTCTTGAAAGAGTAATGTATTACCATCCTATTCACTTCACCTTCTATTACTCAGCGTGCAGTCATTCCCATACATATATATAGCATCTACTAAGAGACATTGTTTGCTTGCCTATTTTACACTCAAACAACAAATGACTTCCCTGTAAAGAAGGTGGATTTCGAAAGTCTAATTCACACACTCGTTAAAGAGTACGTTTCAGTCAAACCGGTACTTAAAATATATTTACATATTCATATACATAACACTCCGCAAGCCGCCACAAGGGCGTGTGGAAGGGAGTGTAAGGTCACCAGCGATGTATGCACAATCACACTCGACCACGACCACGTCTTCGATGGATGGGTCCCACCCGTTTGGATGGATGGGACCCTCTTCGTTTACCCTCCTGCTCCGATGAGATGATAGCCCACCTCCTCAGCGTATATATGTGAGCGGAAATATATAAATAGGGGGAACATGACGAAAATAGTGTAATGAACAATCATTAATCCTCGACGCAATACGAGGGCAGTCCAGCAATTAACCGTCCTTTTTGTGTAGCGTGAAAAGTAGTGGAGGGAGCCGAATGATCGCTGTATTGACGCACACAGTAGGTCAGTACGCCTCGAGCTGCAGTGATTGTAAAGTTGCAACGCTTGTCGTTTGTTTACAATAGTGAGTCAAAATAAACAATGCAATTGGAATTCCCGCGAAATGTGAAGCTCGTTTAGTGATTAGGTTTTTACTTATAAAAAACATCAAAGCCGCCAACATTCATCGGGAAATTTCTCGCGTGAAGTGATCGCAAATTCCCATGAAAATAACAAAAGTGACCGCCCGTCTATGATGAACAATGAACTGCAACTGAAAATTGACGAAACGTTTGCGAAAACCGGTGTTTTACGATAACTGAAATCTTTAGAAAGTTTTTCACGGATTTCGACGGCTCTGTTGCATGGAAACACGACTGAAAATTTAGGCTGCCACATGTTTTGTGCTTTTCTCGAGGAGAAATTTCAAGATGCCGTCATCGGTTGGGTGCGATCTCAGGCGGCGGAATTTAATGCTGAAGGAATTTGAAAATTAGTTCAGGGTAATGACAATTGTTTAAATCTATTTGGCGAATTAGTGGAAAACATTAGAGATATTTAGTTTTGAGATGAAAATAATAAATTTTCTGTATCTATTCCAGTGTATTTTTACAGTATAACGGATATTACTTTCTGGGCAGCCCTCATACAACGCATTTAGTCTATAAACCAAAAACACAGTAATCAACCCGAAGGTCGGTTTGGTAGGTGATGGTAGAGTTCATCCAGTACTAAGGCGCGTATACGGCGTGTGAAATTCACACTTCAGGGTAGGTGGGCCAGTTCCTTTCCCTGTGCTGGTTATGGTTTCCCAGGAAGATCTTGTACCCGAAAAATCCCCTTTTGGAGATCTTTTATGTATATGTAGATATTTTTTCAGAAGTATATGCAAGTATGGAAAACCGATGGTAGCAGATTAAGGGAAAACAAATTTTCAGTGGGGAAGGTGGGTAGATTCCGATTCTCGAATCCCTGAGCATCATACATTGATTCATAAATGTTTTGCTTTTCATTGCGAAAATGATTTACCTGATTAAATGAAGGCAATTTAAATACCAAGAAGGTTAATCTCACTCCTATCCATGACTAATTTCTGACATGCTTCGGTTATATATATCTCGATGATATACTTTTGTTCTTCACCCTCAATTACCATGTCAAGTCCGTCTCCGAGGTCCTTATCATTGCTAGCCGACGAAAATAGCGAAGGAAAAAAGCCTCGTACGCCTCCTGTAGGGCGGCGCCCGGAATGCTGCTAAGCTCCCTCGCCTGTTGTGACGCTTCCCCCGAGCCGTGATGACGTCCTTTCAGCACGGATTTGAGGTGGGGGAAGAGGAAGAAATCTGGTGGGGCAATCTGGTGGCTGAGGCAGGGACTCGTATGGCCGAGAAGTTCTTGGCAGATCCGCGTGTGAGTTTCCTTTTGTTCATCCGAGAGCACTCACGGCACCAACTTCGCACACACCTTTTTCATACCCATGTTTTCGGTCACAAGTCGATGCACATACATTTTAGGGATGACAAGTTCATCAGAAACCATTCGAGCACTTAATATGTCTGTTAATTAATTAAGTCTGTCCAACAAAGCTCTTACTCTTGTTAGAATTTTGTCACTTTTTGAGGTCGAAGGGCGGCCTGAGTGTATCTCTTTCCCGGTTTTTCCCAGTTTCACGCAAAATGCGATGGCGTAGCACTGTTCCAATAACCGGTTCATGATGGAACGTAACGAGGCCAAGTTATAGAGGTTTCGCAAACGAACGATCCGCACTCCGTAAAGCAAACTGAACCGGCTTCCAGCCTTTCTTGAGACTCCCATCACTCGAACCCAGCCAGAGAAACCGCCGCCCGTCTGTCCGTCTATCAGGGAAAATGTAGGTCACACACTACTTTTAAGACAGACCTTGTACATTCCCGGTCTAGGTTTCCTTGTTGGATTCAGCGTATTTCCATCTTCCTCCTTATTTCATAATCTACCGTTTGAGGTAGTTGTTGAATGGACACAGAGAGTACATTCCCACGTTTCTTACCCTAGCCTAACAAAACAAAACCTGACTCCCCACTGCACAATAAACCCTTCATTCATGCTGCAAACTTATTTCCTCCTGAGAATCGGGAGGAAATAAGTATGCGGAATCCCTCTCCCACCCCACTATGCCTAGCACTTTCTCGTTTGTTTTCCTTTCTGTCCACTTCAGCTTCACCATCTTTCTCCACACCCTAATTTCAAAAGCCTCCAGTCTACGCTTAACATCTTGCCTCAATGACCACATTCCTGAAACATACAAACTCACACTCAGCACTAAAATTTTCATTGTCGTATCTTAACCTCCTTACAAATGGCCCTGTCAACTATTCTCTCCTCCTTGTGAAAGCTTCTTTGCTTAACACATTTCTTCGTACTCAAGTAGAATATCAGTGAAACTCATAGTGATAATTATTCGTTGAATGTAAATGTAAAAAAAACCTTTGTTTTGTATACATTTACAATTTACAATTTACTGTCTCGTATCCCTAATCCCTCAACAATTCATCCTTGCAAATCTAAAGCGCCATTACTTCGGTTAGTGCGCCGAATATTCTCACACCAAACCCTCCGCAACAAACTCTCAATGGTGGTTTAAGGCCGGAAGGGAATCCCTCAACGCAAACGTAAAGTGGATAATCGTCATTGAACTCGTTCCTGGGCTCTCGGTCTCTCATTATAGACGTTATTTCTGAAGCAACATTCGAAGCCGCCTGAACAGGTCCTCGATTAATATGGCGTGCCTCAAGCCTTGCGCCGTTTTCCCAATCCATGTTCTCAAGTACACACATCCCATTACTATTCTCACGAGTTATGCAGCCTGGCCGCCTTTGAGGCGGTCCCTCTCTTTCGTTGAAGTTCCGTTGAGGCCTACTTGGCCAATCTACCTCCTTCTCGAGGAATAAAACCGAATTTCCCCGCTGAGGACGTCCCCTCGTTCTTTCTGACGTGTTTGCAATGGCCTAAAAGCTCTTTTAAGGTTTCAAGCCCCGTGATTCCTGCTACTTTCAACAAATTTTGAGTATGGAAGGGAATTGGTTGGTTGAATAATATTACTTCAGTTTTCTCAAACAGTTAATCACACGGGCGAGCAGCTTTCACCTTTTGCAATATGCGGGTAGTCTGTCATCGTTTGGCCGGAAGATTCCTGTGGTTCACGTGAATTATTGAATCTTTACTCGTATTGCGGATTGATATCTCCTTAAAACTTCTTTTGGAATTAAATTTAGATTTCTGGGAACTAAAATATCGTCTTATGCCATGTCCGTGACGTTCCCTCCAGTAACGAGTATGTAACACAAGCCACCTAAACACCTGGTACCTTCATTAAACAAAGATAACTTTCTAATGTCCTCAAAAAAGGGATAAGAGTGTTCGTCCACTTCTCACTTTAAGGTTAATTTAAAAATACCGTTTATTTTGGGTGTCCCCGTTTCTTCGTAATTGATCTACTTCTGCTCTGAAGGATGCGATGTTAGTTTACAAAACTTCCCTTGCTCGTCCGATTGGCGACTTGCTTTGAGTTAAGGTTTACCTATCTTAATCACTAAAAATTCGCACGAAATTCATCACGATGTCAATCCTCCCTAATCTTTGAAAATTCATTCACAACTTTGAGTTGATTCCTCATTACACTTTGTTAAGAAACCGCGACATCATCTAATTTCTCATTTTGCTCTAAATACGTTCTTCGATATCTCGTGGCCTTTTCGTTCCTTTTGCATTCCAAGCCATTAACCATTTTAACCAGCAGCGGTTAAGTATCCTCCGTTGGTGTGGATAACGGAACCTTTCTCTTCTACTATTTCGACTTTACGTTTTCTGTCGTTTAAGCTGCTGCATTAGGCTGGCTAATCCGGGCGTTTATGGTAAATTTATAGCATTTATCGACTCGAAAGACCCATTGGATAAATGTGATCCCCTGAAAACTTTAAAATTATCACACCGCCGCATCCCTTAATATACACTTTAACAATCACCGCTACTCTTGCAGCCCTTCTTTTGCATCGATTATTCTACCAGTTCCCAAACATACCACTTTCCGAAATGATTCTTTTAAGGATTGATAGAATGTGCCAATTATTGCCTGCCTTCCTCCCTCGGACACACCGTTAAAGCTGAAAACTTACGAGTAGGCGTGTCTTTGGGTTCTGGGAGCTTGCTCGGTCCCCGGTCTGAACCTTGCCCACTGCTGGGTACACCCTCCCACTTCCCGCCAATTCTCCCTCCCGACATTGGCCGCCGAAATACTTCTCATTCACCTGCACTCCACTCTCGCCCTGCACCCAAGCAGTCAGTCTTCTTCCTTCGGGTGAATATCGCCTTGTGCCGCTGAAATATTAAGAAAGCAAAATTGCGAGTATCCCTTTTTAACCCCCCCTTGGCTGTGTGGGTTAACCGTATCTACCCACATTTTTCAATTTTCAGCACAATTATTTATTTTATATTTATCATTTTATTATGCCATGTTTTGTGCATAAGTATTTTGACTTCTTTATATGAAAAAATTACCCAGTTCAACCGAGAAATTTTGAAAATCTTTACTCTGTCTGTTGGGGTCTGGTGGGGTACCTTAGACCGGACCCTACAGGTGCCATTGATACAGGTTGTAGCGGGTTGAACTCATTTTGGAATGCGTATCCTGAAATGTGAATAGGAAACTGAAGATTATGTGAAAGGAAATACGACTCATGCTGAAACACTTTTCATGCTTAACGCTCTGCAAATGTGTGTGAAAATTGTAAGTTTTGGTAACACTCATGAACACATTCTAAATACTGTAAACATTTCTTATGCTTGAGCTCGGGATTTGGGAGGTGGGCCGGTGTAGATTGGAGACTTTTGAAATGTGGGTGTGGAGAAGGATGGCAAAGGTGAGATAGAAACAAGTGAGAAAGTGCTAGGCATGGTGAGTAAGGAGAGAGAAGGGATCGTTGGGAGAAATTCAAATGAGGCACGGAAGATGGAAGCAGAGAATTTTGATTTAGGATGGGATGTTGAAAACTATTAGAGGGAAGAACGTTAAGAACACTATGAAGGGACAGGATTGGTATGTAGGACAGAATGAAGGAAGAAGAGAAGTATGTGGGATTGCAGAGGGGTTTAATAACAATAATGGTTGGAGGTTTGATTCTTGTGGAACAGACAAGGAAATGTATCGCTCGGTAAAGTACACCCATTCAAAAGCTCCCTTAGCTGGTAGAATACTATATACATATATTGACATGCTGCATATATGTATGTATGTAAACATATTATATATATATATATATCCAAACCGATCTTCGGGTTGATTTCTGTGTTTATGATCATAAACCCGAAGATCGGTTTGTTTGTTGATGGTAGAGTTCACCCAGTATTAAGCCCGACGGCGTGTGGAAATCTCACATCAAGGTAGGGGGGCCAGTTCCTTTCCCTGTTCCGGTTATGGTTTCCCAGGAAGATTCGGTGCCCGTAAAATCACATAGCTTGGGTGGAGCTGCAGGCGCCCAGAGAGGCTTGCCCGGGAATTGAATCCAGACCCGGAGTTCGGTAGTCCAACGCTCTACCCCTGGACTACCGCGACCAACACACATATGCATATATGTATGTATATGTGTATATATATATATATATATATATATATATATATATATATAATTACATATACACATACACGCTTATTATGCGCTATACATTATTATATATTCCCTGGTACCCTTGGGGTATATGAAAGAGACATTTCGGTGGAATTTCTCTCCATTTCAAGTGAAAAGAGAGAGAGAAATTAAATCTTTCAGGATTAAATTTACCATTACTGTAATTTCCTGTTGCAATGAAAAAATGTTATTATTTTATCTTTCTAATATACTTCAATTAATAAATCTAACCCCAAAAATTTTCGACATCTAACATAATATTGCAGGGTAAACTGCATCAAATGGGCAGTTGACAATGGCGATGAGATGAAAATAAGATACCCTACTCCAGTGCGCTTAAACTTGACCACTAAAATATGCATGGGAATTATAGAAAATGGCAGCCCTAAACTCTTAAATAATTACGGAAAAAGATTCCCTTAAGAAATTTAATGACCGAAGCCGAAGAGGGGAACTTTTAGGGAATTTTCATTCTTATTTTTATCTGGGAAAACATGATGGAGAAAGAGAACATTAGATAAATGGATTATTTTGCTCTGAATTCTCTGGTAAATTCGAGGGCATGTTTCAACAATTTCCCACATTGACGGGTGATAAATTTAATAAAATTGAAATTACATAAAGGCGTCTTACTTTAGGAAGCATCTATTAAATCGAAACTAATCTATCTATCTCGTATATATCTTTCAATAGCCTGCATTAAAGAAACATATGGATGTTAAAATATGATTTCATGGAATATTTCCGGAGGTTAATAGTGTATAGAAATTGATGGAAGTATGTTCAAAATGGAAAGTTTCATTGAACATATATCGTAACTGTCAATTAAAGAGCAAACAGCAGTAACAAAAAAACTGGAAAATTTAAGATAACTTAACTAGTGTACCATGGGTACCTCACTCAGCTGTTCGCGTAACTCAGAAAAGCACATCCATGGAACAGAAAGGAACTACACTTCTTTGCTGTCGGATATCAAGGACTTATAAAGAGATGTGATGAGTGTGTCCGAATGCACTGGGTGAATACATAGAAATGTGAAATAAATTGAAGGAAGTTACTTTGATTATTATTGCCTCTGCCTCTATCCAGTTTTGCGAGTTATTTATTGACTTACCCTTGTAGGTTGGCAGTGGTTTTGTCGTTGGAGCGAATAGGGAAAATATCAATAAGAATATGCTCTAAGGATAAGGCACGTCAGGGAAGTAATTTGCGCAAATGAACAGAATGCCGTTTTTCGTATTATGGGAAATTGAAGGGGTGAATATAAGGTTTAGCATTTCTCGTGTAGGAGGGAGACAACTACGTCGGATATGAGAGGCCCGAAGACGTGGTAGAAATCCATTCAGGGAATCAGGGTTATTGCAGATGCGGTGGCCTCGGATGGGAAGGGAATACTGACTCGATTGTTTCGTGTGCCAAGGTTGGCAAATATTTAAGTGAAGATACAGCTGTTTAATTTTGGGTTTAATATGGGATGCGCTGGGGACTTCGTTTTTAAGAGGGAGATTTGGACATTTAGAATTATGATTGGGGTGGAGGGAATGGTGAAGGTGAAGGAAACTGAAGATATTGTACTGAGAGAAGAGATAAATGCTTCCAGGGAGTCTAAACCATGTTGCCCAACGAGAAAACTGTAATCTTTAAGTTTAATTTCCAAAATAAGGGTTAAGGGTATTGTAAGGAACTGTGAGGGACGCCGCAACAGTAACTTTTAACGGAGTCATCCGCTATAGTGCATTACGATGCACAAATTTGAAATTCTAAAAATCATTGCCCTTGACCGGAATCTGGGTTCCAATCCCGGTCAAGGTGAATGATATTTACTCTTTGATATTGCTCCATTGCAGGCGTTTAGGCGTGTGAGGGGGGAGAAAATTTTCTTCGCAGAGATCGAGGAAGAGATTGGCGTAAGAAAGGCTCATCCTACCTCCAACGGCGCAGCCTTTCTTATCGATGGTAGTGGCTATTGTTAAATGTGAAAACTATTTATTTAAGAAAAGAGAGAATTTCCATCCATCTTTTCTGTCTCCCAATGATTTCTTCCAACAATCCTCTCTCCTCCCCAACCATGCCTAGTACGACATCACGACAATGCGCCGTCTCACACCGCGCTTGTCGTGTCGGACTTCTTGGCCAAGCACGGCGTGGCAACGCTGCCGCACCCGCCCTACAGCCCGGACTTGGCACCACCGGACTTCTTTCTGTTCCCGAAGATAAAGAGGAGTTTGAAAGGAACGCGATACGGGACTTTGGACGCCGTCAAAGAGGCCGTGACGACGTGTCTTCGAGAGGTTCCCGATGATGCCTTCGCGGGAGCGTTCCAGGAATGGGAACGCCGCTGGAACAAGTGTATCGACTCACAAGGGAGGAATATAGGATTTTGAGGAATATTAGCTTAAGATATGTAAAAGTGTAATAATTTTTTTTTCCTGAGCTCAGTACACTTATTTTCCGGACGAACCCTGTACCTCTGAAAAATATTCAACAGCGCCGGGATTTGAAACCGCGCCCTCAGGGTGGGAAGCCAGTACGATAGCCACCGCACCAAAGTATTTGGGATTCAGCGAAGAAAGGGATGATAAAAAGTTAGATACAGCTCGAAGAATATTCTCTATATTTTAGACACATTGCCATGAAAGGATGTGACAGTTGACTACGGAAGTGGAGGAAAACGTGTAATAGTCGCGCCAGGAAAGAGGATAGCAAACTTGACAAATTCATTAAATGCAGAGCACCTCAAGTAGGGATCGAGACTAGGGATTTGCATTCATTAAATGCAAAGAGCACCCTCGGTTTACGTGTAGTATGGAGGAAATTACATCGGTCCATCGGATGATCAGGCTGGCCGTATAATAAAATAAAGGAAGCGAGCTCATGGACTGACAGATTTATTCGCCATATTTCCTCTTGCACAATGGGCAATCACAGTGCAAACCCAAGGTCAAACAGCCCAACGAATTTAGTGGAAGACCTCTATTGCCTGCTACCATTCTCTTCACGAGCAAGCCAAGCTCTCCGAGAATTGCGCGTATTTAGGTTTGGACGTCCCACCAAACCCTGCCCAACGCCCTTCATTCGATTCAGGGTATGACTCATGCGTAAATGGACCGCCTCAAAAGCTCACTGAACAGCCGTCGGAAGAAACCAAGGCTTGGTATTATGAAATTCATTTTTTTTCAGCCATTGTAGCAAAACGTCCACAATGAATCTCAACGAACTTGAACAACTGATTTGATAAGGTAGGCTATTAAGGAGAGTGGAAAATATAAGCTCCCAGAAATGAGATACATATGGGTCAGTAAAATAAATTACGGAACCATGCCATTTCGGAAGAAAGGCGAAGGAAGAGTGTATCAAAACTACGAAGCAGAAATTGAAGGCAATGAGAAAAGTGGGAAAATTCCAACAGCAAGTATACCCTAGGGAAATACGCAAACGTCCTACTTTAAGTCCACCACGACGTAAATGAAAAACTTGAATGTTTTCGAATATTAGTTGAGAAAGCCTGACTAATTTAAGATTCCAGATATTATAACTCTTCGCTATTTCTCTCTCTCCCTCGCTATTAGAATTCCACCTATCCTCGTCCATCTCTGCTGTCTCTCTTTCGTCACCTGTCTGTCTATTCGATATTTCCACGTGAGCGATAAAATTTACCCAGACAGCAAAGATTCCTAAGATTGAATCATGAAACATATCCATTCCATAAAATATTTTTGATCATTACTTTTATTTCATGCCGCTGAACGAAATCATGACTCGTACGTCTTTGGCAGTTAAATTACATTGAAAATTAATATGCTTATCTATAAACTTCAAAGGACTTTTAGCATAAACTAACGAGGAACTTATATTTAAAAGACATCAATGATATGTTATTTAATATTCCTCGATGGAAATACTCGAGAGCACGTCAAAGATAACGTTCGAACAGAATACTCCTTGAATGTTTGCTCTTCTGGAGCTAGGTTGGGAGCCACGCGCGGAGAGAAGGCTTAATTACAGGTTGAATTTCTTTGATCAATTAAGACGGATCTCTTCTATGATGATGTGAAGAATATTTTACTAAGTCCACAATGATACGGCGGGAGAGACCATGAATATAAGTTAAGGGTGATCAAATATTAAGGTGAAATTACAGATTGAAGCGCTTGCATAATCTGGAAGGGCGTCTCTGTATCAATGATGTAGAGAATACATTATTACCCCATCGTACTACGGTAGGAGAGATCATACCAATAAAATGAGAGAGATTAAGTGTAAAGCAGATAGATTTAACATGTCATTTTTTCCACGAACGATAAGGGATCATAATAATATTGTCCGACCTTGGTAGGGTCATCTTCGGGTAAAAATTACTCTGGTTGTGTACGTATTCACCCCCTGCCACACACCCTAGCGGTGGCTTGCAGGGTACCTAATTAAAATAAAGATGATTTGGGAGAACGTCGAAGCACACGGTCTCCTCGTGGTGCGCGCGAAGGTATAAGGGGGCGCCGTTGGTCCAGCGGCGTGGCCTCACTCGGATTCTGTTCACGCAAAAGCCGACCCGGATCGGGAAAAAGAATGAAACGGCTAAAAATAGAATTCCGCTCTCGACGACGATGCAAGCGGAGGAGGTGGATGTGGCGAAACTTTCACTGTTTGCCGCCCAACTACCTCTCCGCGCCAGAGGGCGCCTGGCAGACGGAGATCGCCGTCACGGAGGGCAGGGTATCGATGCCAGCGGCACTGCATTCCAATCGTGAAATTCACGACTGATTTCTCTCTCCCTTCGAATGCCTTACCAAATGGCATCCGTAATACAACGTCCACGTGTCATAGCATGCATGTTACTCACTAAAACCTTTATTATAGTCTCCTTCTTGTTACTGACAACTCGTTTCGCATGCGTAGATATGTACTTCACACATGCGTAGATAACATCCCGGATACACAAAAGAGCACCTATCGATCCCTTTAGATAGATTAATATTTTAGCACCCTGCAAGTCACCGCTAGAATGCGTGGCAAGGGGTGAATATAGGAGCAACCGAAAATAGTGGAACACACAGATCAGCCCAGAATATTGATGGTTTCAGGCGTAACTAAACGGAATCGATTCATATTGGAAATAGAAAAATAGTAACTTTGTGATACCACAGAAAATTTATTGCGATGCGACCCGGGTTTCGACGTTCAACGTCATCTTCAGGTGACCTGAAGATGAAGTTGAACGTCGAAACCCGGGTCGTATCGAAATTAAATTTCTTTGGAATCACTAAGTTACTATTTTTTAATTTCCAGCCCATTTCATATGCCGAATTTCCTGTTAGCTTCGCATGCACTATAGAACAGGCTCAAAAATCTGTGCCTTCCATTTCGGCTTCTTTTTCTAGGTTTACTTCGGGATAACCTCTCCCTTCACCTGCCGAACAATCAGGGTGATGGATATGGTCAATGAACTTCTATCTAAGCGCAATTAATGATTTTTCATTCAAATAACGTAATGCTTAAAACGGCGTTTCCGCAATTCATAATGAAGGAAAACATAACCTTTGCATCATTTACTCTGGATCAATACGCAATACAAGTAAATATTATTGGCTTTTCTATGGACGTAGTGTATTCGCTCGTTTTTTTCAGATAATTATTTCTATTACGGGAAAAATACTTAAGTTAATATTATGTTTCTATCAAATAAACCTTTCTGCAGCAATGCTCTCGCAACGAAGTAATTTATATTTTCGACGCAAAAAGTTGTTCGAATTCTTTGGATGGTTAGCTTTGTTCATGGAACCTTAATTTAGACTTCGAAGTTAACCGTAAGTTAGCGATAGTTAGCAAGTAAACTGCCAGCGGCAATGCACTCCATCGGTGAAGGTGGCGAATTAAGTATTTATAGAACAATTTTGGATGATGTGGAAATTTATACCGTAATGGAAAAACTTAATCTCTATATATGAAATATTTTGCAGTTATCCCAATTAAGGTGGACCAAAAAGAAGACCGAGTTCCCGGTTAGAGACTTAGAAGATTGTTTCAGCACATCGGCGTTAATAGTACTCTTCCAAGTTTTTTGCAGCGCATTTTGCAAAAGTTCATTCTCATTTTTTGCAAATATTTACTTTGATTTCTATGGTATTTTGGTTAACTCTATCCAACTAAATTTTCTTGTGTGACAACTCAAACCTCGGAATGCGAGCGAAATCCTGACTCAAGGCACGTCAACATTTTTTCATTTACTTAGGATGACAACAGGCTAGTACGTATGTCAAACAACTCCATCCCTCGTAGGATTCGCATGTGACTGGCTCATTCATTCCCATCAACATTTCCCACTCGAATTTATTTTCGGAGATCAATGAACGCATCACCGTAAGGAAACGTCAGTTTTCCTCTCACAAGGGACACTTGTAATACATGTCACATGACGGGACTACTACAGATCCCCCGCCACACGCCCTTGCGGCGGTTTGCGGGGTGTTATGTAGATGTAGATCAAACTTCAACCCCTTCACATGGAGCCTGCCTGCCTTGCGAATTGTTGCCAGACAGGAAACCAACATTTTTAATGTAATCATACGTCAGTCGTGAATGTAAACATTGGCATTTTTGTTTATGTTGACTTCTCGTCAGTAGGGTGGTGGCCTTGCGAACTAGTCCGAATCGAATGTTGCTTTAATTGTAGGGGGGACATCATGAACCCCACCGACTCACTCCAACGGGAAAAAATTCTCCCAATGCCTTTAATTCCCAATGAAATGCACAGACGGGTGAATCAGCGAAGGCTGCTGGATTCCACGCGAGGGGCCTTTCCGAGAGGGAGGGGGGGAGTAGGAGATCGATCGAATGGTGTGAGGAGAGGGCGGGGAAGGGGGGGGGGGGAGAGCCACGAGTACCGCAGGGCGGATGTGGGGTGGCGGGAGGGGGGCTTCCCATACCCGCCTCCAGACTGCCTCTCGCTGATTGGTCGGCCGACTCCAGTGGAAATTTCCGCGACTAAAAGCGGGTCACAAGGGCTACGCACGCTGACATGAGGTATTCAGAGGTTATCTATATTTACACGTAAAAAAACGGGAGTATGGTGGTGCAATTATCCTCCTGCAGTCTACGTTGCACTCGAGACATTCAAGAATTTTTGCCATTAAAGGAAACGTGAGACTGTGGATTAACAGTCAAGATTTAAAAATTTTAGGAATGACCGTTAATACTCCCGATACCGATGGTTTCAAATAGTTTTACTCACGTAAATGGAAATGTTTATTGAAATTTGTGAGGAAAATTAAAATTTACTTCATATTTGAAAGCAAGCAGTGGCTGTTCCTCCATTTTTCTAGACTTGTTACTTGGGTCAAGTTTTTCTATAGGAAATTCAGTTAACTGCAGGGCAGCAACTGACTCAAGGATTGGTTAATAGGTAAATAAGAAGTCTTTCATATATATCTTACTACCATTTTCTGTATTGTTCATTTCATTTGATATGCTTCCCAAAGGGATAATACATACAATTGTACAAAAAATTATACCTTCTTCTTACATTCATTATTATTGATTTATCATAGCAAAATCTGGAAAATAATTAAATGAGTATGGCAATTTGCGATGAAGAAAATGAACATTTTAGAAATTTCACTTATTCAGCTTACGGAATAAATAATGATTTTTCAATGACAGTAATGAAAATTTTCGATGAGCAAGATACAGTGAAGCACATACAAATAATACCATTTGGAATGTTGCAAATCATCAATTCTTTTATAGCTTCATAGAAGACGACCCAGATAAACATGCAATCAACACAAAAAATCACAGTCTAGCATTTTTCTCATGAAGAAAAATAAGTTGTTCATTCAACAATGAACAAAGCATTATTAGAGTCTTTAAAAATTAACCATCTTGGCCAGTATATTAGGCATCCACATAGCAAGGAAAACCTCATTCAGACCATTTAACTTTTTGACAACATTGTAAAACTATCACAGGCTCATATCTAACAAAATGCGCAAAAGCACACTTTAAAACAGGTGTTAAATCAGAATACCATGTCCAATCAACTGTCATTATGGCATCAGCAGCTGTCTCTTCCACTTACCAGCCGAGCAGCTGCAATGCAGGTACAGGATATTTCCATGTCTGAGTTCATAAATTGGCGGCAGTCAGGTTTTGAAGATTTCCGGTGACTTTCTCACTCAACTTGACAACAACACAACACTCTGATGGTTACCAATTCGTCTTCGTCTTCAGCGACACAAGAAATTCCACACGGAAATCAACTAGTGCTAGTGGAGGTCAGTCGTTTCTTCAACCGAAAGGCACCACGCTGGGTGTGAGCGGGGGAGCCCGTCGCTTCGAGCCATGGTGCCCTGGTGTTTTAGCAACTGGCGAGGTGTGGGTGCACCGGCCGGCACCAACGTCGTCCTCGTGTGCCCCCGTTCACGTCGGTCGGCTCCTCTGCACCCGGAATTGCCATCGGTTTGGTGCCAGAGGCCGTTTTCTCGATCGGCACCGCAGCGACGGAGAGGGGTCGACCTCAGGAGGAGGCAGCCCGAGAGTCGACGCCGGAGACGCTGGCGTCCAGAGCGTCCTTTATCTTCAGCGACCTCCGGAGTTTGTCCACGAGCCTCGAGTGGAACTTATTGAGGGAGGACTGGGAGCCCGTCCTGCCGCTGACCCCGCCGCTGCCAGAAGTGACCCCCACGCAGCTGCTCTTGGGCGGTGAGGAGTTGTTGGAGGATGATGAGGATGACTTGGACGGTGAGGGCAGCGAGGTGCGGGAGTGCCTCAGGGCGATGGGTGCGGACCGGTGGGGCGGGGAGCCGAGGAGGAAGTCGCTGCCCGGAGAGGTGGACAGTGACGGACCCTCGGACCTGCACTCGGAAACTTTGCGACTCCTAGCCGGGTTGGAGCACTCGGAACTCCGCCGGGAGCGGTTCGACCGGTAAATGTCCCAGTCGTTCTTCACCACGGGCATCATGAAAGCCATCTTCCTTCCGTGTTCACTGGTATCCGTTCACTGGCGGGAAATGCCGGGTCACGAAGGCAGGCTGCGAAGGGAGCACTGACACACCAAACTATTCAAGCGTTAAGTAACACTCGCCGTATCGGTCAGCAGGTCTGAAGAGCGCGAGGGAATGAGCGTTTTCTAGCTGTCTCGAGCAATGTAGCACCAGCAACTAATCACTCGGATCTGTGACCGCGCCGGCGAGAGGCAATTCTTTATATGGAACGCGCTCGGGAGGAAAGGGGGCCGGAGAGAAGCTTCTCGATTGGTCGACCGCCGAGCGCGCACAGTGACGTATTCACCCATTGTCGCCGTCCCCTCTCCCGGAGCACTTAACCCTTCCTCCCCTCCCCTTTCCACCGCGAACTGCTCGCCCACCCCTTCGCGATCCTCTCTCCACTTAATATCTACCGCCTCCTCAATTATAGTCGCAGTGGTGTGCGGGGGTGACACTATTTGACTTGTTGGGAATTTCGAGGGTCTTAATTGGTTACACACGAACCGGTTAAGTCTACTTCAGCGGCGTCATTCCCCGCGAAGGAATTGCGCAACTCGAAGCGGCAAGATAGCTACGTCTCCCGCCGGTCGATAAAAACGTGTACGTGGCGAACGGCGTGGCGAGGGAGAGGGGGAACGTCAACAAATCCACGTGATGTATGGCTCACGGAAAGGCACGGGGAAAGAGATGTTGAAATTTCAGGAGATGTTTGTGAATATTAAATAAAAGAAGGAATGAAGACGGCAGGACTGATGACAGCCAATGTTACTTCAGTCGTCATCACATTTGCAAACTAATTTGCCTAAGATGAGCGCGGAAATTCCGGGCGCCCGCATATTTTAATTTCAATTGAGGTATGGCCAAATAACGCATCGCATTTCTTCCTACCGCGCACTATCCTTGCGATGACGCAGTTCAACTCCAGTAACGGGAAGGGTCTCAATTTGCCCCGGGCTGTCGAGAAGGAACAGGAACGTCATTTTAGATGTTTATGTGTGTGGGTGCAATTATTTATTTCTAAACCAGAGTAATCAACGAGAAAGTCGAATTGATAGGTGAGGGTAGAGCTCACCTAGTGCTAAGCCTAAAGGAGTGTATGGGCGGAACATCTGGTGAGGGAGTCCAAATTTCATTTATTTATTTTTGTTTTAATTTTATGAACCTGCAAGCCACCGCTAGGGTGTGTGGCAGGTACTACACACCAGACTAATTTTGACCGAATACGACCCTACCGCGGTTGGACACTAATATTTTGATTTCCTATCGTTCGTGGGAAGAAATGACATTTTAAATATATCTTTTCTGCACTAAACTCTGCGCCGCCTATGATTTTCGTGGGAGATCTGGCACTTAGAATATCACGCAGTAAAATGAAGCTTAGGGGGCCGAGAGGCGTGCCCGAGAATCGAGCCTGGTTAGTGGTGCAACGCTCAACAAAAATGGTGACCGCATATTGACATTGATAGACGACGTACAAGAATAAGTGTTTATGCAACCAAACGCTCCAATTCTTTGTCCAAGAAATGGCGCTCGTGAGTCGTTTCACCCACCGATTGAGCACACAAGAGGAAAGGATAAAAGGGAAAGTATCATCATACAATGCCAACAGTGCGTTTCAACGAACGCCAAAACAGGGAAATGAGCCAGGTATGGTAAATATGCATTGAAACACGAAAACCCGCCCATAGGCAAATAAAAAGTTTACATTTTCATAATTAAGACTTTTGTTTACGTTTTTTATAGTTACATTCCCATGATATCTTCATTGGTAGGGCATCGACCCAGCAAGTGGAAAGTGCATGGTTCAACATCCGGTCAAAGAAACCATTTTTCGCTGGTGATGCGAACCCTTCCACCGTCCCCACCAATCCTGTTTGCCTCTTTTGTTAGTCATTAACTCTTTTCCTTGTTTATATCCATGTGACCGTGTATATATATATATATATATATATATATATATATATACATATATATATATTATATATATATATACACGTGTATTGTATATATATATATATATATATATATATATATATATATATATATATATATATATATATATAAAGCTAAGCTTAACATTAAAGTAGGAGGGCAAAAACTAGAACAGGTAGAACAGTTTACGTATCTCGGTAGTGTTTTGGACCAACACGGTCAAAGTAGTAGGGACGTAAGGCGAAGAATTGCGCTAGGCAAAGAGGCTTTCACAAGGAGGAGGGAGTTAATGACAGGGACGTTGAGTAAGGATGTTAAGAAAAGACTCGTAAAAACTTTGATATGGAGCGTAGCTATGTACGGTGCGGAAACGTTGTCATTGAAGCAGGAGGATAGACGTAGATTGGAGGATTTTGAAATGTGGGTGTGGAGAAGAATGGAGAAGGTGAAATGGACAGAGAAGAAAACAAATGAGGAAGTACTTGGTATGGTGGGCGAAGAGAGGGGTTTGTTGGGAGAAATCCTATGGAGGCAGGAAAAGTGGATGAAAGGGGTGTTGACCGGCAGTGGGATGTTGAAGACTGTGATAGAGGGGAGAATGTTGGGCAAACGAGGAAAGGGAAGGAACAGGATAGGGATGTTGGACGGGATGAAGGGAGGAAGAAAGTACTCAGAGATGAAGAGGGACCTGATATAGAGTAGGATGATGGATTTTTTGTTTTGTTAGGAATAATAAAATGTTTGCTTGGTAGTTGTGTCCATCCAAAAACCTACCTTAACCGGTAGATTACCTTTAAATATATATATATATATATATATATATATATATATATATATATATATATATATATATATATATTTATAATGGGCTGACACAATATAACACAAATAGAAAAGAATAGACACATTTAAAAGAACACTCACACGGTAAATTGTTCGAGCTTTCGGCCTTCTCAGAGGCCTTCTTCAAGAGAGACTGAAAAAGCTTCAGTCTCTCTTGAAGAAGGCCTCTGAGAAGGCCGAAAGCTCGAACAATTTACCGTGTGAGTGTTCTTTTAAATGTGTCTATTCTTTTCTATTTGTGTTATATTGTGTCAGCCCATTATTGTGCCGCTCGTGTGAGTTTTTCCGTACAATCGTTATATATATATATATATATATATATATATATATATATATATATATATATATATATATATATTAATGGGTCGCGGTAGTCCAGGGGGTAGAGCGTTGGACTGCTGACTGGAGCGGCACGGGTTCGATTCCCGGGCAAGTCCTTGGGCACCTGCAGCTTCACCCAAGCTATGTGATTTTTCGGGTACCCGGCCTCCAGGGAAAATGTGACCGGCACAGGGAAAGGAACTGACCCCCTACCCTGATGTGTGAATTTCACACGCCGTGGGGCTTCGTACTGGGTGAACGCTACCGTCAAATACCCAGCCGACCTTTGGGTTGATTACTGTGTTTATGGTTATATATATATATATATATATATATATATATATATATATATATATATATATATATATATAGATATATATATAGATATATGCAACCAAATATAGGTATTTATATATTTATTTATTTTAGTACCCTGCAAGCCACCGGTAGGTGTTTGGAAGGGGATGAATACACACCAGACTAATTTTGACCCGGACACGACCCTAACGCGGTCGGACGATGTTATTCTGATCCCTTATTGTTAAAGGAAAAAATGACATCGTAAATCTATCTGTTCTACACTTAATATCTCCTAATTTACTGACATGCTTTCGCCTACCGTAGTACGATTGGGGTAATAATACATTTTCAACATCACTGTTAAAGAGACATCCTTCCAAGGTATGCAAGAGCTTTAATCTGTATATATACGAGGGGGACCCAAAAATAAGTGGGATTTTGTTATAGATTCTTTAGTTCTCAATATTTTTTTTCATTAAATTTTGTTCACCTTCAAAGTATTCCCCATTGACCACAATGCACTTCTCCAAACGATGCTTCCATTGTTCGAAACATTTTTGAAATTCATTTATCGGGATGTCTTTTAGGCCTTCTAGCGATTTTTGTTTTACCTCCTCCACAGTGTCAAAACGCTTTCCTTCCATGTCCCTTTTGAGTCTGGGGAACAAAAAGAAGTCACAGGGAGCTAAATTCGGTGAGTACGGGGGGTGGACAATCGATACCATGCCTTTTTTTGTCAAAAACTGCATCTCGGAGAGGGCGGTGTGAGCCGGCGAGTGAAATGGCGAGGGACAAATTTGGCTGCAACCCTTTTCATATGCAAATCTTCAGATAGAACCTTCTGAATTGAACTCAACGACACTCCAGACACCTCACAGAGTTGATCAATTGTTCTGCGACGGTCTTCACGAATGAGGGCATTGATTTTGTCGACGTTTTCGTCATTTCTTGATGTTGAAGGGCGGCCTGAATGGGGTTGGTCTTCAGTTGACATTTCACCATTTTTAAAACGTGTAAAGCACTCGTAGACTCTAATTGTGCGTAGGGCAGCTTTCCCATAAGCAGTCTTGAGCATTACAATAGTTTCTGCGGCCGATTTCCCCAACAGGAAACAACATTTCACTGCAGCGCGTTGCTGTTGATAATCTGCCATTACGTATATATAAATATATATATATATATATAATATAGTCGGGTTAGGATATATATATTTCATTTCCTAACCCGCCGCCCTCACCTTATCTTTTTGAAACGTACGCTACACTTCACAACAACTAAATCGTGATCAGAGTCCGCATTTGCTCCCGGGAATCTTTGCGAAGTGATAACGCTGTTCTTAAATCTGTGCCTAGCCAGAATATAATCCAACTGATACCTTTCTGAGTCACCTGGAATTTTCCATGCATGCCTACGCCTTTTGTGGTGTCGATAACATGTGTTGGTGATCACTAACCGCTGTCTCCTGCATAATTCAATTACTTTCTCTCTGCGGTCATTCCTTGTACGAGTATTCCTCTCGTAGTTAAGAGTATTCCTCTAAACCGTATTCCCCCCCTCATCACCATCTCTTCCTTCGCCTACCGTTGCATTACAATCCCCCATCACTATCAATTTTCTATCTTTTGCTTCCTCTGCATATATGTTGACTAAGCTTTTTCCTGCCCTTTTCCGTACAGGCTTCCTACCGTGAGGGCCCGGGTTCGAATCCCGGAGGCGGTATTTTATTTCAGTGGTATGTTAATCTCTACTTGAGGTGCTTTGCGGAGAGCACTTTGAGTGAGTACACCGTCCGTTGGATGGGACGTTAAACTGCGGACCACTTGGCGCCTTTCGACAAGAATAGGCTAATGCTGACGCCGGGTTTCTCTCCACCCTTCCTTTCCCATCCATCATTAATGTCGCAAATGACCTTAGCTGTCGGTCACCTCCCCTAAAACTACTACTACTCCTACCTTTTTATTATATATTATGGTAACCCCTCGTGCCTCTCGTCCCCTGCCGCTGTAAATTATTTTATAACTATCACCCCAGTAATCCCCGCTATCGTTCCATCTCACCTCGCATAAACCTAATATATCTGTATTTCTCCTTTCCATCTCTCGCTTTATGTTCTCTAATTTTCCTAACCTCAACATTGTCCTAGCATTCCAAGTTCCTATTCTAACTATTTCGGTCTTTTTCTCCTGCATTTTCTGTTCTGCTGCTGTCGGTTTTGCTTAGCAGGTTTTCTTGAGATGACGACCGTGGAATCCTTGCTTTTCCCGCTTCCGGGCACGACACACGGCCGATTGGGTCGAGTCCCGTAGTTACCCGGACTGATTTTCTCTATACTGTCCATCATAAAAGTCTTGAGTATAGTAATTGAGTTGGTTTCCCGTTGCCTGCACCATGCCAGTCTGTTGCGACACCTTATAGTGTCGACTATTTGGTCCGATCTGGTGTGGAAAACCCACCACTACCGGTCGTAATTACAGATTAATGTGGAAATGACGAGTGAGTTATGTTTGTGTGAAAAGAGAAACTTACAGACTATGCTAAACGTACTAATGACAGAAATTTTGATACTCTTTTTCAATTTTAAGTTGAGTACAGATACAGGATAGGGGTGTTTTTTTAAATGTAAGATTTTTGTAAGAGAGTTTTGTTGTGGAAGGTTTCCAGCGTTGTTCTAATGGATTTGGTAATGGCGAATATCTCGCCTCCGTACAGTAGTTTGGGGCGGATTATAGCTTAGCAGAGATGGACTGTTGTGAGGGTGGCATAGTGGGGAATGGACGGAAAACAAGCTTATTAATTTAATTTTAGCCATGCGTGCAGCAAGGATCCGGTTTTTCAGATGTTCTTGGTAGCTGATCGTACGGTCCAATATTATGCTCAGGAAGCGATGACAAGAGGCCCTTGGGATGGGTGTTCTGTTGATTATTCTAAGTGAGTTTTTGGTGTAGTGTTTGCGTCCGCGTTCGAAGTGTACATGCGTGCTTTTTGAGGTGTTGATTTGTATTTGCAAGTTTTCGTCCAATGATGTATTTTTGCAAGGTGGCTGTTTAATTTGCATATGTCCATGTCGGAAGATCGTGAGGTGGCGGGGATGGCTGTATCGTCTGCAGACATGTGTGTTTGTGTGAATTCTGATATGGGTAGTTCATTGACGGAGACATTAATAAGAAGCGGACTATGCATGGAGCCTTCAGGGACGCCAGCAGATGCTGGAGGAATCGATGACTAGACCTGCCCATCGACAACTGTAAATTTGCGACGGTTAAGACAGTTCCGTAGAAGACGGATTAAAGGAGGCGGAAAGTTTTTACAAGGTAATTTGAGAAGGCTTTTATGCCAGACCTTGTCACATGCTCGGGTGACATCGAGGAATACTGCGTATTTGGGGCGACGTAGGGTAAAACCGCAACTGATCGATTTGACCAGTCGAAGGAATAGATGGATGGAGGAGGTTTTTTGCCGGAAGCTGAGCTGCTCCGGGCGAGGAATATTGTGGGAGGAGGGATAGTTTTCTAGTTGGGTGAGTATACTTTTTTCGAAGACTTTGGATAGGTTAGATAGGAATGTAATCGGTCTGCTATTGCCCGGGGTGGTGGGGTCCTTGCTTGGTTTTGGAATTAATATGACTTTTTCTATTTTCATGGTTTCTGGGAAATAATAATGACGGTAGCAGTGATTAAATAGATTGGCTAGAGAGAGGAGGAATTTAGGAAGAGAGGAGGCGGATTTAAAAAGGGCATTGGTAATTTTGTCCAGTCCTGGGGTTTTGCGGGAGAGGAGTGTTTTGATGATGGGCATAATTCCAGAGGTGTCAGTTATCGGAGGTAAGTCTGGGGGGTTTTGAGGTGGGAAGCGCAGGGTTTCGTTTATTTTGTCGTCGATTTTGGATGAAGAGGGGTCCGGTGTCGTTGTTTGCTGTAAAATACCTGCTTGGATTTCAACTTTACGTCTTGGATTAAAATTTAGGTTATTTAAAATTATGTTTTAAAGGGGGGGAGGACATTTTGTTCGGTTTTCTGAGAGTTCGTATGATTTTCCAGTGGGAGTGGTCTTCGAATGTAAGTGTTGAAAGACGTGATTCCCATTATTTTGTTCTGAGTTTGCATATTTCCTGTTTTACTGTATTATTTAATGTATGTATTCATGTTTGTACTAGGGCAGCAGTCGGTCACCTCCCCTAAATACTACTACTACCGATTACTACATAACAAAATCTAATTCACTGCTTATTTTTTCTACTTCTATTCACAGTCAATGAGTTCCCAACGATAGTCGAGAAGAGGAAAAGAAAATAACGCCATCAAGTGGCAGAGTTTTTAAATCCTCAGTGCCTGGCTTTTGATGGAGGAAAGAACAGGAATGGCATAAAGGAAGGCTTGGTTGGACAAGTAAAGCAGATGTGTAATAAGAAAAACATTCCACAACCAATGTCCTGCACTGTATTATTCACCAGCAAGCTTTGTGTGCTGAATGTGAGGACAGTAGCACTGTACTGAATCCTGTGGTGAAGGTGGTGAATTTAATAAGGTCACATGGGCTCTGCCATAGACAGTTCAGAGAGACATCGAAAGATACAAATGCAGAATCGCATGTTTTGCCATATTACACAGCAGTAAGATGGCTAAGTTGTGAGAAAGTTCTTAGCACAGTATTTGAATTCGGGAAGGAAATAGGCAACTTCCTGGAAATTAAAGGCAAGCCACAGCTGTTCCTTTCCGATGAAGATTGGGCTTTTAGCCCTTTGGTTGGCATTGGCCTTTTCTGCAGACATAACTAGTCATTTAAATTTTCTGGACGTAAAACTACAAAGAGAGAAAAATTTACTTTTCGATCTATACACTCACCTCAAGGCCTTAAGATCTAAACTTGTCTGGTTTTTGGAACAAGCACAGGCCAACAACATGGCACAATTTCAACAGTACAAGGTTTTCATGGCTGAAGCAACAGCTGAGTTCCCACATAATTTACATATGAGATCATCAAAGACCTCCACTTGCAGTTCCAGGAGCGGTTTTCTAACTTTGATTCAAAGGCAGAAGAAGTGAGACTTTCAAAACCCATTTGAAGCAGATGTAGTCTGTTGCCCAGATGAACTGCAGCTGGAGGTCATTGTTGCAAGCAAATGACCTTCTAAGGGACAAGTTCAAAGAGGGAGTGGTGGGCTTTTACCAGTTTTTGACCAAGTAAGACTTTCCTAATGTCAAATCTTTTGGTATCTTTCAATCTTTAGAATAACATACTTGTGTGAACAAACATTCTTTTCAAGAATGAAATATGTGAAGTACAATTTGAGAGCAAACTTGTCTGATGATAACCTCAGGTCACTGTTGATGTTAGGGACATCCAATCTAAAGACAGAAATATCTGCCATTTTGGCATCCAACATTCAATTTCACCATTCCCACTAATGTGTGGGAATGGTGAAATTGTATCCTGGATGCCAAAATAGCAGACATTTCTGCCTTTAGATTGGATGTCCCTAACATCAACAGTGACCTGAGGTTATCATCAGTATTAAAATTATTAGGTATGATTAAATTTATTTTGTGGAAAATTACCAATTTTTAATAAATCAAGATATTCCATCATATCACGCCTGAAATGTCTCTTTTCATGGTTTAGTAATTTGGGGGATTGGCAGGATTGAAAATGTCAGATGCCAGCTAATTCTAAGGGTCATAATTCAACCTTGCTCTCTTCTCATCAACCAAGAGCTCTTCAACAATCTCAACAACTTCATCACTTCAGCAGATAAAGGTTCCACAGTTGTAGTATCTAGCAACCACTGATTACATCAATGAGGCCTACAGACAGCTGAACGGCAACTCATCATACGCAGCCACCCCAACTGACCCAAACCCTATCTTTCAAAAAGATAAAACCATTCTTATAAAAATATGTCCCTATTAAGGCCAATCTGATGAAGACTTCTCCAGTCTCTCCCCTTCTAATCCCAGTACCCCTCAGTTCTGCATCCTCCCCAAAATTCAAAAACCTAGAATTCCCGGCTGACCGATTGTTTCCTATTTGATATTTTAGTATCCTGCAAGCCACCAATAGGGTGTGTGGGAGGGGGGAATACACCAGACTAATTTTGATCCGAATATGACCCAATTGAGGTCAGAGACTGTTATTCTGATCCGTTATGGTTTGTAGTAAAAATGGCATCTTAAATCTATCTGTTCAATAAGTCATCTCTCTAATTTTATTGACATGAACTCTCCTACCATAGTAGGATAGGGATAATAATACATATTGAACAACACTGCTAAAGAGACATAATTCCAATTTATGCAAGAGATTCATTCTGTAATTTCACCTTTGCTCCGTGACTCCCAGCCTTGCTCCTCTAATATTTTGGATACACTGCTAAGGTTATCATAGCAACGTTTTACAAGTCTAGTTCCTCTACGTGGTATACGATCCCAATTCGGCAATCAATCCAAATCATTACGAATCCCATATACTTGCAGCATATTCTGTAAGAGGCCTAACCAGCAAAACATAACTTTTATGTGAAAAATTATCCAGATGATGCCATAGTACTGTAATTATATAATAGGTTCTGAAGCTTACACATATAGAAATGTGGAATCCCTTTGGAACTTCATTTCTATATCTTGGAAATTTAGAGAACTATTTTAATGGATACTTACAGTTCAGATTTAAAAGAATTTTGTGATGATGGCCACAGAGCTGCCCAAAACTATTATTCATTTATTTCCATCCTTGTCCATTGCATGTGAAGGTTGTTAATGAATTATGATGGATAGCTGATAGATCTTACAAATGTAGGTACATCATATTCTAATGAGTCTCTGTATTAAAATAGTGTGTTTGTCTGGTGTAAAATATGGAGTCATGAAAATAGCCTAGTTAGAGGCAAAATAAAGACTGCCATCAAAATGATGGAGTTTGACTGCATTGTACGAGATTATAATTTTTATAAAATTATTTTCATTTTTCAATCAGAATATAATAACTTTTCAAGTTCTTGTTATTTATGACACTGCTATATCCTTTCCTCCATCCTTTTATTAAAAGAGCATTTTAAAGTGATTTTCATTAATATTTAAAGAAAAATTTCAATGGGACGTTAGTGTATGTCCTGGGGCATAATTACTAATGATGGCAGCCATTGTTATTTTCTTAAGGATGCTATTATGGCATTGAATATGTGAAGCAACATCAGTTTTCCATGAAAGCCACCGATAATATTTTTGGCTGCTATCTGAATGTCAGGTTGCCAAGGCTGTGACATATGTAATCACATCGTTGAAACAGAATCAATTAAAGCATTGCCCTGTTAAACCCTTAAAAGTGACATGAGAAATTAGGAAGTTGATGCAGCTGATTTTGACGCACTTGCTATAGGATGTTAAACAATGAGTTTTGATAATAAAAAAAGCCTCCTGTATCAATCAAACCATTTCAATTTGAGTGACAATTTTATCCAATGTTCTTGAGTTTCCTATGAACTTCGCACAGTATAACTATATACCTATGTAAGCAATTGGAGGCATATCTTAGGCTTCACTGATCTGCAACTTTTAAATCATAATGATCCAAGTCTATAAAGATATTCTATAGCACTTTATAATCTGCAATATTATCACTGCATTAGATTATTATTTGATGAATAGAAGGATATTAGTTATCAATATTTGAAAGAATATAAGTCTGCAACTTAATCATTAATATTTTTTTGAGGAATGGCTTTTGAATTTCATTATTGCTCGGCATATTTAACAAAAGAGCATTTTGCACTTCAAAATCAACTTTTTCTCAAATTAAAATTTATGGCTGAAGATAACTACTGGTGAAGTGTCAAACACAAATCCATGATGGTAAACCAGGCATCCGTTTTTTAAAATGCAATGAAAATGACTAATCTCTATGTTTGCCTTAAGCTGCTTTTACTTTTTGATGCACTCCTGCATTAAATCTAATTTCTTTAATGCCTTAAGGTCCGGTTACGGTGTGAATGGTGTTGATAGAAGCATTTCCCATAGAACCATCCATTTCCATCAGAACTTAAGATAATAGAACCACAAACTTTGTTTCATTAATTCATTTAAGCCTGTCTTATCTATCACAAGCTATCCATGATATAAATGTGCTTATCATAAAATACGAGGTGAATTGAAGGTATAATACTTAAAAAAGTGAACTCATTAATTTTGAAAAAGAGCTCTACAGTTATTCAGTGAACAAATAATCTGTATTTGCAGAAATCGCATTGCCTACTTTTATGCAATAGCTACTGAGTCAATTCACAAAGCCGATGCCATAATGGCACCCCTAAGCAAATATCGATGGGTGCCAACGTTAGGGAATAACCTCCCTATCTCAACTAATTTTATGTAAATGAGATATTTCCAATCTTGTTTGCTTCAATTGCAACTTTTGCTGGAATATTGGTGTCTAAATGGGATAGACGGGTTAAATATCATTATACCTTTAATACCAGGCAACCAGACCATTATTAGTACAACATATTTTGTTTACATGAGAGTCGCGATAGTCCAGGGCGTAGGGCGTTGGACTGCTGACCGGAGGGTCCCGGGTTCGATTCTGGGGCAATTCCTTGGGCACCTGCAGCTCCACCCAAGCTATGTGATTTTTCGGGTACCAGTTCTTCCTGGGAAACCATAACGGGCACAGGGAAAGGAACTGGCCCCCCTACCCTGATGTGTGAATTTCACACGCCGTCGGGCTTAGTACTGGGTGAACTCTACCATCACCTACCAAACCGACCTTCGGGTTGATTACTCTGTTTATTGTTTTTTTTTATATTTTTAAATGTTTATTAAATCCTTAATATTTCATCTTTACAAAATACCTGAAAATCACACATCCATTTCCCTTTTAACATAATTAATACATGGATACAAAAGATAGTTAAACAATATTTCTCCACAACAATATTCATCGTCATCTTTTAATAGGTTAAAATAATATAAAAACTGTCGCTTTAAAATTATCAATCAATGGTTTGATGAAATCGCATTTCAAACTTAGCGGGAACAAAAATTATATGAACGTCGTTATCCATTTTTAGACAAGTGCGCATCGTGGGCGAAGTCGATTGATCGAGAGCCAAATTTCAATTGTGGTTCTTGTATTTTCGGTTAATTGCTGTTAATTGTGATACCCTTACAAATCGTGAATAAAAATGTCTGAATACGAGAGAGGAAAAGACAAGCGAAGAAGAAAACCTTTTCCATATTTTAAGGTATTTCTTACTCAATTCATGGCCCATTCCTTTGTACTGAAATCTTAAAAATGCTTATTTATGCTTTTTTACTGTGTTAACATATTTAGGATAAAGATGATCACGGACCAGGAACATCCTTTCGAATGCCAATCATATTGACTAAATCTGACCGAGAAAGAGATTGGGATGGCTATAGAGACAGGGATGCTAAGAGTCCTGCGAAACCAATAACCGTGGAAAAACCACCCCAGCCTACGATCATATTAAGAAATAGAGAATGCGATAACAGAGCATTGTCACCCAACCAGCGGCATACTGCGCTCAGGTTATTATTTCGTTTGTTGACATCCTAAATTTAACGGGAGAATAATGTTGTCGAAGCAATGGTCTAGAATGTTGGAAAACTTATTCTTATAATCTTTTATGTTGCAGAAAGGATAGCGATACACCCCAGCCTATTTATCAGTTGGCTTCAAAATCCTCCAATGCTGAAAGTGAGTTCTGAAACGCGAAAATAAACGTATTGGATTAAATGCTTTTGGCTAACATGCTAGTAATGTCATGTTCCTCTTTTTTCTAGATATAAATCCTTTGGCACCGCCTCCAGAAATGACCTCTTGCGTTAAGCTAATTGATGAATCTTTCCAATTCTGTACACCAGAAGCCCTAATCGGTAGTAGCTCCACGGTTACTCTGAGCGAATTTCTGTTAGATCACCAGACAGACTTCCTTGTTGTTGGAGTTATCGGACTTCAAGGTGTTGGAAAGTCTACTATTCTGTCATATTTGGCAGGAAACAGTCCGGATCAGCCAAACAAGTATGTTAATGAAAATGGATAGACTTAAATTGTGGGTATGTTTTGCATGATCACTCTGTGCTAATCTTGGAATCAGCCATTGTTGTTTTTACCCAACATTTACAAGGTTATTGGAAGCTTGTACTTTTTTGCTTTGAAGAAAAAATATTTAAATATCAGCAGCGGAAAAGATTAACCTTGAAAATTAAGACAAGAACATTATATGAAACATTATATGTTATATTAGGAAACATTCAGAAGTGTAATTTCGAGTGTTGTCATATATTGTCATCTTTCCGTCCTCTTTTTCATGTATACTAACACTCTCCCCTCTCTTCCTCCACTGTACCTAGCACTGCCTCATTTGCATTTCTTTCTGTTCACTTCACCTTCCTCATAATTATCCACACCAACATTTCGAAAGCCTCCAATCTACGCCTATCATTCTGCTATAATGACTGCATTTCCACGCCATACAAAACTATCCTCTGTTTCAAAGTTTTAATGAGTTTTTTTAACATTCTTGTTCAACATCCCTGTAATCAATTCTCTTCTCCTTGTGAAAGCCTCTTTGCTTAATGCAATTCTTCCATGTCTTCCTTTCTGAGTGATTCTCCGAATTTTTCATATTTTCTCCCAAACTTAACCATGCCCAACACCATGTATCTCTTTCTCCCTCATCTTCTCTTCCCTTTTATCATTCACACCAATAGTCTTCTACAATCGCCCATTCCTCGAAGAACCTAAACTAATTCATCTTTCTTTCCTTGATTATCTTTGCCAATGCTCCCCCTTCTCCAGTTCTTTATAGTGCCTCCTCATTCATTACTATGCACAAGATGATTTGTTTTGATCTCTTTCAGTCTGTGAGAATGATATGAAATGCAGAAATGAGTGCGGTATGATGAAAATTTACTTCAAATTAAAACTGCTTGAGCTTGCACATGCATTGAATTTTTTATATGTTGACTTATTAAAAAAATATTGACAAATGTTTGCATTGCATTATGCACAAATTCATAGTACATTACACATAAACATTCATAGGTAAATGCAGGTGGCATTGGAACTGTAGTATACCACAATGTAATGGCTGTGGGTGATAATTGAATTCAACTAATTGACTTTTTGAACTTTGAATTGAATCATGCAAACAATTTGCAAGTTGAATAAAATCTAGAACATTGCAATTCCCTATTTGGTTGGTACATCTGTGAGAATCATCCTAATTCCCTCAATTGTGGTCTGTGAAGGTGCCTGTATTTCAAGACGCAGACGTTGGAGCAAGAGGAGAGTAGTTGGCACTGCACAGGGGGAGTGGACGCTTGGGTCAGTGGTGGAGGATCGTGTGGCGGTGCCCGCATCATATTCCTTGATTGCCAGCCTGCCCTCTCTGCTTCCTTAATGGATCGCATGGCCCTGCAGGAGAAGAAGCTTGCAGCTGCTGATTTTTCATCTGCAGAGAATGCAATGGAGGCTCAGTCATTGCAGTTGGCATCGTTTTTCCTCTCTGTCTGTCACTTGGTCATCATGGTGCAGGACTGGGCTTTTGACCCTAATATCCTTAGGTGAGGGAGTTAGGAATCAAAAAATACTCCTTTAAGCATGTATTTTGTCAAAGAGTAGTGAACACTAGTTAGCTCATTCTGTGTTGACTGAGATGAATACTTGTAAGAAGTTTGAGTCCATTGATTGAGGGCATGTCAGAATCATTGATCCAGTTACTCCACTATTTTCATCCCGAAAGGAAAACATCGATGTCCTAGTACTTCTCTTGTATGTGTGGAACTCATATGGACTTTCTGTACTTACGGAAGTTTTTACGTACTATTGAACAAAGTGATTGATAGGCTAATTTTATGGAGGTTTCTGGGGTTAGACCTAAATTTATGGTTACATGTGTAAATATTAGTAAAATATAGGTACATATAAATTTTGAAATCATTTTATTGTTAGTGACATAAATATGTACTTCTTGTGGTAAAGGGTGAGTTTTTAATGCCTTCTTCAGATTTGGGTAGTTACTGTATAAAAAAAGTTGTGGATCTGACCCTTATGGTTAGAAAGAAATCACTTTAAATCTTTCTTATCTTGTATCTTCTTTGTGGCATTTTTAGAGACATCACCAGAGAGACATTTGCATGGTTATCATGGGCCAATAAGGAACCTGTATGAGTTCTCTCTGGTAAGATTGGCCTCATAGTCTGGAAAATCAGGAAAAAGTCAGGAAATTGTGAACAATAACTTTTTTAGAAATCCAGAAAAAGGCCAAAATTTTATATTAGCCAAGAAATATGAGGTACTATTTGAGAATTAAAATTAACAAAGTGTTGCATTTAGCTATGAGGCCATATTTTGTGTGGCTTAGGCCATTGGCATGCACAGGCTCTGTAAAATACCAAAAGTAAAGCAGAACCAACTGTGGTGACACCAGTTTGGCGCTCAGTGATTATGGGCCAGTTACAAAGATCCTATCCAGTCTAATACTCCAGAGAAAAATTAGGGAAAACTGGTGGTATTTTTGTTGAGAAAATGGGGGAGGAGTGAAGAATATTAATGTAAAAAGTTGGCAGCTGCCTGCCCAACTTTTTTCCTCAACAGATCCTTTGTTTCGTGGTTACTCCTAAAACTGTTTTGATCCTATTCTAGGTTTTTATTATCTGCTGAAATGCTGAAACCATCCACTCCAACTACTACCCCTGATGATGAAATAGTGGAATACTTTCCTCATGTACTTTTTCTTCAAAATCGGTGTCAAACTTCTGACTTCACTCCAAGCCGACTCAAAATGATGCAGGTAATAACTAAAAATATTCAATCTATTTGTGTAGTTTGTTTGGATTTATCATTTTTGGTATGTCAATTTGATATGCTAATATTTTTAAGGTACAGGATTTAGGATGTGATTTTGTGAATACAATGGAAGTGTGTCTTCATATCTTGCATTGGGGTCATTTCATGGATTCAGTAAAAATTCTTGTCTATGACATTCTGTCAGAATTTTCAAACACTAGTAAGCTCTCAATTATCTGTGCTAATGAATGCAGAATGAAATAGAGATCATTGAAATAAGTGGAAAATATGGTTGTGACATTTCAGTGGAGATGGAGAACCTATCCCAAGCCTGAGAAGCATTAACTTTTGATTTAAAGTTCTCTCAACAATTTTTCACAGAAAAATACTGATATTAGAATAGCCATTCTGAATATTTTCACTGGCTCATAAATGCTTCCTGGACTACACTGATTCTAACTTAAAACAATTTGCAAAATATCTTCTTTTCAAGTTATTGTGTAGATTGGTGGTACTTATTTTCTTGAATTCTGGTGAGGGCTGGTGGACAAGTGATTTCATACAACTTTGAAGGTCTCTCATTTTGTTATTTTATCAAAAAGGTTATAGTACCCCTTCTCCTCAGATTAGACATTGTTACATAAGGATTTTTGCTTGGATTGATGAAAGTCTCAGATAGTGTGATCAGAATGCTGTTGATGTTAAATATTTTTAAATGCCCTGGCTCTCTCTTCCGAGAATATTAATAGGTGATTATTATCTTTAAATATAATTTATTATTTTGTAATTTCCAGGATGTTTTGAGCTCAACATTTCTGCAGTCTCATCTGCAGATACACAGTGGATTAGGAATAGGCACTGGTAGCATTCTGTCCTACCTGTCTCCGTCTAACTGCGGTGAACCTATCAATCTTTACTTGATGCCAGATAAAGCAGAAGGAGGTATGTTTCATTCCTTGAGTAAATGCCAACATGGATCACATTTGGTCATGTGTGGTAAAAATTGCCACATTTTATGAGAGGTTCCAAGTGTTTACTTGGAACCTCCCACACCAAGTGATACTTTATATACAAACCTTGTATAGCCTTTTCCCCTTCTCTTTTCACTGACTCATATCCCATTTCATCTTCATTCCATTTCACTATTTTTTCGGTTGATCCATCTTCGCTTGTTTTTATATTTCATAATCCATACCAGCTGAGGCTGACTTCTCAGTAGAAACCTTAAACCATATTTCACTGAAAGAATAGCTTATGTAGTTAGAGGACTGTTTGATTAGTGGGGCAGTGGTCGCAGCATCCCAAGGTTTTGCTGGGAATTTCAAATCATTTTATATTTATTATTCTTTCTTTTTGATGCTGTGACAAGAGCATCAAACATAGAAAATTCTTAGCTACATCTGAAAATTTACCCACCCTCATGGTGCTGCATTACAAATGTGGGAAATAAAGTCAAGGGTGCATTTTGAGCTTAAAATGGGTATTTTCTATGAAAATATTGATGCATCACAATTTGTTTTAAAACAATAATTAGTGTTTGGTGTATACATGTAATGTTTTTGATGAGAAAAATGTATTGGTACACAATGGGATTGTTTTTGGCATATTTATTTATTGAGAACCATGAAAACAGGCTAATACAATTGGTAATAGTATTAGCAAAAGCACTTCAGGTTTTTCAATATTAATTTAATGGTATTTAACATTTGTTGTTCAGTGGAAGAAGAATATCCAGCCTTCGTAGATCTCCTGCAGCATTTGCGAAACCAGATATATTCCTTGCCTCGAAGTCCCCTCACCACTACACCTCTTTCAGAAAAAAACTGGTGAGTAAAATATAATTAAAAATACGGCTAAAATATGGGTCACATCTTGTACACCAGTAATCAAAATAATGAGTTGAAACTTTTGTTTGCAACTTATGGTGCTTATTAATTACACAGTTACATTATATTATTACATTTTAAAGTATTTATTTGAATTTTTCTTTTTGTGAAAGATTGATTTCAAATAAATCTCTCCATAATTTTTTCTGTTCTGTAAAAATATTAAGTAGCATGGTGTATATTTTGCTTTGCTCTGAAAGTGCGAGCATTAAAGTGAAATGAGTTCAGATCCACAGACATGTAAAGTTATGATTTCTCCAAAGTTCACATGTATATGTTATTCGATTGGGCAAAAGCTGATAAAGTTGTATATTCAACTCAGTTGTGACTGGTGCAAATCCCAACTTTAAGCTAAGCTTCCTTTGGGTGTATCCTGGCAGCATGCTTTGTTACTGTATGAGTTTTAGTGAAGCACTATTGGCCATGTCTGGCTTAAATGGATGAGTTTAACATTCAAAATATGAGTAGGGGGGGGGGAGAGGTGAGGAAGTAGCCAGAAAGGGCATTGCCAGATGGCCATGAACAAATCACACATGCTCGACCGTTAATTATCGCAATAATCACGTTCATGCATCAATGAAAATGTAGATGCAGTAGAGTGTACTTCTTTTCCAAACATAGGGATGCATTTTAAAACAAAACCCTTTTTTACATTATCCAAGTTATTAGAGAACAGAAGCTATGAAAAATAAAATCAACCTACTAAAAATTCAAATAGCTTTAAATCAAGGTGGCCTAGAAAGCCAGCTTCAACCCCCTAGATGTTTGCATTAGCAAACCATTTAACAGATTAATGAAGGAGAAATGGAACAGTTGGTTGCAGTCTACAGATATTGAAGTGACACCTTCAGGAAGGAGGAAGAGTCCTAGCATATCACATATTTGGGAATGACTCAAAACTTCATGGAATGCTGTGAGACAGCTCTAAAATCAGATAAGAAATGTGGAAATATTAATGTGCGTGATGGCACAGAGGACGATTTGTTATTCAAAGACTACTAGTGACTTTTGAATTAGCTCCGGATATGAATTTATGGGGTTTGAGATTGGTGATGACAAGACGCCTAGTCACATTGTTCCCTAGTTACATTTCTGTAGGCATTAATAATTATAAAAGCACTATAAATAATTATGGAAATTCATGAAAATTGTGGAAATTTGTTCTCTTAAAAATGCATTTGAAAAAGTTTCCTATATGCTGGTTCATTCATAACACCAGCTAATATGGTAATGAGCTGAATTATTTAGAAACATTACCATGGGTAATGAGGAAGCATTTGTATGAATTGCATTTTACAGCAAGTAAAGTGTAACTGCTAATGAGTCCCACTTAATGGGCACATTATTTTAGGCAATGAGTATTGGAGGTAAATAAAAATGTTTGGTGTATGGCATGTTTACAATGAGTTCTTCATGATGTTGATGTATTTTCATTTTGAAGAAGTTTTCTGAGGCCCTACCCTGGCCCTTGTTTTCCACTTTGATTCCTGAAAATGATGGTCGAGTTGGCTTCTAAAATGTTGAGAGTTGTGATTCATAGGGTGACTCCAGAGTTCATCTTCCCATTGATTCCCTGTGAAAACATTTAATTTTTGTGGTTGAAGTATCTGCAGAACTTCCAGTGGCTTGGGTAATATGTTGCCAACATTTTGATGGTTGTCTGGCTATGGCACCATCCTGAGGGCATTAGCGTAGCACTCAGGGAGTCAGCTATCAAAATATTAGCAGTTTGTCATCAATGGAAGACTGTTGCTGACTTTACTCAGCATTTGAGGCATATTCAAGGAAAGACAACTTTTGAAAGATAGAACCTACCAATGCAAATAGGGTGCCTGAAAAGCTGGCGCTAGCTAATGGCTAATTTCATTAATGCTAAACCATTTGAAATGCCATATATTGTTCTTGCACTACAGCAATTAGAGTAAGCACATGTGTTGACTTGTTGAATTTTTATAAATTAGAAAATGGAAGGTTTTTCTGAATATTTTCTGATGCCTGAATTCGGGCTTAGTATTGGGTGAACTCCACCATCACCTTTGGGGTAATTGGTGTGTTTATGGTTGTTCATATTCCTCTATGACATAACAATATGATAAGATGAGGACTAATTGCCACTCTTTCATTATGAGAAAACCAAATTTGCACTTTTCCACAGATTTTAAAGTAGAGTGCCAATTTGGTTTTCTCATAATGATGAACTTCCTCTACATCTTGCCTGAATCTGTTGAATATACTCTTTCATTAGTTAATACCCTTATGCATAAGCCCTATCAACAGAATGTAATGCCATTTTTTTACATAAAAAACTGCAATTCTCTAATTCAGTCGTTAAATTTACATATCAAAATATTAGCAGTTTGTCATCAATGGAAGACTGTTGCTGACTTTACTCAGCATCAATATTTACAAAATTACATATTTACAGGCCTTCTCTTGCCATATTGCTTGGCTTAAATCCTGCAAGTGTATGCATATTCAAAATATAATTATGGGCATTCATCAAATGACGATTTAATGAAGGCCTTATATTTTTATTCCTATGCTAGATAGGATTCGAGCAACCTTCCAGTTCTTCATTATATACTCCACGATGGTTTTCATTCCTGAAATTTGTTTCAGTGTTTATTGGTTAAAAATATTTTTGTTTCATTTAAGTGCTACCATTCAATATTTCAAAATACTGCCTATTTTTCTGTAGAGAAAATATCAGGCAGAGGAAAAGAAATGGAGAAGAACAAAATATTCATAATACAGACCAGGAGAGAAAGAAAAATATTGCAGGAGGAAGAATTGGTGGTTGAGCCACTAGATACACCATTACACCTCTACATGCAATGTCTCCCAAAATCTTGTAGTGTAAGAGGATGCCTGGACAGCATAACTGGCTAAAGTACTTGGCCGGACATCGAGGGATCCGGGTTTGAATCCTGGGCAAGGCAAATGATTTTCACCCTGTAAAATTGTTGTATAGATACAGAGAGCAAAATTACTGCTCATTGAGAATAATATCTCTTTGCTCAATAATTACTGCTGAGGACAGCTTTCCAGCATCAGAATGAAAAACATTTTATTTCATTCAAGCACTACCTCTTGTTAATCAGATCTTCTCTATGCCACAAAGTTTAATTTAATTGAAAGTATTAGAGGGGCATTTTCATCTCCTTTCATGTCTCCTTTTATTGTTATTGCCTTTTCAAAATATCATTCATCCCACAGCTAAAGTCTGAATTCACTCATGTTTATTAAATAAAACCTATAGGCTATTTAGGTTATCTCACTGTGAGATGTGGTGTTTAAACTGAAATTTTAAAGTTAACAGTTTCAGGCTTAACTTTGTGGAATTCCTTCATGATGAGGGTAAAAAATAAGAGAAACTTAACACTTCCACGCACTTTTGTTTGTGGAAGTGAAATTTTAAAAGTACATAATACTACTATGTCCAATTAGTACGCAAACTGAGGCCTTAAAAACTTTATTTTGCAAAATTTAGTCAACATTGATTTTGTCCCCTCTTTCAAAGTAATCTCCATTCATTACTGTGCACTTATTCCATCTTCTTTTCCACTGTTAAAAGCACCCTTGGAAGTCCTCGGAAATTAGGCTTTTTAGTTGTATCATCGTTTCTTGCTTTATTGTGTCCATATCTTCCCAGTGATATCCCCTCATCACATTTTTGCATTTTGGAAATAGGAAAAAGCTGCCGGAGGCAAGATCTGGCAAATAAGGAGGATGATCAAGGATGGTGATTTTTGCCAAAAACTGGTGAACAATCAATGCTGAATGTGCAGGTGCATTGTCATGGTGAAGGATCCATCCGTCATGTTTGGTTAAAATAGTGTGCACTGTTGATTTTCCTAAATTCAGTTCATCAGCTATCATTCGGACAGTTTTTCGACAATCGGTAAGGACAAGGGACCGCGCACCATGAATGTTGTTGTCAACACAGGTGATTGAAAGTCGTTCCGGCCTTGCATCATCCGTGGCATCTTGTCGGTCCTCTTTAAAACACTTAATCCACTTGAAAACGGATGTTTTCTTCAGAGCATTGTCACCTTAAACAGTTGCCAACATTTCAGTAACTTCTTGATAACATTTACCACACTTCACCAAAAACTTGATGTTGATTCCTTCCTCCGTGATATCGTCAATTTCCATTTTTGACAAACAGTAAAAACAAGGACAACAGAAAGTAACATAAATGGCACCATACACACAGCTCGATGATCCCCCAAGCACAGATGGCTCGTTGGGTCTCGGGCAACTAGCGCTGTTAGTGGGTGGGGCTATAGTCCGCGTCATGGCTGCCAGATTGCACCAGTTCGTGCATTTTTTGCACAGACCACATACGTCTCAAGTGTCTTAAATATAGGTGGACAAATAACAAATATCTCCAGTGTTCTGCTTTGCTTCAACAATGACTTATTAGAACATATCATTGCCCTGGGTGGCTTAATTCATTACTTCAATACTTGAATAGGATTAAAATTGGGAAGGAGTGATTCCTTCATTCTAGACTCCCAACTGTTGATGGATAGAGCTTATTGGACTTTCAATGAAATAGTTTTTTATCCATAAGGTCGTTTTACTTCCCATTGCATCCCATAGCTGCCATTTTTAGGTTTAAACAGCACAGGTAATGCTCTTGTTGCATTCAATTGTTGTTTAGTACAATTAATTTGCCTTCATGAATTCTTGAAACAAAAAATACATCTTTTCTACTTGAAAACAAATATTTTAAATCTGACTTCCCAATGGCATTCAAAAAAATGTAGCTCCCTTTTAATGTAAAAGTCTTGGCAGATCATTGCGGTAGCATTAGAAATCAATTTATTTATCATGTTTAATGTAATATTAAATATGCATCAAAAACTCTTTTCATAATCTACAAAATCAACTGCATGGTATAAATTGGGTATTTAAAAATATATAATGAGATAGTAGCGAAGCCTGTCATAAGAATACTTCTTCAAAAACTTCTCATCTCTATTCTTCTTTGGTTCACACTTATCTCGCGTATGGAGAAGTTACAGACTCCTCTCTACGTGAAATGTTGGTGGTTTTGTTGTGACTGGAAAGGCCTAGTCTCTTTTTAATTTGTTCCATGTGGTGAGAGAGTAAATAAAGAGCTCTACTTGGAAGTTTCACATGATTTGAGTGTTGCCATATGCAGGAGAAGGCTTAAGTTGTGGGAAACCAAATAGTAGGAAGTTGCACCTGGACTTTGTGTCTGGTAACGAATCACTTGTTATCTGCCTGGCAAAACACAACAAGACAGCCATTGTGCCTCATTCACACCCCCTACTCTCCAGACTTGGTCAAGGCAGACTCAATCCTTTATTTTAAATTGAAGGTAATCGTGAAAGGATGTTGTTTTCACACCTTAAAGGGGATTGAGGAAACTACAAGAGCTGCACACCATTCCCATAATCATGTCACAGCATTCCTAAAATGGAATGAATATCAAGGGTGATGCATTGCCAATAGTGGGACTACTATAAAGGGGACAATCATAAATAAAGTTAAAATATACATTGATAAAATTTTTCTTACAAACATCTTTTTTTTGTACAAACCTGATATGCCAAGAAAGCCCCAAATCCTTCATCATTATAATGGTTCACTGTAACTCTTCACATCTTGCAGTTTATATTGATATTATGATAAGCAGTTATTAATAATTTTATGCAAGTTTATTAAGATTGTTGTGATGAAGTAATAGCTCATTTTTTTTTCAACAGTATTATGCCATGTAGTCTAAATGTGGACAAAATATACATCACATAATTACTGCCTTCTTTGTTTCAGGTTTCTTTATGCTTCAAAAACATGGGACACAGTGAAGAAGAGTACATTTTTCTTAGAATATAGCCGCCTCCTTCCTTGATACATACCTCCAAGAGAGTATGGGGACTACTATTAAGGCATTAAAGTTTGTCTTAATCCATTAAGATCAAAATCCATTCATTTGAATGTGTGACACTCTTAATGGTAACTGTGAGGCTAAGTATGTCATAAAATCACAAAGAAGTATTGTCATGTCATTATCTCAGAGTAAAAAATTGAAAAGTCTCTAACATCAATCTGATAGTTCTTAATTCCATAATTACATATAATGGATTCATTTGTGGAGACAGTTTTCACCCACAATTCAGTAGTGGACTTTTTACTGTTCTCCCATTCATTTGTCATGTTGTTTTTGAGCAAATATTTTGTTTAGTGTCCTCACACACACTTCATTGGTAAACTGTAGCCAGCAAGGGCCTAGTGCGGTTGTGGATGGGTTTGTAAGCATGCTGGTAGACGGAGGCCAGTCTCCAGTGATCAGGATATTCCCGACCACCTCTCTTGTGGTTCCCTGGCCACAGGGAGAATGGTGGTGCCAAGGTGCCGATTGAGTAGCTGCGCCTTGCATAAGGCGCCCTGGGTTTGGGCACTTTGACTTTAGGTGCTTCACCCTGAGTGATTGATGATGTGCTTCCACTGCCACCGGACGGGTGTGCCGTCATCGGCCTGTTGCTGCTTGGCTTCCCAGCTTTGAATGCCATTTTGTATCCACTGGACTCGGATGAGTTTTTTGGAGAGGTGTGGGGCTTGGTGTTATCATGGCAAGCAGTGCATGCTTTGTGGAAGGCTGCTCCGACATTCGATCCCAATTGTGGGTTCCTGGTGAGGTTGGGGGAGCTGTGCGAGCGCCTCTTTCTCGGGGGGTTCACTTTGTGCGGTTGATGTGGATTGTTTGACATGCAGTTTCTTATCTCATTGCCGAGAAATTGATTAGGGGATTGGGTCACTGGGTTTGGGCTGTCATTCTCTTCCCATGCCTTCCTCGGAGCTGGTCTCTGGTTCAAGTCCCATGAGCTGAGAGAGCCACGGTTCCTGCTTTGAGGATACCTGCTGTTTTGTGGGGTTGGAGGTTTCGAAGTGATTGGGGTTCGTGGGTTGAGGGGTGTGGATAGTTTGGAGCTCTGCTGGGGAGATGATTTGGAGTGTGGGAGTGAGGGTGATGCCTTGGGGAAGGGTGGCGACGATGGCTTGCTCTGGGAAAGGGAGGACTGCTTGGATGAGCACGGGGCATTCTCTATGCCACTTGCCCTCTGTGCGTGGTGTGAGTTTTGAGATGCAGTGATGGAAGGGGTCCCACATCCTCCTGGGAGCCCACAGTTGCCCTCGAGAGGGGAAGGGGGTGGAACGACTGTGAAAACAGATGGTGCGGTCCCCAGAGACTGGTGGTGCCCTTCACTTTTTATTGGTGCATAAATATCCCACCCAATGGCTAGGTCCATGTCTGTTATCTTTGGCTTGTATGCCTTGGTGGCCCTCTCCTCGTGTTTGCCTCCAAGGGGAGCGAAAGACGTCAATGCAGTCTCATCGGGTGGCTTGACTGTCCTAAAGATGCTGGACTTGGTGCAGTGAGTTGGACCGGGACGCTTTTGCCGTATGCTGACTGCAGTGGCTTGTGGTGCCACAGGCAAGGCTACCCCTGGGTGCTTGGCTCCCTGTGACTCCATCAATTGATAGTTTGGATCCTCAACCTGGAAATATTGTGATTAGAAGAAATTGAATGTTGTGATTGCATTTTTGTATATTTCATGAAAGCATAGAAGTTTTTTCTTTTGTGAAATAGTTTTGGGAAATACTTCAGTCTGTCATTGTGGCACTCTTCAGTCATTGTAAAAATTTTAAGTAGGCTGTTATAGAAATTCATACAAGTCATTTAATTTTTGATTATATTTTAGAATAAATTTAACGAAATACTTGGGGTGACTCAATCTTCTAAGTGCTTAGCTGTATCACTTGGAAGAACATATTTTTTTAGTGCAATTATTTTTTGTTATTATTATGTCTTTCAAATGTACTCAACCTAAATCTACAAAACAATGTTGGAAACATTATGGTGTTCTATTGAGTCATGGCGGAAGTCATACATCTAAGCTTATATTTGAAATAATTTAATTTGGTTTTTCATAGGTTCAGAAATCATGACAGATGAGGTTACTATCATACAGGCCATGTTGGGAATGTAGAATACAATTTTTATATTTCAAAGAAGAAACTTGGCATTTTATTAGAAAAGCGTAGCATACATCGGACTGTAAGATTAGACGTGTGACATAATTGCCCAATTGGCATTTCTTTTCTACTTAATGAATATTAAGACTCTTAAAGGTATTTTGCATGTATGTGTCTATGCGAATATCACTTCTGCAGAATTAATGCCCGGCAAATCATGACTTTTGAATCAAGTCAATAACTTTCATGAATTAAATTTTATTTCAAAAGATAATAATGCACATGTAGTAGTGACTCTTGGTACATACTTCCTTTGTTCTTTCTAACATTGGTTCATATGATTGTATTCTTTTGATCTAAGCATTTCATTATTTAATAATTATTTGTCAATAAAATAGGTAAATGGTGGTTGATGTAATTGTTGTTCTTATGTTCCTTTTACAGAATTTCATTTCTATGTGCTATGAGCTCCGGTTGGGAATGTTATAAGCTTAGAGTTTTTAATCTCAATTCCTTGGTTTAGTAAAACTAAATGACAGGTTGTAATAACAAATTGATGAATCTTTAACTAACAAGAGTAGAGTTTTACTATGATTCACTGTTCAGTGCACCACATTTGCATTATATTATTCATCCATAGAATGCATGGATGAGATAGTCATAAATGTACTCTTGGGATTTGAGATTGAAGTTGCATGTGAGACTCTGACAGTTAAGTTCGAACTATCCAGGAACAAATGATGGTGGAATAAATATGAGACCATGATTAGTTATACTTGCAAGTACACAATGATTGAATCCCTTGCATTAGAGGAGCAATGACAGTGGGTGATGGAACCAGAAGCCATCCATGTGAATGTGGTATGGAGTTCTATTGCCCTTGAAAATATGTACAGAACAAGTCTAGGAAATATCTTTCTCAAGGAAAGTTGGCGGAGTTCTCAGAAAGTTAGGGCTTTGGTGAGAGCCACTGTCAAATACATAGTTCTGATTACCTTTAAAAAAAATGAAAACTTAAAAAAAATTACATTTTAAATGGATGAAAGACTCCATTCTCGGGATATCACCACATAGGTTGTTTCTCTGACAACAGTTTTGCCTGTGTTTCAACGAGCGTCCTCAGGTCGAAGTGCCAGGACGTTGCTTTGGCCGCGTTTATATATGTTTTTCATCTCCCTCCCTGCTCTGTGATTGGTCGGGGGTTTCCCGCCAAATCCTTTTCCAGGCTCCTGATCGGCGGTAGCCATCTTCTCTGTTGAAGTTGTCTTTTTCTTGGAGAATATCGATTGATTCTCTTATTAGCCTGTGATAATATCTTCTCTCTTTGGATTTTGTCTTGGTCTCGTCAAATTTGATTTCATGGCCAAGCCCACGCCAAGCGTGTTCAGCAATGGCTGATGACAAATTCCAAAGAAACTGCGGGAGATGCCGCAACAGTAACTTTTAACGGAGTCATCCGCTAATGCGCATTACAATGCAACAATTTCAGAGTGTAAAAATCATTCGTCTTGACTGGGATTCGAACCCAGATCCCTCAATAGACGCCATAAGTGTTTAAAGTTGGCTTTAACCTCGTGGACTGTGGCGCCTCGCGCACGAATACGAATGCGTGACATTGTATGTACGGCATTTCGTCACAACATCTAGTTCCTTTAAAAGCCCCAAAATTTCAGAGTTTAATAAACGCCATAAGTGTTTAAAGTTGGCTTTAACCTCGTGGACTGTGGCGCCTCGCGCACGAATACGAATGTGTGACATTGTATGTACGGCATTTCGTCACAACATCTAGTTCCTTTAAAAGCCCCAAAATTTCAGAGTTTAAGAGGACGCCTCGGTAGCTTAATTGGCTAAAGCACTCGACCGGATATTGAGGGATCTGGGTTCGAATCCCAGTCAAGACGAATGATTTTTACACTCTGAAATTGTTGCATTGTAATGGCTGATGAACTGAACTGCTTGTTCCTAGTAGCCCTTTCATGCTCTTTTAGGCCTGTTTTCACTGCTCGGCATGTCTCACCTATGTATGAACTTCCGCATGAGCGCGGCACCTGATAGACTCCTTGGTGCAATTCCTTGGGAATTCTATCTCAAAAGATAGACCAATCACAGAGCAGGGAGGGAGATGTGAAACATATATAAACGCGGCCAAAGCAAAGTCCTGGCACTTCAACCTGAAGACGCTCGTTGAAACACGGGCAAAACTGTTGTCAGAAAAACAGCCTATGCAGTGACATCCCGAGAATGGAGAGCCTTTCATCTGAATGCTGTGAAAATCTTCGATCCCATATCGCATGCCTCTACAGGGAGGAAATGCACAAGAAAATCAGAAGATTTGAGAAGCTGTGGAAGAAGAAGGGAAGACTGCTGTCAACCTTAGCCTTCCTTCAACGCTGCTGGGATACGAACACGCTACCATCTTGTGTTGAGGTCAAACACCATGTCAAGACAGAAAAGGCCAAGAGAATTCTATGACACACCAGTGAGGCATTATTAAGGGAACGAGTGCACCATACGCGTTACTCTCTCTATGAATGCTCTGAAGAACTCTACCACTTACATCTTGAACTGAGCACCATGCTGAAAGCTTCCAACTGGGAAACAATAGAGAAAATAACGTTCGACTCGTCCCATAAGGTTCAATCATCAGTGCGGGAGATGCAGATCAAGAAATTTAATAAGCTTTCCAATTGACAACATCCTACAAACAATGAAGGCCACCAGAAGGACCAGTCCATCATCGACCTGACAGATGTCACCTTATCCCAAGCGGCTATCTTCATTTTATCGAAAGGATTGAACTTAGCCATCGCACCAGCGCTGGTGCCAAAGGAGAAAATTGTCACAGAAGTGGAGTCCACCATCTGCAAGCTTAAGAAAGAAGAGGCAGATGATGTCAGAGAAAATGTTGCACACATTCTTTGCAACACCAAGTGTCCAAAGAAGAACATATCGTCTGTGGAAACTTCGCAACAACAAAGAAATACTGATACTACCTGCAGACAAGGGCAACCCTACTGCACTAATGAAGAAAAGAGATTATGAGAACAAAATTTCTCTCATGCTCGAGGAACCAACATACTTGAAACTCAAATCCGATCCGATCGCCGAGATGGAGAAAAATGCTAGAGCACTTATAAAAAAGTCATCCATCCCAAAGGAAGAGCATAGGAGTCTATTCCCATCGGCTGCCAAGCCACTGAGGCTCTATGGCTTACCCTAAGTACTCAAGGATGACATATCACTTAGACCTATAGTAAGCCAAATAGATGCTCTGACCTAGCGGCTCTCCAAGCACCTTGCAAGTTCGCTCCAGCCACATGTGGGGAATACACCATATCTCGTTAAGAATTCTGCTCACTTCATAGAAATTTTGAAAGGGGTGACCATTAGCAAGAATGACATTATGGTCAGTTTCAACATATCTTCACTATTCACCAATGTTTCTATCCAAGATTCAGTCGACATCGTTAAGGAACTCACGTCCTCCGGCATCCCGGAAGACTTTCCTGAAATGGTAGAATATTGCCTCCGGAATTCGTACTTCCTCTGGAACGAAGACTTCCACGAGCAACGAGAAGGAGCAGCAATGGGGTCTCACCAGTTATCACCAACTTATACATGGAGAAATTCGAGAAATCAGCGATAGAGACGTATTCGAAGAAACCAAAACTATGGCTCAGGTACGTGGATGACACATTCGTTATCTGGCAGCACGGCATAAAAGAGCTGAGTGATTTCCTGAGGCATTTGAACAATCAGCATTGGGCAATAAAATTCACGATGGAGTTGGAGAAGAACAAACAGATACCCTTCCTAGACGTTTTGGTAAAGAGGAAGGAAGACGGTAGCTTAGGCCACGCAGTGTACAGGAAAGTGACTCATACTGATCGATATTTAAATTCATTATCGCACCACCATCCAGCGCAAAAGGCTTCTCTTGTAGCAACTCTAGTACACTGTGCCTACAAATTTTCTAATGCTGAGTCGTTATCTGCAGAGAAGAAACATATAATGACAGCCTTGCAGAAAAATGGGTACAAGAGGTATGTTGTCCTGAAAAGGACCACCAAGGAAGAGAAGTGCCACCTCAGCCACGGTGAAAAATGGAGTGACGCTGAAACGACCAAGGCCTATGCCACGATACCCTACATCGCCGGCCCAAGTAAAAAGATGTCTCGGGTACTGAGAAAGCACAACATTGCCACGAGATACAACTGTCTCACTGAGGTATTCCATCTACTTCCACGGCCTAAAGATAGCATTCCCAAGGAATTGCGCGAGGGAGTCTATCAGGTGCCGTGCTCATGTGGAAGTTCATACATAGGCGAGACATGCAGAGCAGTGAAAACACACCTAAAAGAGCCCAAAAGGGCTACTAGGAACAAGCAGTTCAGTTTATCAGCTATTGCTGAACATGCTTGGAGCGGACCTGGCCATAAAACCAAATTTGACGAGACCAAGATAATATCCAAAGAGAGAAGATATTATCCCAGGCTAATAAGAGAATTGATCGAGATACTCAAAGAAATAGAAAACTTCAACAGAAAAGATGGCTACCGCCTATTAGGCGCCTGGAAAAGGATTTGGCTGGAAGCCCCTGACCTAATGCAGAGCAGGGAGGGAGATGTGAAACATATATAAACGCAGCTAAAACAACGTCCCGGCACTTCGACCTGAAGACGCTTGTTGAAACCCGGGGAAACTGTTGTCAGAAAAACAACCTATGTGGTGACATCCCGAGAATGGAGAGTCTTTCATCTGAATGCTGCAAAAATATATGATCCCATTTTAAATGGATGTGTTGTCTGATAGGTCCACTAAATGTTAATGTATGGTATGTCCGAAACTGTCATAGTATTTTTATAATTGAAAACCTTTTACTGGGAATGAGGGTACTTTGGTAAAGATCATTCAAGAGAGAGTGAGATGTCTTTTTTTAGTTAGTGGCACCTCTTGAAGAAATTTACTCTTTAGTTTCAGCCTAATAGGGTTATTATACGTTTAACATTTTATCATTGGGAAATTCTAGGGGTTTCCCAAAAATGGCTGATAGAAATTTTTATGTGAATATTGTCAAAATAAAAACTTTGTAATTCTACATTTGGAATAACAAAGTTTTTATTTTGGCATTATTCATCATGGAAAAATTCTGCAAAGTTGCACCTGAAACAATTGATAAAAATTTTATCTCTTCATCCAGCATTATTATTTGAGGTCAAATTGCCTCAGGTGACTAAAGGGAATCTTGATAAACATGGCAAATCTGTGATTTTGATTAGAATGGTTTCAAAATTTTCAGAGTAGACATGTCACCACAAGTGTGGGTGACCATTGTGGATGCCCTGCTGAGGTCTCTACTCCAGAAACCATTGGATAAGATCCACAATATGGTGATGGATGATGAAGTAGTGAAGGTGTGTTAGATGTCTAATGCTATAGGCAGCTCGAGTGAATGGGAGCAGACTACCTGTATTTTGTATTTGGGCTGGAGAAAACTATCCACAAGATCGGTGTTGTAATTACCCACAGCTGACAAAAAAGAAAATATATAATATTTTATGGAAGATATAGTGCCCAAAAAATCACATGGCTTGGGTGGAGCTGCAGGTACCCTGAGTGCCTTACCTGGGAATCGAACCCAGGACCCTCTAGTCAGTAGTCCAACGCTCTATGCCCTGGACTACCGCGACCCACATATTGGTGATATACCTGGTGAAATATGCCTATTCTAGCTGTTGACCTTTGTGGACCAAATCAATTGAAAAGGGCGAATTCTTTGATTGCCAGAATTTTAATATGTGTACGAGTAATGATGGCATCATGGACTGACTAAATTACTGCCCTGGGAAAAACAAATGAGCCTCCAAATGAATACTTGTACATTCACCCACGAACAGCAGTCTGAGATGGTCAAAATATGTGCACTTTGCCTTTGAAATAAGGATGCTATTTTAGTATTTCCATGTTAATACTATTATTAAAACATTCATTTAAGGATACATTATGGAGGAAGGTATGTTTGGGAACTGGTATAGAAGATGACGTGGAAGAAGGGTTGCAGGAGGTACAGTGATGCAGATATTGAGGGGTGTGGTGGATTTCCCAGCATAGGAGGAGGGGCAGAGTTGAAATTTAGTTGGTAATTTGTGCATGTTGTCATTGCATTGTGCATGAAGGAACAGAGTGGAATGGTGTAGCATTGGTGCATTGTGAAGGGGGGTATGGAGTGAGATGTTGAGGTGAGAGCCCAGGAGTTTGCACACATTTGGCAGCAGAGGATTTTCGAATTGCCTGGGGTGAACCAAGCACAATAGCAACCGTTCCTCCCCATCCTCCGCCTAAACGCCCCTTCCCATACCTCCCCACCTCAACATCTTAAACCAACTCCCTCTCACCTTCACTTTGAGAACCTCATTCTTTGTTTGACAGATGTCGTGAATACAGAAATGTAAAATATATATCAGTGTCCTTTTGCTTTTGTCTACATATACATGTAATCATGTTTTTATTATGTGCTATATGTTATGAACCCTCTACATATTCTCGTGTTTGTATATTTATGCTTACTCTTATTCTGATGTACATTATGTGATCACTCCAAATCCAAGATTAGATATCACAGCAGTTGTTCTCTAAATGGCTAATTATTCTGCCATTCCTATTATGAACATATCATAGCTATGAACAATTACATAATAGTGTTTGGTATGCCAATAATTTCAGTGAAAGAGAATGGTTATGCTCTAGTGGCTTGGTGGGCAAGATTTTAATGCAATACAAGTAAGGGTTTTGGCCAGGGAATGGAAATGGTTTACTTACCATGTCTGGAAGGGGCTGGTGTCGTAAATTTTCCTCGGCACACTGCTTTGCTATGAAGAATGGTGTGTATGCTGTTGCCAGGGGGGGCATTTCCTTCCCTGACTTCCCATTGGCTGCCTTTGGGTGATGACCTGCTGAGCTTGGCGTTGACCCCCGAGTGAGCGCTGTCCCCATCACCTCCAGGCCCCCCTCTCCTTCTGACGAGCCACTCTTCCTCTTTGACTCCATCCCCTGGTCCGTGATTTCAGATCTCTCAGGGTATTCCCACTCCCCTTGCTCTGCCTTCCTGTCTGCAGCTTCCTCAACCAACTCCCCACCCTTAATTAGACCAATCATATCACAGTACACAGGTTGATTGAATCATCAAGTTAATTTCTTTGTCGTCTGTATTTTCATGTATTCAGGCTCTGTGTTATATGTTTGGTGATTTAATTTCTCATGCAATTGATTGAAAAACTAACCAATGACTAAATTTTTATTTATAAACATTTTTTAATAAACAAATGCTTCAAGTAAATGCTCTGTGTGTGTGGGTGTACCCAAACACCTACACCGAGCTACACAAGAATTGCTATATTTTAAAAATTGAGACCACATGAACATAATCACATTAGGGCATGCAACACATTTATGCAATAATTTTAAATTTACTCAATAGTATTTTTTCAATAGGTCAATTTTGAATAGTTGCGTAGTCCTGTATTTATTTTTTTGCACGTATAAATTTAGCAAGTAGATTTAATGGAACTGCAACCTAAAATAAATCTAGTGAGCACCATGCCATTGGAATGCTGTTTATTAACATCAACAAGTCTTCTCATTTTGTTTCTTAAGTTGCTGTAATTTGTATGGGCACAGTTGCTTGTTCTTTATTTTTCTTTTGCAATTCTGTTAAGAAAAGAAAACATTGGGTAAAAAATTAGAAATAGTAGTCTGAAGTTTTCATTAGCTTAGAATTTATAAGTATTAGCCATCTTGATGCCTATTATCATGCTGATAACCCTTGGCCATTACTGTTTGGTGGGCATATGCCCTAAATAATTATTCTGATAATGCTTGATGCTATCATTACCATGGTCTTAAGAAAAATTTTGTAGTCCAAAGCCATTAATTATGATTATAACTATTGGACTTAAAAAAAAATACTTGTTGTTTTTAATACTTTCTAATAGGCAATCCTTAGAACTCCTAAATGAAATGGAATAATTCATCATTTGCATAAGGTATGTGAGTAAATAAGCCTTCCAAGCACAAGTTTCTCATCATGTTTTGTGTTCAATGGGGAAATCCCTTTGAATCCTGTAGAAAAAATATTTGATAATTAATAAAGATATAAATTTTCCTTGTAATGCACTATTTGGAGAATATCATTATTACTGATAAATTTAAAGGTTTAGCTTTTGATTGCCTCATTTTGAATACATTTCATGATTAGATTGATAAAATGTTAAATAATTAATTTCCAGTATGCATAGTTATGATTAGCCTTCCTAGATCTGGGGTAATTCATATACTTTTCTACCACATTTTATTATTATTCTTTCTAATTAATTTTTGTAAAAGTGGCTAAAAAATTCATTAAAATTGATTACTTAAGTGTAGTAAATATCACTTTGGCTTCTTCATAACATCCCTAAAAGATTGTATATGTTAATTATTACACATGGCCTACTTAGCTATCTGGGTTACCATGACCCTTAACTGTAATGATGCTACCTGGAAAAGAAAAAGGTGATGAGTGGAACATGATTAACTGTGGAATAAATGTAGGTAAGAGTGATAAATAATTGGGAAATTAAAGGTACAGTGAATTTAAAAGGATTCGTTACATAATGTGACTTTGAGTGAACTTATGACAGGTAAGTTGCAAAGATACTGCAGAAATGATAACTGACAACATAATTATTATCATTATGTGGTAGTCTACTGTTGAAAACAGGTTTTGGATGGAGACACATTGAACATCACAAGACACCACCTGATACCTCTTCAATTCCATATACTTCCTACCTCCCTTCAGTTTGTCCAACATGCTTAATCCTAAACGTAAACCTTCCTATCATGCCTAACATTCTCCTCTTTATCATAACTTTCCATTGCCAAAATACAATTGTATTCATCTTTCCTACTCCTGACAGATTTCTCCCAAAAATTCTCTCTCCTCCTCCACTATGCCTCATTTGTTTCCTCTTCTGTCCACTTCACCTTCTCCATCCTTCCCCATACCTGCATTTCAAAATTCTCCCACCGACATATATTATCTTGCCTCAATGACCATGCTTCCACACCATACAAAATCAAACCATGTCAATGTTAATAATGAGCATTTCTGTAAAATCCTTACTGAACATCCCTGCCATCAATTCCCTCCCTTTTGTGAAAGCTTCTTTGCCTAATGCAGTTCTTCTTCTAATATCCCAACTACTTTGACCATCTTGTTCCAAAACACATCCAAGATAGGTTAATTATTGAGTACCTATCTGCTCTAGGTTTTGCCTTCCAATTTTACCATTTAGCATAGCCTTCCTCTTCCTTGAAAACCTCATAACCTTTGACTAGCTTCAGGCGTGATGTGGTGGAAGTCGAACATGATGAATAACTGATCAAAGCACTTTTCCACTTGATAAAGTTTTTTATTTTACGACCGGGTTTCAACATATTACATCATCATCAGGTAACAAACTGAAGTTATGCGCAGGCGATACATACTTTTACGATTCTGGAAGGAGGGGAAGAGGGGGGGGAAGACAAGGGAGACGTTTACAAGGAAGAGCATATTCTTATTAAAAGTCCTTTACCAATTCCTTGTACCTTTTACCTATATCTTGTAAACATTTCCCTTGTCTACCCCCCCCCCCCCCTTGAAAACACTCTGATATTCTACCTAATATAACTACTGTTTCAATGCAGTGCGCCAGATGATATTATGCTGCATCAAAACTGGTTGCAGTAAATTTATACGTATTTTGTGAAAGAACAGAGTGTTTCCTTTCCGATCATATGAAACTCTTATCTTCCTCTGTATTAGTGATCTTATTACTGCCGTGGCATCATGTATACCTGTCCCCTATCTGAACCCAAACTGATCATCCCCCAAGTTATTTGCCCTACTTTCTACCCTCTTATTGATGAAAGTGCCACATCTGCTACATGTGAAATCAAACTTTATAGACATGACATGCCCTTTCCTTTTTTAAGACGAGAACTCACAATTCCAATTAAATCATCTGGCCTAATTCCTCCCTCATAAATGCTATGAAACAATCTATAAAAACCTTTCCTCCTACAATTTTGTGAACCTTGAGGTAATTCTGTGGGAATGTTATGTACTCCACAACCTAATTTATTTTTGATTCCCTTAATACCCTTTTTAGAAAATCCATATCCACTACCACTGCTACCTACCACTGTATAAATAAAATATTGTCTGACCTAGACAATAAACTGGAATCTCTTGTTTTATTATTTGATTTCTCCTAGGCCTTTGATTGTGTCAATCACCATATGTTATTGCTGAAACTTCAAGAATCTGGCAGAAGAGGTACTCCATATAATTGGATTAAATCTTTTCCAAACAACAGACAACAGAGTGTAAGTGTTACAAAAGATGAAATATCTCATGTATCACCTGCAAAAACAATATCCTATGGGGTTCCCCAGGGATCTGTTCTAGGCCCAGTGCTTTTTCTCATATATATAAATGACCTCCCAAGGATGCTTAATTCTGTACCTAATACGCTTCCCATACGGTATGCCGATGACACAAATGTCTTCGAGTCTGCCTCTTCAATCAATGGCCTGGTATCAAGTGCTAACAATACCATCCACCCTTTGCAAGAGTGGTGTGATCGTAATTTTCTTCATATTAATAAGGATAAAATTAATTTAATATATTTTGTAAACAAAAATAAGCCTTTAACAGATATTTCAGTGTGTTTTGATGTCATTATTCCAAGGAGTGATAATGTCCTTCCTGGGTGTTACCCTGGATAGTAGACTAAGCTGGGATAGCCATATTTCTAGTTTACGCAGAAAACTCTGTTCAGTGTGCTATTTGTTACGTTCAATTAGGCTAACTGTCAATTATGAAGTACTTACGTCAATATATTATGGTGAGTTCTGCGCCCATGTAATTTTTAGTATTCTTTTTTGGGGCCCATTGCCCTGTGCTCATTTTGTCTTTAAATTCCAAATGAGGATACTAAGACTAATGTGCAATGCACCCCTTAGAGCTCCATGTCGCCCCCTCTTCAAAAAACTTTGTATTCTCCATCTTCCCTGCGTGTATATGCTAAGTGCCATTGTTTATGCTAAATGCCATATTTCATTATATGCCACTAACAACAGCATCCGCAACCATTATACTAGGACCTGTAGTCATCTGCATGTGAACTACATAAGAACTTGCAAGTCCAGTCTTTCACCTCAGAACATGGGACTCACATTGTATAATAACCTTCCTTAGGTTGTCAAGTGTGTTGAAAAATTGTCCACTTTTAAATTTAAAATGAGGGAGTTTTTCATGTTACATTTATTCTGCTCCATTGATGAATTTCTGAGCATGTAACTATGTTTTGTATGTATATTATGCTATGTTATGATCATTGACATGCCGCATATCTTGGAAAATGTAAGTACCCAGATCCTCAGGCAAAAAAAACCATAATTATTATTATTATGTTGAAATCAAGTATGCCTGGACTTGTGCTATCCTCATTTACGTCTAGTTCTCTGTGTGGAAACTTGCTGGCATAATATCTTCACCAAGTAGATTCTCAATTTATTCCATCTCTATTGACTCTTTCCTGGGTCCATTAATAATTTTCATACTTTACATTTGATATTGTGCATGGATTTTTTTTCTTGCTTCTTGGTAGTTCTTTCACCTTCCTCTTTAGAGCACCCATTTCAACTCCTCCTCTGTGAAATCTCCATACTTTTGCACTGTATCCTCTATCACACTCCCTTCTCCCTATTAGTCTCCCTGGCTTAGTTTATTATTTATCTTTGTTCTTCCTTCTTCCTAATTCTGAATTTATGTCCTTCCATTTGCTTTATTCAACTAGCTTCTTAATTGCCTTATCTATAATCCATTATTACCAAATTATTTTCCTATTTACCGTTCCTAGTAGTAGTTTTGTATGTGGCTTGTCCTTTACAATCTAGTTAATGGTCTTACATTCCCTCATCAGGCTTCCTCTTTTATCCATTTGAATCTGATGTCACACTACATTAGTTCTAAGCTGTGATCTGTGCATGTGTCAGCTCATGAGAAACTGCATTATTAATAGCACTACTTCTCTATCTTTTTCTAATCAAAATATATTCTAATTGGTATATCTATTCAAATTTCTTTCCTTCAATGCTTTTTCAGTCCCTCAGTCAATTCAGGGCTCTAAACTAAGGTCCTCATTGACATCATATTCCCTTTCTATATCTGAACTACCTGACACCTATTATCTTTATCGTATAGTCCCTCTATATATACTTTCAATCTTGTCAGAACCTCTTCTTTTTAGATTAAAATTTATTTGCTGCATCTGTAATGGTATAAATAATATTTCCTTTCTTAAATCCTGATCGTTCTATCACTTTCCTGTAAAGTGTGTCCATCCCACCATGCCTGAAAACTTTCCATATCCTTGGGCTGATCTTTCTACTATGTTTCCTTCACCTTATTAATTTATCGCCTCAATTGGTTGTTTAGCTCTTTGTACTTTCTTCTGCCTTTGTTCTTTCAAGTTCTTCTTTCATCTGTATTTCTTATCAATTCTTTGGCATTCATAGTTTCCTAACCCTTTTTTTCACAAATTGTGTTGTTTTTTTTCAGCTTTCTAAGTTTCTTGAATCTAAAATTACTCTTGATGAATACTTAATAGAGATCTGAATACACATATACTCTCAGGAAACTGTGCGTGTGTGAGATGATGGCACTCTTCCTAAATGTATGTATTACCAAAATATAATATAACTGAAACCTCCCCCTATCCTGTATCTCTCTGCATTTTCTGTGTGTACCCACATCTATTATGATGCTAAAACCAGGTGTTAATTGAAATTAAACAATATCTTCTGCAAAACTCAATGCCGTTTCCTCCCTGTGGTCACTCCTTTCTCTTAAACCATACTCTCCTATCTAATTTCTGTTTCTCCCTTCACCCCCAACTGCATTCCAATATTCCATCAATATCAAGTGTTTTGCCACAGGTACATTTGTAATCATTAGAAAATAATTAAAATGAATTTCATTCTTATTGGTGAAACTCAGTATCTCAAAGACCGAAAAAGTTACATGAATGATTCTCCCTGCACCTATAGAATTACATAGTGTGGCACCAGAAGAATCAAACTATTTTTAAATATAATGCCCAGTGTGAACACTCGATAGCGACTCTTCAATTGAACTCCACACTTGGACGTAACATCTCGGCTATTTTGAGGTTATGATTGTTTACTAGATGTCTATAGCTTTCAAGAACACCAATCGCGACCTCCAGTGGAACTACATATGGCGGAAAATTCAAATTGAAATTTGTCCAGATGTAAGCGTTGCACTGTTAATAAAAAAATATTTTCTCCTAGATGAAAAGGCTGCCAATGTCAGAGATGGGACCTTGTAGGAACAAGTTGACATTATAACATCAAACAACATTTTAGCTCCATGAATAAAATGTTTCCCTTGAAGTGAAGGAGAATTTTAACAAGATTATGGGCTCATCACCAATGGCACAAGTCTATGTCCAAACGACAGTGCTGATTTTTTCAGTTTTAGTGCGATGACTACCTACTGAAAATTTATAGTAAAGGTTTGATCAAGATTAACAAGAAAAAGATTCCATCTCAAATTTTCATTTCCCAGATGCAGAACAGGTTCACTCAAAGAAAATGATCACTTCAGTAATGAGAAATACAGCTATTACATTACAAGAAAATGTTAGAAATAAGGATACAGGACATGAAACAATTGCGTAGAATGAGATAATCAATGGACCACTGGACTGAGTGGGCTAGAGACGAAATGAAGCCTTTGAGGCAGGTGGGTGCTGAAGATCAAATGGACTGATTAAGGGCAAAATGAGGGAATACAGAGAAGACAAGCAGAAGACACAATGGCTTCTCTGAGTATTATTCTGAAATGAAAACAATCTGGAATAATCAATTTGAAAGTACAATAGAATATAAATTTAAAAAATGGAATAATATAATGGATGTTTTGATGAGGAAAAATGCAGTCCAATGAAAGCAAAATGTAGGAAAAAATCTATTGGCACTATATATTGAGTAATTTGCATTGACCCTGATCCTTACTAGGGTGTATGACCAGAGGTAATGAAATTAACTTTGCTTCATGAATGGCCAGCGGTGATACATGGGGAAATGAAGCAGTGGTATGAGGAGAAAGAAGAAGTGGTCTAAAAAGGAATTACAGCTCACAGGGTAAGGCCTCTCACTTAGTGTCATGTTAATAATTTGAGCGGTTAATTGTGTACTTAGAAATTATGGTGAGAATCGTAAGTTACAAGAAATTGAATAGAGGAAAAACTCAAAAAGTTAATAATTCAATCACCCTTTCCCCAATTTCTAACTAAAAATACATTAAATGCCCACCATAAACGCTTCAATGAAAAATCATTCCTTAATATAAAAAACTTTAAAATATCTATTCCTTCTCTGTCAATGTTAAATTAAAAAGCTTATTTCCCATACAAAAGATATTATTTCCACCCTACATTGACCTGGTAATTACTAAATTAAATACCCCAAACGTCGCACTAAGCATATGCTGGTCAAACCAATAACCAGCTTTTAATTACATTTAAAGAACATTTATACCAATTTATTAAAATAGGTCAGAAAAATGATTTATTGATATTATATTATATCACTCTGTATTTCCCACTGGTCAACACCTTTTAAATATCCCTAACCTTTCACTGCCTCCTCAAGCCCTATAACTATATTATTCTGCAAATCATTCAATGCTTTGATTTCAGACCAGATTGGGAGCATTGCAGACAGAGAAGAAGGGTTGTAGGAAGTGCAATGGTTATTCACTCTAATATTAGGGATGTGGTGGACTGACCAATGTTAAAGGCAGGGCATAGTTGGCACTTCAAGAGATAAGACTACATTGTTGGAGATCCAGGAGTACAGGGATGGGTGGAAAGAGTTAAAAAGCAGGTATGAGAGGGACAGGATTTGGATTTTAAAAATACTTGTAAGCTACATTTTACATCTTGGCTTATTACAGGGCGTGGGTATGGCTTTGTGACCGGGGGAGGGTTTCTAAGTGGATTGGTTGATTTGAATGAATCTGATATGTTAGGTTTGAACCAAGGGGCATTTGGGAAAAGGATAGTCATGAAATAGTGATTCTTGAGGATGGGGTAATGGCTTTTTAGAATGGACCTCAGATATACTGCGGAAGTAGTTGGTACAAATTTGATGGGGTGGGTGTCTGGGGTGAAGGAAGGTTTGGGAGTGTATGCATGTTTTTGGATTCTTTTGTACAAGAGGGATTCAGGGTATCCTCGTTGGAGGATGGAATGATGTAGTTTTGAGAGGACTTTATCAAGGGAGTCAGGATGAGTGTAGATTCTGTGCCCGCATTTGAAAAGGGAGTAAGTTGGTTTTGGTGTTATAAGGGTGACAACTGCTAAAATGACAGTGCTGTTCCTGATTCCCTTCATAAATTCATCTTGAACATACACCATTCCTTCTTCTAACAAGAATATCGTGAATCCCTCCTGAACACAAGAATACAAAAACATGTGTTCACTCCCAACCCTTCCTCCACCACTGACACTCATCCCTTGTCAATTTCTTCCACCTACTTCATCGACATAGTCTCTCTGAGTTCCATCCTAAAAACCTCTGACACCCCACTCAAACTAAAGATGCTAGAGCATGCGCACATGGCTCTTAGATGCCTTAATTTCCCTGGAACCATTGCCAGGCAGTAAACACCCTGCCCTCCCCAATTTTTCCTACCCCCCTTCTCTCCCAAACCTTTCCATCTCCATCCCACCCTCCCAAACCTTTCCCCCATCCTCTTCCATCCACCCCCTTCCTCTTTTTTCATCATTCTCAGTTCCTTCTGCCCATAGAAGAAGGTGGTTGTGACATCGAAAATTATGGAATATGTGAGTATGATGAGGAGTTATTTACATAACATGGCCAGTCGGTTCAGTATAAATAAGGCCTTCCTTCTAGAATGCTTTGGAACAAATTTTGAAGAAAAATCATAGGTGTATATTCACTTTTGAACAGTAAAATCGGATATTCAAATATTCATCATATAATATAACATCGGATTGATATTCGTGAACGAAAAATCATGATGGACAACTTATCATCAGAGGTGCAAGAAAGTATTTTTAGGCCTCTTATTATTATCATCAAGGACCTCAAATATAGTATACAGCAGATAGCAATAGAAATAGATGGGGAAATTGAAAAAAATGTAGGATCTCGATTTTGAAGAAAATAAATGAAGGCAACAGTAATCCTAATTCAATTGCTTTCTTAACCGTGATCATTTTAATGTGATATTGCCACTCGAAGGACTTTGATTTCGAAACAGTTATCCTTACACAAACAAGTATCACAACGTTCTGAGCATTTAAAACTTATTTTTGGGTCTCCTTGCAGTCTTGCCTTCTCCAAATCACCCGCCGAATACCGCGCACCCCTGAGCAATCGGATTTTTCTCGCGGGTAACGCCTCGTTCGCAATTCGTAGATCACGAGCCCGAATTTTGCCCATGGCATGGCAGTCACGTGGCTTTAATGTTTTCGGACCTGGAGAGCTTAGCAAGGTATCCGACAGCCTGGAACTCCGAGGAATTCAATCTTCTTGAAAACTCAGCATTTGATGGATATTCTAGAGAAATCATTAGGTACTCGAGACATTTTATGTGAAATTAAGTTGCCATTTTTGGATGTCCTCGAGATATGCTATTAATTCACGCCTCCCTCCTTCAACATGACCTTCAATTGAAAGAGTCAACGCATAAAGATTGCTCTTGTTGAGATACTGGTTCATGTTTACGTTAAAAGAATAGTCTCAGCAAATTATTGTCCAAATATTTTTAGATTCTAAAAGTTTGGTGTTCATTTCTATTGTCATTAATTTGACGGGGTGTTTCATATTATTCCTCGACCATCTATTTGCCAAGAAGTGATTTTCTCGAGATTTTAAGTGATCGTCAGTCTTCCTGTTGTTCGAAGACGAGAATGATAACTTTTTAATGCGACTGAAATGATACGATATTGCATTCAGCCCTGTTGGCGCACCTGTTGAGTTATACCTCTTTAGTGAAACAGTGCACCACTCTTTTTTCCGGAATTTTGGGTTAATTTTCCATGAACACGAGGCTCTTCAAAGTAAGTGCTCACTGTCGACAACTTGCTATTACAAAATATTTCTAATCAGAATGGCGTCATTATGCTTCACATGTTCACGAATGCTTTCGATACCAGTGAAGATATGTCACGCATCTGATATCACTACAATACCATTCCTAGCGATTTATGACACGTAGAGTCAACAATTATGACCAGACAACCGATATTTGCGGAAACATGAACTGGTTTGGGGATGTGGAGCCCCTCGAAAACTGAAAAAATTCCCCTAAACTCCTGCAAAAATCTTGGACATTCTTGATAGTTGAATAGCAGGCACTGCGGCGCGACCACCGAGGCCGGAGAACGCTCTTTTTGGCCCTCCTCAAAAGGGCCCGAAGGGCATAGAAAAACCTTCCTGACGTTGCAAGAGCGTGTACCGGAGAATGCTAGGGAACTAACCATAACCTATATAATTGCGGGGGAAAGGAAATTTTAATAACAGTTCAAAGGAAATTAATAAAATAAGATGGACGTGTCACAGTTGTTCGGGCTTATTTCTGGTCAATTAATGCTCCTCGGCTACGCCCTCGTCCACCTGACGGAGGGGTGTGGTGGTCCTCACCTCGCAAGAGTTTCCGCCCTCCGCCTTGGGGGACGTGGTGGCCTCAGGCGGCGTCGGTGTCTTCGGAGGGGGCGGCGAAGCTCTCTCTTCCTCCTCGGGGGCCTCCAGCGCACCCCCGGGTTCTCCCCGGGCGGTGGCCGACGGGCGACGGTGCCGCCGTTCGCGGCCCTCCCGCCCGCTCCGCGTCACCGCCGCCTCGGCATTCCCGCCACCGCTCTCCGCCTCCTCTGGGGGACTGGGACTGCGGGGCGCCTCTGGAGTCCTTCCTCCTGCCCCTTCCTTGGGAGACTGGGAGTCGGGGAGGGGCGGCTGCCGGTCGGCCCACGCGGCGGCTTTCCTCGGGCCCCGCGCGGTGACTTCCTGGGCTTCGTGTGGAGAAGAAGTGAGTCAAAGTGAGACGAGGAAGCAGACTTTGCGGCCGCCCCCGCGAAGGAGGGCGACGCTGGGGTTCTTTCGGGGAAGGGGGGGTCCCTGGGCCTCCACTCCACGCAGAGTCCGCCGTCCCCTCCCGCCCACCCATATCTCTTTTATCTGCGTCTCCAATTTGACGATGCAAATCGATTGGCGCGGTCGGCAAGCGAGAGGGAGGAGGGGGCGAGCGACGTCTTCCCGCCTCTCTCCCCCTCCCTCGTGTCCTCCCCCCTTCCCTCGTAAGCATTCCGCGCGCGCGCCACCACTCCTCGAGAACGATCCCCTCCACTCTCCGTGTGGACGATTAAAGCTACCGGACGTGCCGGGAGGTCTGTTGGATGTTTTCCGTGGCTCCGGAGAAATATTGCATGACCCTCAGAGTTTCTGTGAATCCTGCCCTCTACACTGCTCCCCCGGAACCCCCTACTGGAGGAGAGAGCGTATAAATAAAATACCCACCCGCAAGTTACTTTCTCGAAGGTCACAGGTGGCATGGGAATTGTGTGCGGGGGCAGTGTTCGGGTGAGACCTCAAAGCGAGAGATGGATTTCGTGGCCCTTGCGTGGACTTGCTTGGACATCGACGCTGTTTGGCCGATTCACCCTCGATCCCTTTGCACCCAAAGGTGGCCATGGATGGACCAGCGTCAAGCGTCACGTCTCAAGAAATTCATCCCGCTGAGAAGCATCATATGAGATTCCGATAATCTATGTTAGATTAATTATTTACACACGTGCTATGGCATTTGAGATAGGAAATCGGGGTATCCCCTCTCGTGAGGAGAGAATGAGGGTTGAGCAGCCTGAGGCGAATACACGAAATGAGGCGATCACAGTCGTAGATGGAGCATAACCATGAATAAATCGTTTAAGCTATTGTGCGTGAGTGTACTCAATAACTCAAAATTTCATCAAATTTCGCTCGGAACCAATGTCAATGTTACATTGCGATTTGTAAAGTAGAATTCAATTGCTGGGCTAAGTGCAAGTACTCATAAGAAGCTATATCATGTGTTCGCGGAAAAAATGGCATCTTAAATCTATCTGTTTTACTCTTAATATCTCTAACTTTATTAGCATAACCTCTAGTACCTAAGTACGATGGGGTTAATAATACATTCAACACCACTGCTAAAGAGACCTTCCAATTTATGCAAGAGCTTCAATCTGTAATTTAACCTTCGCTCCGCGAGTGATTCCCAGCCTAGCTGCTCTAATATTGTGGATAAGCTACTAAGTTTATCATAGGAACGTTTTAAAAATCTGAAAATAAGAAAATCATGAACAAAAAGCGGAAGTTGTGTCTCACAGGATCTACCTTTTCGGAAACCGTGCTGATTTTTCATTAATAACTTCTGATTATCGAGGTGTCTCACGATCGAACTAGTAACTTTATGTTCCATAACCTTGCACGAAATGGATGGGAGGGAAATAGGTTTGTAATTACCAGGTTCCTCCTTGTCTCCGTTTCTAAATATTGGTGTTAAGTTAGCCGTTTTCCAATCTCTGGGAACCTTGTTATCGACCAGGAACTTCTTAAATATTATTTCTCGTAGATACGGCGCAATTTCCGAAGCTAGATCCTTATATATACGAGCGGGTATATCATCGGGCCCGGAGGATTTATAAGGCTTAATATTTTCCAGCAAACGTTCTATTCCATTATATCATATTTCAATTGTTGGCATCAGTTGACCGGCAAGAATTGGTAAACTATCGGGGGTATTCTGTGAGATATTCGTGAAGACGCTTTGAAAATAGAGATTCAATAAGTTAGCCTTATCCGAACTTCTGGTTACACTTTCTCACCTTTGTCATTTTTGATTGAATTGACAGTTAACTTATTTCCTAGCACTTCTCTGGCGTAAGACTAAAATACTTTTGGATTCTCTTTCAAATTTTTCGCTAACCTTGTCCTTTTGAATTCCCTTAACGCTTTCCGAAATTCTTTCTTGGCATTCACCCTAGATATCTTGTAATCAGAAGTGATCTCATTCTTTTTGTCGCTAGAGATATCATCCCTATTATTTTTCAACTTGGCGTGACATACAGGGTTCGTCCGGAAAATAAGTGTACTGAGCTCAGGAAAAAAAAAAGTTATTACACTTTTACATATCTTAAGCTAATATTCCTCAAAATAGGACCCTTGTGAGTCGATACACTTGTTCCAGCGGCGTTCCCATTCCTGGAACGCTCCCGCGAAGGCATCATCGGGAACCTCTCGAAGACACGTCGTCACGGCCTCTTTGAAGGCGTCCAAAGTCCCGTATCGCGTTCCTTTCAAACTCCTCTTTATCTTCGGGAACAGAAAGAAGTCCGGTGGTGCCAAGTCCGGGCTGTAGGGCGGGTGCGGCAGCGTTGCCACGCCGTGCTTGGCCAAGAAGTCCGACACGACAAGCGCGGTGTGAGACGGCGCATTGTCGTGATGCAGCCGCCAGATGTTTTTGATCGCTGGCCGGACGCGGGCGACTCGTTTTCGAAGCCTGTCGAGCACTTGGACGTAAAATGCAGCATTTACAGTTTGTCGTTCAGGTACAAATTCGTAGTGGACGACTCCCCTTTTGTCAAAAAAGACAATGAGCATCGCCTTGATCCGAGATTTGCTCATGCGAGCTTTCTTTTGACGGGGTGATGATGGGGTGTGCCACTCCGCACTTTGTCTCTTCGACTCCGGGTCGTACTCAAAGATCCACGTCTCGTCACCCGAAACAACGTTCTCTAAAAAATGTGGATAATTTTTGCAGTGATCCGCAAGTTGTGTCGCGATTTCCAAACGATTGAGTCTTTGATCATCAATGAGCACTTTCGGCACCAACTTTGCACAAATTTTTCGCATCTGTAATTGCTCCCTAATAATCTCGTGCACTATTGTTTTTGGCACATTACACTGCTCTGCTATCATCCGAACACTAAGACGACGATCAGAGTTCAGTACATCGCGAACTTTTCGCACATTTTCGTCGGTGAGTGTCGTTGATGGGCGTCCAGGCCGTGGTTCGTCGTCGACCTCTTCTCTGCCCTCCACGAACATCTTGTGCCACCGAAAGATCATGTTTCTGGACATGGCTGACTCCCCGTAAGCCTGATTAATCATACCGACAGTTTCGGTAGACGATTTCCCAAGCTTTACCGCAAATTTGATGGAATAACGCTGCTCCAAAAACTTCGGCATCGCGTTCCGTGACGTGGGTCGAGCGTGGAGGTTCGCGTTAACAGAGCTCCTCACTACACCACAGCTCAGAGCCGACTGCCTTTTTCAGCGTCGCTTGCCAACATACCCCCCTCCAATCGCAGCCCGTCAGAGCGGTGCTGGGCGCGCCTGGAGCGGCGGGAAAAAATCAGTACACTTATTTTCCGGACGAACCCTGTAGCCTTTGGTGTCGCAATGCTCTTCTAACATCCGCGTTGTACCATCTAGGTTCCGTGCTATTTTTTTAATAAATTTCTTGGAATGAACTTGTTGACTGCTGAGCGCGTGATCTCAAAGAAGTGATTCAACGTATCATCAGTATTTCGGTGATTGCTATCTTTCTTAAAACTAGCAAGTAGATTCTGTAGCACGCACTTTAGGTCATTGTAGTCCCCTTCTTTAAATAAGTAAATTTTCCTTCTAGGCTTCTTATTTCGGACCGCATGAAGCGAAAACCAAGCTATTACTGCCCTGTGGTCACTAATTCCTTTTATGGTCCCTATAGTTAAGACTTTTTCGGGAATATTCGCTGCTATCAAATCAGGAATATTATCACCCCTAGTTGGTGAAGTGATAAGTTGATTCAATGAGTTCAACGTAAAAAAATTCAATAGCGATTCGCAGATATCTTTGTCTTTACCGCCCGTTTTAAAACTATATGTGCTCCAGTCAATAGATGGGACATTGTAATCTCCACCGATTATAACGTCGCGATCATTGTGTTGGGATAGAAGACCTTTGATATGCTTATCTAGTTCTAGAATTGAATTGTCTTTGTCGACTGGCGGTCTGTAATATGTGCATACATAAATTATTTTGGATTGAGGACTTTTAATCGAGCACCAAACGCTTTCCAAACCATTACCCGGAATTGCCTCAGTCTTGCTGGCTTAAGATTTTTAACAGCAATAAATACTCCATCCCCGATTCTATTTCTTCTGTCGTTTCAGTAAATGGAAAAGGATTTTGGGAAAATTTCACCGTCGGCAATATCAGAGGATAACCAGTTTTCTGTCCCAATAATTATACCTGCGCCTGTGCTAAGGTGATGATATACTGCGACTTTGTTTTTTAAACGTTGGGAATTTACCACCAATACAGATTATTTTCCCTTGACACTACGGTTTTTTGAATTTTTAACGATAATCGTCTTCCTATTATTTTCATATTTAATACTTTAAAAAAGTTTCCGTCCCATGCTATCTGGATAATGTTAAACGAACTATTGCCAGCACTGAACCTCACTTTATTTAAAGCTACATAATTTTCCAAAGAAGACCTCGGAGACCCGGTAATTGACCTACACGCTGACCTACACTTTAATCAAAAAAGACCCTGCAGTACTCGAATATCCTACCCGCTACACACCTGCGGGCCTCAGACGTGTAGTGAACATCAGAACGGTTCAGGGGGTTCCTACACGATTGGATCGCCGGATGAAGGTCGAAGAAGGGCTACACGGTATGCTTGCAGATTGCACGCAACCTCTGATTGATGCCTTCCACTCGGCTCCAAACCAGAGGCCCACGATCAATCCTCGGAGCAAGGCTGCAGGTCGAGAGCGTCACATGAACCCCCTCGACACCACCCATCCGCTTCACTACCGAGTTCAATTCCCCAAAGGGATTCAGAAACTCTTGAGATCCACGGTTAACGGCATCGTTGACGCAAGCATGAACCACGATCCGCAGCCTGGAACACTTCGTGCTCGCAGCCGCCGCTCCAATCAAAAGCATTCAATTATATTTATAATGGTGGAATTTGAAATGCTGTTTATTATCCGGACTTTTTAATACCCCTTCCTTGATTTCGCACCCCATGAATGGAATAACAGATCGGAACAAAACTTTAACAACACATCGAATCTCGACTAGCGTCGAGGCTTCCTCTCCGCCTTCCTTTCACCCTCCCCACATCTTCCATTCCCTTCACTCCCATCTACCTTACATTCCCTTCTCCCTGCATTAATATATATACGGTATGTACAGACATGACCGTTCCTAAACTTCACATGAAGGCGGTGATTATTGAATTAGAATTGTGAATTGGTCCTGATGTATTCCGTTTCGAGGTATTGTATTGTGTCAATGAATTATTGACTTGAAGTACCAAATAATTAAAAATAATGATTTTCATTTACCATAGTTTCATTATCAAGGCTTTAATGCCTTGATAAATGCCCTCTTGCATGGGCATTGTGGCTAAGTGGTTTAATTTACTTGGTTATGATAATTATCGTGACTTTTCTTTTAGCGTTGGGTGGATATTTATTTCCTTAAAAAGAATGAGAGGTTGAAAATTGCACTTTTCAGTTTAATAAAATCAACTCTCTTTCCGTGGCGCAGTGGCCTCGAGAGGGATAACTGCAATTTTAATTGCACTTACGCAGTAAATATTTTAGGTTTTAATATCTTCGATGTTGTACGGATGCCCCTTTTTAAATCAGAGATAAGGGCGCGCTCGGCCGGTGTTTGTTCGCGTGCGTCCGATGACCCCTCCCGCGCCCTCCCTCGCGACCACGTACTCCTCGATTCGATATCATCTTCCAGAGTCGCGCCAGCGGCGGTCGCACGGCAATCGATCTCCGCACCTGCCCCCGCCACCCTCCACATTAAAACCAAACAAATTGGCCCGGTGACGCCACAAGGACGCCCCAAATGCCATCGTCTCCCTAACTCCGATGTCCCATCGATTACGTTACTTGGTGCTTACTCGCCGTGTCGGACGTCTTGTGTCGGAAGAGGGATGCCTCCCAGGGGACTGAGAGAACCGATTGGTGTGTGAAAATGACGTCCGCGTCACTTCTACATTTCATATTTTAGTAAACAGACCAACAAAGGAGCTCGAACCAAACGTCAAGGCCTCTGTATTCAGAGCCAAAGGTGAAATACAACGTACCCTTTTATACTGTTGTTTCGTGAGCTTTCACGTCCTCGAATCTAGCTCGCTGTAATATAACTTTACTGAAACTTACTCAAGGTAGTATGTACTTATTATTAATGCTCTCTATTTGACTGCCATTCTAATGCGTAGTCTTATAGATAATTTACTTCACTTTCAGTGTTCGCATTGATTTTTTGAGAATTATGTTTTATTTAAACTGCTTTAAATTGATAAGAGGCGTCTGCAGAAACCTAGACGAAAGTTATTAATCCATTTAATTTCACTCAAAAGTATCAATGGTGAATTAAAAGCGATTAATTCAAGAATACGATTAATTCAGTATGTATGCAGCAATTCGATAACTGCATGTTCTCGTTCGCTGATTTCATTTTGAAAGAAGCTTTTCGTTGAACATGTTGATTCTGTCTAGTTCACCTATTCTACAAATTCTTCCTCTCGTGTGATATTAAAAAGCATACGCTCCCCTAAGTGTGCCCCCACAGCATCGATCTACATAAACTCGCATTCCGACGAGACGGGCCTTTCGGCGTTAGGGGCGAGTGACTCTCACCGCCTGAGCAGGGAGTCAGGGGTTTACCGAAGGTCCTCGTGATCTTCCTCGGGAAGTCCCACGCTGTGACGTACTTCTCCCAAGGTGTGTCGGAGATGCGGGGTACGCCGGGCAGGAGGTGTCCCCTGTCGTCCGCAATGATCCTCGTCTTATGCAGCTGCCGCCTCGGTCTCTCCGGGAACCACTTGGGCACCTCCCAGTTGCCCAGGCGCTTCGGGTTGAACTCTCGCTCGAACTGCAATATGAGAGACGGACCGTCGTGACCTTCGGTTGGCTTTTCCGCGCCCACAGAGGCCACCAATCGTCGCAAATAATATTCACTCGCGATGCGGCACAAGCCCCCTGAGTCATGAGTACCACCGTCAATTGAGTTCGTGAGAGTACGGAGTCGGTGAGTAATATATTCCAAAATATGAGGAACTGTTCTAAATTCTGTATTTTGTTATAGCGAGGAAAATGTGTTGCCAATTCTCTGCAGAGTGTAAGAAATAAATCACACTCACGTGATAAAATATGAGAAAAACATATAACGGCCCCTACTTGTTGCGTGCATAGTATGAAACGAATGACTAAGTTTGACATTCAACTTTTTGACAAACTTCGCCAGTCTTAGGGAGACCCGCAGCGTGTAACCGTCTCTCAGCTGTTGGTCTGTTATCACTCACGAAATGTGCCTTAAAACGCTGCCGGAAGAGGACACGCTTTCTGTAATTTTTTGGTTGAAAGAAAAACTCGTTAAAAAAAATTCAAAAAACCCATTAAGTGTATACTATATGGAGAACTGAATGAAAAATCATTGTAGAGGCTCTCAATAGACTGGACACAAGATAACTTGGGCCGGAGTAATTGCGAGGAAACACAGGAATAGGTCATTTGGGGCCAAAAAGTGAAGCTGAGGGAAATACAAAGGGACATTAAGCAATTCGTTAAAAATTAAAAAGGCAGAGAAAGAAGCCATTTTTATGATTATTGGAATATACACCACTTTGCATGCCATCGCAAGGACGAGTGGCAGGGGGTGTCATGTCACCATCCATTCCGCTTCAACTCTACTAATTCCACAAACACATGGCACCCCGCGATCCACCGCCAAGGCACGTGGAAGGAGGGCCATTCATATCATTTCCGTTGCACACATTACGAAATTATACTGTTAGAAACTAATCCTTAGAATTACAGTTTTATTTACCCGACACTCACCCAGCCCAAGGGCACATGGAGGAGGTCGTTAGGGCACCAGCCATGAAGTGAGGGGGAATGAAACTTGTATGTTCCTTACTATGTTAACTAGTGCTTACCAATTTCAGTATTAGTGTTTGGTTGAGTTGATATTGCGAATAGTTTGCGAGAAAAATAATTCGGTCCGAAATCTGTCCTGCCTAGGCAATTGGGGAACTGAATTATAATTTCTATGGCGGATGTAAAACCACACGATTGGTATCTTTGGAAGAGGTTTAATTTTTCTCTGAGTCTTTGCAGAACTAAGGGCTCCCATCCCAGATCATGTAGTAAGCGTACGACGCGCTATGATCTTTCTGATGTATTTTTCACGAAGCTGATTTATTCTCTGTAACTTGTTCAATTCTGTGATCAGTGTTCTTGAGATGGATCTCATATTTTCGCCACATGCTCTACAAAGGGTCTTACTAAGGAAAAATAGCACGTTTTCATCGCTACATTTTCTAACTATGCGTTCGATGATTGCCGGCTTCTTTAGGGCTCTTCCGCAGAGAGTGCGTATGTGTTTTCCCAAAGTACGAGTAAGATCCGATGTGTTGGTGACATCCAAGTATTTGACCTGGTCTACAACGTTCATCCAGACACCTCCGAGTGTGTCAGTTGGTAAAGTCTGCTCGTGTTTATTTTATTTTTTAAGAAGTGCATAACCGTACGTACCGTAAATAAGTGGTTGCCTGATAAGCCAGCAAAAGGAAGGAAGAAAACGGCCATTTTCCACACCTTGAAAGAGGTAGAACGTTCAGGGGGTCGAATAAGGGAGTGCATCTTTGAACAAGGCATTGATGATGCAAGGAAGTGCTATACAAGTCCACCAAGTTTTATAATACTCTAATATAACGAACCATCCAACGCTTACCTATAATTGGTATTCTAATTATCCATATAATTCAAATGAATACGCTGACAATTCGCGTCCTATCACACATGTTTGTGATGCTTGACTCCTGATGGGATGGGCCTTCGATACTATTGTAGACGTGGAAGACGAACGATTTTGATTTCATCAATTGCGAAAAGTACATCCCCCATTAAAGAGTGGGTATATATGTCGAAAGAATCACTGTAAGTGAAAAGCTGTGCGTAAATTATACGTACCAATACATCACGTCAAGTTTTTTACGAAATCGCATCGTGATCGTCGTGAATGGATGATTAATGATTTATTTTATTTTCCACCATTTTCCTGAGATGATTTGTGTGCTCGTCGAAATCCTTCTGAACAACCCCAGATACGAGGTGCGTGTCCGTGTACGTGCCTCGTAAACATGAGACAAACGTTTGCGCGTTGCATAATAAAACGATAGTGCTAGTACAACGAAGCAGGTGGACAGGACAATAGGCATGGGGATGGAATCTCAGCAGATCCACGTCCCACAATCCACTTGAGTCTCCCCGGGCTATCGTCGACAACTTGCCTTCAGCGTGGAGCATTCAAGCTCTGCCGGCGGAGGGCCATCAATTGTCCCTTCTCTCATCCGGAATCCAGATGCCCAACAGTTTACTTTTCCCCGCTCGTATAAAAAACGGGGGATTCGAAAACCATTTAGTGGGATGGGATGGTCGGGCCGGGCGAACCCCTCGCCACCCCCGAATCCTCCCCCAACCCGCGCTAATCCCCCGGCGGGGCCCCCGCCTCGTGGCCCCGAGCGAGCGGCGTCGTGAGCAAGCGCCATCTGCGACACGAGTCGTCACGACTCGAGTCATAGGCGGGTTTTTTTTATTGATTGCCCTCCAGGGAGAGGATGACACTGCCGCACGGATGATAATGCGAAGTTTTCCAACGGCTCTCGTGTGTGATGGACATTACATTTTTCAGTTACAACCAAGCAGTTCGTGTTTCGCGCCGTTGAGGATTTAAAAAAAATGTGCCTGGAAGAATTGAATGAGAAATGAATGAATGAGAATTTATTGCGTACATTGTGATGTTAAAAAGAGTTCTATTTTCCCTGAATTTTTTTTGCTCATAATCTTATCTTTCTGTTGGTACAGTTTTTATTTGTGATATCCTTCAAGTCGGGGGACAGGAATGCATAAGTGAATGCTTTCTTTTTAGACGTCAAGAAAACCTTCGGCAAATTCCCTCTCGAGAAATTGGTGTACAATCTAAGATAATGGCATCAACAAAAAAGTGACTAACTGGATTAGGTACTTTAAATCTAACTCCTAGCAAAAAGTAGTTGTCGATGGGTTGAAGTCATTAGATTCAGACACACGTAACTTTAGGAGTGCTACAAGGAATTATTACAGAGTCAATGCATCTCTTGTAGTATACAAACAACCTAAGCTCAAACGTCAGCAACAGTCATATACTTTTGTGCAAATGACAGTGATTTACAGAAATATAAAGACACAGGCGCGTTGCGGGCTTTGCTCAAGTGATTTACATTAGACATTAGAGTGATGTACCGAATAGGGTATTAAGCATTAGGAAATGGCTAGAACCAACGTTTTGGAATATAATAAAAGATAATAAAGAAGTAAATTATAAAATAGATGAGATCGAGTTAAGAATTTCAGAAAAGGTTTCAAAACTTTCATGGGGTACTCGCATTAGAAAAATGTGCGGGTCAGCCTTGAAGAGGCAAGGTTCCATCGGACGGGTTGTAGGTAAATGCGATGAAAGAGATTGTGCTTCGCATTAGTTATGCCATATTAGGAATATGCGGCGATTGTTTGTGATCCATTAAAATGCTAATTAAGGTATTGGAAAATGTTCATGGAAAATCTGCTAGATTTGCTACTAATAGAAGTATGCTAATAGAAGATGAGACATTGGGAAGGGGTGGAAGAAATTCATTGAAGAACTCTACCAAGGATCCAAGCCACTTGAAGTGACTGCGTTAAAGAAGAAATCGTGATAAAAGAAGACGAACGGGACCCTGGAACGGGATACTGAGAAGCAATTTCGACGGAGCCAGGAAAGAAGTTGGAGTTGGAAAATACTAAGATTAAGCTAATGCAATGCATCAAAGTCTTATCTATGAAATTCAACCTGATTATTTTGTATGTTACAGTGGAAAAAGGAGCAATTTCGATCTTTCACTTAACGAACTGCCCGAAACTTATATCCCTAAGCTATTTTTTTAAATCCAAATGTGCAGTTAGACAGTGTCAAGTGGCAGACAAGTCCCAAATAATCACAAAGGTAAAATCAGTCATAAAACAAAAGTACACATGAAGGGAACTTCAAAACACAAATCTCTTTCACAAAGCAAGAAAATCCCCATATCATTAACATCAATCAATCAGCAAGAAAAAAAAGATAAATTGAAAAAAAATTAAGCTGTTACATATAATTTTGCACCACACATCAATCAAATTATTACATATATTCCTTATATCTTTTCTTAAAAGTATGCACTCTGTTAGGAAAGGGCTCGAATATTTTTGCAGGTAAGGTGTTCCAATCAACAATTGTTTTATTTAGAAAAGAAAATTTTTTTTATTCGTTCTTTGTGCCCGGCATTTTACCTTAAATTTGTGGTAATTTCTCCCTATGAAATTTGGGTATTTACCGCGAGGAATGTCAGGTGAACCAAGAATATCTACTTCTACATCTTCTATAACTACTTCTACATCCATGCATCTATATCTGTATACCTACGTCTGTAAATTTACGCCTACGTAATAACTCGCAGGCTGCTGTAAGTTCGTGTGACGTTAGGGCAGCAAAATATGAGTTCATATAGTCAGACAAATATAAACTTAAGTATGTATACTATCACACATACATTTACACACATTTCCTACTTAATGCAAATATTGGTAGATTTGTCTAAACAAATACGTTTTGGTTTTTGCATAAACATATCCTGGTTCTTCGGTTGGATTATGCTACAATCACCTACAGTGAATAATGAGTACATCATTCTGGTTTGAACGGTATCTATTCTTTTAAGTTTTCCTCAGTAGTCGAATCTATCAATTTAATCCGGGGCTATGATAACATTTTCAGTTAAGTTAGTAAATGTATGTGTCCTGCACCGTTCTACAAGTCTACACTTTGCCTCCTCTTTTGCAAATTAGGGGGCTCCCTATTTGATTCCACCATTATACCTGTCGCGCGTATTTTATTCAGGTAATAATGTTTAACACATGTATGGAATTTTCTCTTAACCCATTCCAATTCCTCTTATCTTGAACAGTTTGTTCCATTCGACGTTCCCGGAGACCTTCTCCAAGTCCACGAATGGCTTCTTTACTTGTATTATTTTTCCAGCCAGTATCCTCAACCGGGGTCTCTCTTGCTTCTCGGATTTTTCCGAGTCCAAATTGATTTTCAGAGAGACTTTCTTCTATGTTGCCTTCTATTCTTCCGCTAATTCTCCGAGTATGTACTTTTGGTGCGTAAGGCATCAGGCTCAATGCCCGGTGAAGCACACCCATTCCACCATCTCACTGTGAACTCTCCATACCCTCTCCATGCTCTTACCACCACGTTTATTTTTGCCTTATTTACAAGTATGTATCGTCTTAGTTGATTAATAAATCCTAACATCGGTGTCGATGATCTTGCGTCTCACCGGAACCCATTGTGCATATTCACAAATCTAATAGAAATGATCTACTTTCATACATTATAGGATCTTAAGTTTGAGCTGAATTCTATTCACTGAGATCTTTGTCATAATAAAGGAATACTTGGTGGCAGGAATGGATATGAGGGAAGTAAATAAACCTATAATATGTCTAATTATTTTCTTTTATTCGTGTAAAGATTCATGGGATTTTATATGATGTTCGTAACGTGAGGAGAACAACTTATATACCCTGATTTTTTAATGACACGAGTGTCTCCTTTTAGGGAAAAGTCAATATTCTTGAAAACCAGAGATTTCGTTGTGAATCAGGATCTATTTATGCGCTAATTACTACTTCAGCACATAAGAAACCGTACTTGAATGTACAGGTCTGGATTACTCTGGATTACTTTCTCATATTATGATGTTTCGATATTCATTCAAGGGTTATTTCATTTTTTTCATAAATGTACTTCTTAACACAGACATTTAATTCTGGAATGCTTTGGCTATGATTGCCAATTATTTGAGATCAGTTGGATTCACCTAAAATGAGAGGTTTATACTTAAATGGGGATGGGCAATCAGATTTATTAGGGGCTTCCGTGGCATAGGCCACGCCAACCCATATATTCGAAGGGAATAACTAACAACTTACAAAGGTGGAAAATTATACGTCATGGTCGTATACTCTTTATCACTCTTTAACTTTGAGATGGTCCTTAATGTAAAATAAACAGGAAGCAGTGAAAAACCTGTTCAGAATTGATTGAGCAGCAATTAGTGAAAAAAATAATTGAGTATTGGCGTTTCTTTTATACTCGCTACTGGGTGTTTATGTGTACACGCATTCACAGTTCGCGAAAAACCCTTGATTGGAATTCCCGGCCGGTGGGATTGGGTGGGTTCCACCGGGAGGGAGAGACTCCACTCCGTGCCTGCTCGCTCGCCCTCGGGCTTCACTACTGGTTCCCCAATGCGCTCCCTCCTCAGGATGAACGCGCTAAGAGACTAGATGAGGCGGGATCATTCAGAAGTCCTCTCCGCTATGTCAAAGTTTCAACCAAGGCTTGTTCGACCGAGTCCCGGCCGGCGGCTTAACTGGAACATGGCTAATAGACATGCGCACTCGGTGAGCGTGTTTAAGGGCTGAGTGTTCAAGGTGGTGTTCGGGACACCTGCTCCTCTTGGCACCACGAGGTGCCCACCCACCCTGGGCTTAAAATATGCACCCGAATAGATCTCCATGATCCCCCCCCTCATCCCAATTAAAGGGGGCGTCAGAAAATGGGGGACGAGGCCGAGGGGGGCCCCCTCAATTCCCTCCCCATGTTAATGGAGCCCACGCCCCGCCTCGACACAATGGACACCCGGCCCTGACCGGTCCCCCATCCGATCTCTCCCTCCCTCGTCGCGGGAAGGGGTGTGCCGCCCCCCTTCCCGTCTCCTTTCATCCTCACCCTTAACGGTTTGTAAACAACGCATCAGCGTCCTCCAGGGGTGCCTCCTCGTAGGGGGTTGCGGAGGCGTGGCGGCGGAAGGGATTGATTGGGGATTACACGGGTGTAAGTGAGCCAGGGGGACGGAGGGTTCTGGTGCGGGTGCTCGGGCCGCTTGTGGCGAAGGGGTCGCGGGGGACACGGTGGTAAGGGCTCTTCGTGCAGCCGCGCGGCACTCTTGCGTTGGCCCGCACACGCTGGTGCTCGCCGCCGCGCCTCGCGGATCTCGAGTTGGCGAGTGCAGAGGCCTGAGCCGAAGCAGCTCCGATCCAGAGGACCGATCACGAAGGAAAACGCGATGCAGGGACAGTGGTGAAGAATTACTCTCTAGAGAAATGAATTGATTGTAAATTGCGATAATATTGCTTTCATTCTTTTTTCTTACTTGGTTCGCTCCTTTCTTTAAGAAATTTCATGTTGTCATATGTGAAACAGTTCTAGGCGTAAACATCCTCTTCTTCTGAAAGTGGAAATGTGTAACTCATCTTATAGAAATTACTAAAATGTTAAGTAGCGTTTCAAAATTAAGTAACTTGTGTGTGATTTAACACTATTTATATCTAACTTATACGTAGTATAAATGAGAGATGAGTTCTATCCGACGATTTCATACTCAGATACGATTCCAAAAGAGTAAAGTGGCATCAACTGAGCTTAATTTCACAAGCAACAAAGGGGTTTCTGAAAATCATATTTAAAATCTCACACGATAGCGCGAGCAAATATCTAGACGAAGATAATTTTGGGCTGAGAAAGAGGAGAGGAACACGTGACACTAACGCAGTAATGAGATAATTTGTAGACAGCAATATGGAATATGCTCAGGATGCCTTCGTTCGATTCGTGGATTCTGAGGTGCTTGACCGGGTAAATAAGATAAAGTTAACGGAAGAGTTTAGGAATATGGCAGTAGGTAGGAGGAATAGGATGCTCATTCTGAACTGATGCATAAATCAGACGGCAAGGGTGATGGTAGCGGGGGGAGAATCGAAATGGACAGTGAAAGACCGGGGGATAAGATGGGGTTGTTCGTTATTTCCAATGCCTACTTTTTAGCATATCTCTGGTCGAAATTTTAACAATGACATGGGCAGAGCTTGGACTTCCAACGAATGTGGTTGGCGAGAGAGTGCCCGGGCTGCAGGTAATTAAGCAGCTGTTAGATAGCCATATGACTGCAGTTATTGTCGAATACTTTACAGGAGCCTTGCGAGGATTATAGGATGAATATTCACCACAATAAAACAAAATTATTGAGAAATTCCAAGAAACTGCGGAAAATGCCGCAACAGTAACTTTTAATGGAGTCATCCGCTAATGTGCATTTCAATGCAACAATTTCAGAGTGTAAGAATCATTTGCCTTGACCGAGATTCGAGCTCGGAACCCTCGATGTCTGGCCGAGTGCTTTAACCAGTTAAGTTATCGAGATATTTCGGGGCTTTAACGGAACAATGACGAAATACCGTATATACAATGTCATAGGCATTCGTAGTCTTACGGTACGCGTCACAGTCCACGAGGTTAAAGCCAACTTTTTTTAAACACTTATGCTGTTGGGAGTCCTACCGTAGAAAGGTTAGAGAGATGTTTTCACGCACTTCGACAGGATATTGGAGAAAATTGGCATCATAGTGGGGACAAGTGAAAAATGTGTAGCGAATTAAATTAATTGGAAGGCTAAAGACATTCACAAGAATAAGGGATTGTGGCGAATATTACATTAAATGATAATAAAATATTAGTGGATTCTTTGATATGGAGCATTGCGCTGTATGAATCCAAAACCGGTCTTTCGGGCGAGAGGATTAGCATACACTGGAGGTTTTGGAGGTGAGGGTTTGGAAAAGAGTAGAGAAAATATTCCAAAGAAACTGCGGGAGATGCCGCAACAGTAACTTTTAACGGAGTCATCCGCTAATGTGCATTTCAATGCAACAATTTCAGAGTGTAAAAATCATTCGCCTCCAGTCAAGACGAATGATTTTTACACTCTGAAATTGTTGCATAGAGAAAATATATTGGACAGAGATTATAAACGCCACAGTTTAAACGTGGTGGGTGAAGAGAGGAAGGGTCTGAGGGCCATATTAAAAAGGCAGAAAAGGTGGGGGGAGGAAATACTGAGGGGTAGAGTGGGAATCGGATAAAGCAGTGATAGATGAGAGAATGGAAGTAGGAAGAAACTAGTCTTTTTACACGACGTGAAGGCAAGTAGAAGCATAATTGAGAGTGCCGTTTGTTAAAGCGCGGTCTTAAATTTTGCCAACACATAATTTAATTTAACATTTTTAGATTAATTAGTACGTGGTGCAACTTTCATAAACTTGACTCCAGTATTGCGTTTGTTTTATCATTTTCAGTTTGAAACAAGTTCAGTTTGCCTCTGGGAAGGATGGTTAACAGAGGAGCTGCATTAAAATTTGCATTAAATTTATTTGACATGATCTCTCCTACCAAAATACGATGGGCTATTAATTCAATTTCACATAATTGCTTAAGAGCATTCTTCCAATTCATGCAAGAGATTTAATCTGTAATTTAATCTTCGCTTCGTGAGCAATTCCCAGCCTAGCTCCTCCAGTAATTTTGATACGTTACTCAGTTTATCATAACAGCGTTTCACAAATCTGACTCCTCTGCGCTGCACGCAATCTAACTCGGGAATCAATCCAAATTCATGAGGATCCTATATAATTGCTGCGGATTCTAAAAGAGGTCGACCGAGCGAAAGATAACATTTCTCTTTAACCTTTTCGTCATATTTACCCAGTACTCCTCTACTAAATCCTAGTTTTTTGTTAGCTTGCCCACATATAGTATTCCCCGTATATATTTCACCCAGGAGAGGTCGTGAGTGAGGGTAACGTCTAATTATTCAATCGAGTCTACACATTCCATTTCGGTGTTCTTGTTGCAGTAGGCTTTCGGGTGGGATTTGCTCTTTTTCCAAAAATTCATCACTGCGCACTTTTTTAAGTTTAATTCTAATTACTAAGTGTCGTGCCAACGTTGTGTATTATTTAGGTCATCTGATAAAGCTGATGTGTCCTCGGGATCACGGATATTACGGTAAACCACTGCATCATCGGCAAATAAGCGTGACTACGGAGTTAAATTGTCAATGTAAAAAAGGAATAAAAGAGGCCCGATAACACTTCCTTGGGGAACACCCGAAGTGACATCTAGTGGATTAGAGCTAACTCAATCTATGACGACTCTTTGTACCCGATCATTCAAAAAGTCTTTCATTCAACCCAGAATATTTTTATCTATGCTATATGCTTCTAGCGTTGCGAGTAGTTAACTATGAGGTACTTTGTCGAAGCTTTTCTTAAAATCTAGAAAAATCGCGTCCACTGGAACATTGCTCTCTCCCGAAATAAGAATATCATGAACAAACAGCGCAAGTTGTGTCTCGCAGGACACAACTTGCGCTGTAAGCCATGCTGACACAACAGCATGGCTTACACAATCCTTTCGTAAGCCATGCTGATTTTTCATTAATAGCACCTGATTATCGAAGTGTCACACGATCGAACTAGCAACTACTCATATGTTTCATACCCTTGTACGAAATGGATGCGAGGGAAATAGGTCTGTAATCGCTCGGTTCCTCCTCGTCTCCGTTTTTAAATATTGGTGTTACGTTATCCGTTTTCCGATCACTAGGAACCTTGTGATCTAGTAGGGATTTATTATATATGATTTTTAGATGAGGTACAATATCCGACGTTAGTTATTTGCATATAAGAGCGGGTATTTGATAGGTCCTTGAGGATTTATTGGACACAATAACCTATTTTCCAGCAAACATTCTTTTCTATTATATGAGATTTCAATTTTAGGCATCGGTTGGCCAGTATGATTTTGTAAGCTATCGGAGATATTCGGTGAGATATTGGTGAGGATCATTTGAAAGAATGAAGTTGACTAAGTAGGTCTTTCCAAACTGCTGGTTACTCTTTCGCCTTTATCGTTTTTGATTGAATTAACTGTAGACCTATTTCCCTGAAACTGTCTGATGTACGACCAAAATACTTTTGGATTCTCATTCAAGTCCTCTGTTAATATTTTCCTTATTCACTTGAAGGTTTCCGAAATTCATTCTGGGCATTCACTCTAGTAATCAAAAGTGATCTCATTCCTTTAGTCTATAACATAAAGAATCGCTGAAATTAAAGCAACGGTATTGTTAACGTTTAAACATGTAATGTGAAGTATTACACGTGTTAACAAAATTACTTTAAAAACTATTAATGAACGTAATTAATTTTGATGCTAAGTTTTGAATAAATTCGAATTACCTAACGTCTTTTTATGCCTGATTAATTGTTAATTATAAGGTCATATATATTCGGTGTTTTTGAAACCACGATGTTGAAAAACGGTCTTTGAAAAAAACTGATTTTTCGATTTTCATGAAACACTCCCCATTATATATTTTTCACAAAATTGAAATTGTTCTCTGATTTTTCATCTAAATCCGAGAGGTAAATAGCAACACTAATCCGAAGTGGACTGGGATGACTCATAAACAGGTGTATTAGGAATTAAATGTCACTTTACGCATAGACAAAAAATAAAAACATAATACTCACAGAAAGTTGTAAATTTCTGGTAGATGTGCCTAGTGAGTCTCCAGAAGGGAGAATGCGAGAGAAGGGAAGGGAAAAGAAAGGTGGGGTGCTGGGCAATAGTGGGGGAGATGAATTGTGGGTAGTCGGGAAGGGGATGGAGGGGGAAGAGTGCCATGAGGGGGGGTAGAGGCTCGAGAGAATCGGCTGTGGATTGGGGGCGGATTATTCAATGTAAACTATTTAATGCGGGGAACAGACACGATTGCAGAAGCCAGGCGCATACTTCTTCCAAAGTTCTTAGTTGAAGAGGGGTGGCTGTGGAGGTGGGGGTGGGCGGGGAAGGCGGTGTAGAGGACAGGATGGAAACATCGTAGTAATTAATCGAAATGTTTGTCCCGCGGAGGGAGGCGCGTTTAGGCACCGGGAGAGAGGCGAATAGGGTAGAATTCACAGGATTGCAGGAGAGGGTTGAAACTTTGTATTTCATAATGCTTTGTTTTGATTTTGTATAACAGCGTTTTTTATTTGAAATTAAAAATCCAGTCCAAATCCCGGAGACATTCGTATTCCTAATGCTGTAATTCTAGACTCCCACGAGTATCGTGATGGTTTTGTCCAGCATCTGGATCGTAATTACGGCTACTTTGTACTTTCTTACCGAATCCCCAAATTAAAGAGATGAGTGAAATTTTAGGGGGGACAACCTCGAGCCCCCGGAAAAGATAGGACAATTTTGAGACTAATAAAAAATATGGCAAATCATCGCGAAACCGGTCCTGTTTTTGATGAAGTCGGGAAAGGAATAAGCTAATGATAAGGAGGAATTCTCAATGAGAGTGATGTTCGCTTCCGTGCCTTGACTAGCTGGAGCTCAGTTTACGTGTTCGTATGTTCAACCGCCGGAAGATGTCGACCTAATGAGGCTGTCTGCGTCAATTTAAGTGATCGGTGGTAGAAGTACGCTTGAAGTTAATGCATGATGACGCCCTTCGTCTTAATTTTTGGGGAACTGCGAGAACTACTAATATAACGTAGGTTTTGAAGATTTTGATAAGATTTAAGGATCAGCCACCTGGTTTTAACATGGAAAGTAGAAAATTGCTGGTAAACTGTCCTATATATTGTGTTTCCAGTGAAATGCTTTTGATTACAATAGCCATAGCCTCGATTAACTATTTAGGCTTGCTGCTTTCGAGGGAAGGATTGAGAAAAATCGGAAAAACGACAGCGCGCTCGTCTGAAAAGCCGGGAGCAACTCGATTATTTTAATCTCAAATGAGGGATGGCCAACGAGAATATTTTGCGGAGAGTAGTCGTTTAACGTTTAGCGACTCCCGTGAGATCTTCTGTCTGCCGTGGGAAGGGGGGCGGGGGGTCGCGTTGGGATTTCGATCTCCGCCCGAGTCGCGTGCCGTCGCGGCGACGGGGCCCGTCACCGCCACCCTCCTCCGCAAGGGGTAGGGAGGAACACACCCCCCTTTCGTCATCATTTTCGGGCACAAAGCAGCGGGACTTCCCCATCCTCCCCCCCGCGCCGTCCTCCGGGCTCGCCGTGGTCTACAATTTTCCGAAATTAAAGCGGGCGTTAAAGTTTTTGGACACGCCCCCCGTTTCAATCCGCGTGCGACAAAGAAGCCCATTCGTTTGACGTCGGGCAACGACGGCGCGGCAGGCGGGCCGCATGGCTGCTGCATTAACGACCGTCATTTGCTTCGGTGCTCCGACCAAGTCGCTGCCGTCGACTGGATTTCAATCAGTCGTGAATACTTGTGCCCTCGCGTCGAAGTATTCACGCGACGGATTACGTCTCAGTATTGTCCCCGATTCGATGACGTTTAAATGAAACCAAATTTGTGCTGAATTTTAGTCATTTAATCTATTACTATCGAGAGTAAAAACCATGGCACTGCATAAAGAAGCCATTTCACGAAATAACGAAAATATATATAGTTGTGTAAATATATTTGTAAAATACAAGCCGACATTTAAAATTGCAAATAATTATATAGTAAGTATTTATTTAACTGTTCTAGGTTAGTTATTTATTCCTAAAAAGTATAATTAATTACTAATGACTTCAATTCTAAATGAATGGAAGAAAAAATTTCCTGGAGTCAGCAGGGCGAAAGTTATCACCAAATTAGGCTGACTAGACTCTAGTTAGTTAGTTGTTTTAGTTCCCGGCAAGCCACCTCTAGGCTGTGTGGTAGGGGGCGAATACACATCAGACTAATTTTTACCCGAATTTGACCCTACTGCGGTCAAAAGACGTTATTCAATTCTATTTTAAATGTGATGAAAAGGTCAAAGAGAATGTTATCTGTCCTTGGTCAGGCCTCATTTAGAATCTGTTGCAAGTATATGGGACCATCACGAAGTTGGATTAATTGCCGAATTGGATCGCGTGCCGCGTAGAGGAGCTAGATTTGTGAAACGTTGCTGTGATAAACTTAGTAGCGTATCCAAAATATTAGAGCAGGTAGGCTGGGAATTACTCACGGAGCGAAGGCTAAATATATTGAAGCTCCAGCAAAAATTGGAAGGAGGTCTCTTTAGCAGTGATTTTAAAAATGTATTATTGCCCCCATCGTACGACGGTAGGAGAAATCATGCTAATAAAATGAGAGAGGTTAAGTGTAGAACAGAGAGATTTAAGATGCCATTTTTTCCACGAACGATAGGGGAATATAATAACATTGTTCGACCGCGGTAGGGTCACGTTCGGGTAAAATAATTCTGGTGTGTTTTCGTACCCTGCCACACACCCTAGCGGTGGCTTCCAGGGTATATAAATAAATAAAAAAAATTCTGATCCTTTATCGTTCGTGGAAAAAAAGCCATCTTAAATCCATCTGTGCTACACTTAATCTATATCATTTTATTGGCATGATCTCTCCTACCGCAGTAAGATTGGAGTAATAATACATTTAAACATCACTGCTAAAGACAGGTCCTTCCAATTTATTTCGGTGTTCCCGATGCAGTAGGCTTTCGGGAGGGACTTGATATTTTTCCCAAAATATATCGCTGCGTACTTTTTTTAAGTTTAATTCTAATTCCCAAGTGTCGCACTAGTGTTGTATAGCATTAAGGTCATCTGACAAAGCTGCTGTGCCCTCAGGATCACGGATATTACGGTAAACCACTGCATCGTCGTTAAATAAACATATCTTATTTTATTTATATATACCCTGCAAGCCACCACCAGGGTGTGAATACACACCAAAATAATTTTACCTGAACATGACCTTACCGCTGTCGAACTACTATCTTAGCGGAGTCAATGTCGTTAACGTAAATTAGGAATGAAAGGGGTCCGATGAAACTTCCCTGGGGAACACCTGAGTAACGTCTACTGCATATATGCGAACTCCATCTATAACTACTCTTTGTACCCGATCATGTAAAAAGTCTTTAATCCAACCCCGGGTATTTTTATGCCATATACTTCTAGCTTTGTGAGTGGTTTACGATGAGGTACTTAGTCGAAGGCTTACTTAAAATCTAGAAAAATCACCTCCACTGGAACATTGCTCTCTCCCGAAATTGAAATATCATGAGCAAAAAGCGTAATATCTAATAACTCTGCAATATCTCTCAAAATCTAATTCATCTCCTGATTAACGAGGGGTCTCTGATTACTGAGATGACTTAGCGACTGAGTTCAGGGATAAGGGGGTGCTCCATGAAAAATGTTTCAAAAGTCCTTTGGGAACTAGGTGGGATGAATTTAACGGATTGATGATGAACGAATATACAAACGAAGATGGACTCTTCGTTTTCATGGATTGCAATCTTTTCTGTCCTGTTCCACTTAATAACCCGGCCAAAACATCAGCCTCTGTAGTATTTCTACCATCCTGCCTACTCTCTTTCTTTCATAGAACAATTGAAATAACCTTACATTTCCACAGGATATTCATCTTCATTTTCAAGAAAATGAAACCCTAAATTTCCCTGATCTATGAATCTCCCTTAGAAACGGGCGGCACAGTTTTGCTATCGACCGTAAACCCGCATGCCCGGACCAGGTCATACACGCCACTTAAAAACACTCAATAAACGAAACACTACTATCATTTCACGGTATGAGACGTCGGGAATCGGCAATACCCTCAACATCCACAGACCCTTTCGTATACCCTTATTGAAGAAATAGCCACCATTAAAAAAGAGCGGTGACGAATAGTTACACAGAGCACATCATGGATGACTTAATGGCAAAAAACAAAGAACATTAACAATTATAGAAATTTAATCCTCGCATCCCACGGAACAAGTACTGGCAATGCATGAAAAGTATAGGGAAAGCCTCGACTAGAATGAGAAAACTGCTCAAATATTTTAACATAACCACAGCTTCCTACAGCAAACAGAAGCTCAAAAGCCTACTACTATCAGTGAAAATTCTGAAGAGACCATTCAACAGAGAGGGGTTTCCACAAAATATCAGCCTCAACTATCTCAAAATAAAATCTCGTCTTTCTCTTGCAAACGTCTCTTCCCCTCCATTTCATAGACGTACAACAAAGGCATGGCTACAAGCAATCCTGTTATGGAGTCCCCCAGGTTTTTTGTGCCTAAAAGTATTCAATTTCATCGAAACTGGTATTGGCAAACGCTATACATAAATAATAGGTATGCATACTACCAGCCTGTGGAATTTGCATATGAATGTACATGTGAACATGTTGTCATTCGAATAGTACCTAAGCATCGTGGAACAAATATCTGGTTGGAAGGTGTCCGCGCTTAGATGCACACCCGGCCACGGGTCCCGCATCTAAGCGCGCCTTAGATAGAAATTAGATGGGAGAGCATTTAAGCACGCCTTCGTGTCTGTCCGCAGGCGTTCTGGAGAAATAACAGGGTGGCCCCTCAGTCGGGACAATTGGAAGAATGGCTGGAATCGCTTACCTCCTTCAAAATGTAGGAAAAACCTTCGGCATAAAACTAATCGTAAAAAGCAAATACGAGAAATAGACATAGAAATGGGGAATGCGAGGCGGGCTTCAGGATTTCCTGATGAGAATATTACTTTTCTGAGATCAGTTCGCGTTTGCAGTAGACCGTGGCGCGTGCAAGACGTGGTAGAAAATGAAATTAGTGGAGGACCATCTTAGTTGATACCATTGACACGCCAATTGCGTGATTGCTTGTTCTGATTCCCAACTCTTGGGAGAAAATCGAAAAAACGGGCTTCGGAGAGGAGTCGAGAACTGGAATCCGTGTAATGAGGGGGCACCTTGTGCGTGTGCTCGTTGATTAGGGCCGGCGGAGGGGGAGGGAGGCTCGGAAAGTAGGAGTTCGTCGGCTAGGAAGAAAACGCCTTGGAGTGGCTTGGCAGCACTTACAGGGCATCGGATGGAAGCGTCCACTCACGATGCATTTTTGAGTAAATGGAGTCTAAAATATCTTTCCGAGGGAAGGCTGTTGTGAATATGTTCAAGGGTTCTTTTTTGATTAGGTTGCAGGTGTTTTAATAGCTGGATGGACACAGGACAACCACCGTTCCAATTCTAAACCTCTCCTTACTTGCACAAAGTGACACCCTACATCACATACAGGGTCCGTACAATAAGTATCGTGCCTGTTTCGCTGTATCCTCAACGGAGCGGTGGATGGGGGTCCGATCGGTCGGCTCGGTAGAGGGGTCCCCCACCACTCAGGCTTTAGTTCAGTCACCTCGGGGCATGCGTTGAGACAGGAGGTAGATTTTTGTGACGTATGATTGTTAGTGGTCTCGTCGTGCCAGCATAGAGCGCACCGTCGAACAACGCTACGCTGTAAAGTTTTGCGTGAAACTCGGGAAATCCGCGTCGGAGACCCTTGAACTCATTAATCAGGCTTATGGAGATGATGCCTTAAGCCGCAAAAGAGTTTTTGAGCGGCAAAAAATGGTTTAAGGAGCTCGGGCCGGGGTAGAGCTCGTTTAAGGGCCGGGAGCTCGTCGAAGACGACCACCGTGTCGGACGCCCGACGACCGGTCGAACCGATGCTCAGGTGGCCAAAGTGAAAAACGTTTTGGACTCTGACAGGCGTTTAACCATCGCCCTTATTAGTGAGGAGACCGGCCTTTCAGTCAGAACCCTCCACACCATTGTAACAGAGGATTTTGCGATGAGGAAATGGTGCGCGGAGCTGGTGCCGAAAGTATTGAGCGAAGAACAAAAACTGTCGCGGGTGGAAATTTCGCAAGAAATTTTGGACTGTGCCCAGGAAGGTAAAGATTTGCTCTACAACGTTATTACCTCAAAGGATTGCTCAAAAGGAGCTCAAAGGATATTGGTTCGACTCCATTGAGGCGGTTCAAGCGGCGACGACAAAGGCTTTCAACATTGTTCTGGAAACCGACTTCCAGCGGGCTTTTTACGAGTGGCAGACGTGCCGAACTAAGTTCATCGATGCAGGAGGAATGTATTTTAAAGATTATTAAGTAATAGCAATGATAACTGCAATAAATTTTGGTTTTTGGAACCAGGTCCGATACTTTCTGTACGGACCCTGCAAATCCCCCCTTCAACTCCGCATGCTCTCTTCTGCCTCCCTTCATTCCGTGAAACGTGCTTTTCTCTTTTCCTCCACATACTTTGCTTGCCTAGCTTTCTCCCATCTATGATAGTTTCCAAAGCTCTGTTGCTACTCAACATGCATCCACTTTTCTTGTATACTTTGGATTTCTCTTGATAAACCTTTCTTATTCCCTAAAACGACTAGTATTTCTTCGTTTATTTTCCTTTACGCCCATTTCAGATTTTATCATCCTCTTCTACGCCCTCAAAACGAAAATCTCTTGTCTAAACATCTTGTCCAATCTTAACGACCAAGTTTTTGAATCACACAAAATTACGCTCGCATCAAAGTTTTTTCATATTTTCTTTATACCCTTAAAGTATTGTATTTCAATCGGTTTTAACTTCACGAATGTCCTGCATATTCCCTACTGCGTACTGGGAATAAATTTAAAATAGTTCAATCAAAAGATATTCACTGTTCACATCTGTTACATGTCTTTCGGGCATCCAGGCCATTGTTTTTTTTCTAAATTTGCGTCGGATTTCAACGATGCACGTGCACGTAAATGCATAAATGTGATGAGAGGACATCACTGGGAAGATGCGGGCACAATAAAGCAAGAAACGACGAGAAAACCAAAAAATCCTAACTGCCGAGGACTTCCAGGGGTGCTTTAAACAGTGGAAAAGAAGTTGAAATAAATGCATATCAACGGATGGAGAGTACTTTAAAGGGAACAAAATCGATGTAGACTAAATTTTGCGAAATAAAGTTTTTATGGCCTCAGTTCGTGTATTTATTGGACAGAGAAGTTACTCGCTCAAGCATTCGAACGCGTGACTATTAAGGTGAGCGCACTGCCGACTGTCGAATGATTTCCTCCCTCCGCCGATCCAAATCGTCGGGGTGCACGCCTCTAACGGAGGAGCCGTTATCGCGATGGGAATCCGTGGTTGTGGCAGCCCTGTTCGCTCGACGCTGTCGCGCCTCTCCTCGTTCGGGGGAGCGAAGCGCCCCGCCGTACAGTGGGGCGCTTCTGGGATTGATCGAGCGGAGTCGTGGGCTCGCCACGAGGCTGAGTCACCGCGTGGCAGAGTCGCGACGAAAGGTGTTTTGGCCGTGGTCATTGATCCCCTTTGGAATTAGCGAGAATCTCTCGCACGCGTAGTTAGGGTTGCCTCGTGCCATTTCTAACTGCCTCTCCTTCATTCCCCGCTTCCCTCTAATGCGCAGGAATAAAGGTGAGAGTGCTTTTAGACAATTTGGCCGAAATGATAACCATTCATCAGCCTCGTCCGAGGATATATGTGGATTTAAATGATTCAATCCAATGGCACTTAAATTTACTCTACGGTTTTTAGGCTTCACATCGTGGAAGTATTTAGTATCTATGTTAAAAGATTTTTTACTTTCCCGCAGACTTTATTTTGAAGTACAAAGCGTTTCACCGTATTGCGGTATCATCAGGCAATAGCACATAGTTTTGCACTTTTTTTTAAAGTGTAAAATCTTGAAAAAGGATTCACTATAATCGGTCAATATAAATGTGTTGTTTGACGCGCATCAAAATACTTTGACAACACAGAATTTATTTTATGTAGGCTTTAGCGGCTATTGTTCATTAGTAAAAATCGTTCGTCGGGAATTGGCGCGTCAAAAATATATTTACATTCACAAGGTATTTCTGACTGTGATATCGGTGTCTTCATATCAGTGATCTGAAGACGCCAAGAGTTCAATTAGTAATGCACAGATATAAATATATAGCTTTGAAATTTTTGCATTTTAATACACATAACCGAATGAATCCGTGAAAGATACTGCCGCAGGATCTCCGGCAGTTCTTTGACCATGCCTGGGTAATACAGGTATATGCTGTATATGCTCGCCACAAATAAATCAATCTCTTGAAACCATAGAGTCTAAATGCTCTGGATGTCCAGGGTCTGAAGGTGAGATTTTTCACTGGAGATCAGAGTAAGCATCTAGGTTAATTTTTAATAGATTTTTCCATTAAATTTCAAGTGTCTCCTTACTCGTTAGGTGTAATTGTGTCTCTTAATCGTTGAACATAAAAATTAACCTAACTTCAAATTAATGGACTTTATGCTCGGTCGCAAGAAATCTCTGACAACTTGGATTCTTTATCAAGAGAGGCTCTATCAGAGATATCAGAGCTCTAGTTTTAATAATACAGTGACACAAGAGTCTTAAATTAGATCTTAAAGCATCAAAATTGTCTACCAGCTACGACTCAACAGGAGCATACAACCTCTTGTGGTAGTCACATTTTCTGTATCCTATAAATTTATCGGTGTATTATTAACTACAGTTATAGTGTGGGAAAATTTTTGTCCATATTTGTCCCTAGGCAATCTCCTGAATAAGTGAGTTACACGTCGAGAAAGTGCAAAAGAAATACACGTTTTCGGAAAATATCTGTGCCGACAATAGCCCTAAGAGAAAATTTTGGATTGAAACATTTGGTCGTTGCATTCGGAGCCTATTATTAACACTAAATGCAACTTTATCACCCCCTCCATGGCGTAGTAAATTAGCTCTAAATCTGGATTTCCACAGAAACTATTTGGCTTGCATTGAGGTAAGTTTACCTTTGATACACCTTCTACTTAATTTTCCGCTATTTTATATTATATCAGCAGTCAGCCGATTGCTTTTTTAAAATCGGTTCGCATTCGTTGTGGCAAGTTAAAACTGAAAACCTGACGGATGAATGGAGGAGACTTCAATTTCACCCTAAACTATCGTATTTTCTCATCGACCTATTCAACATTCCAAGTCAACCAGAAACATACAAACTAACATGCGATTGGAAGGAAGGAAGGCCGACCGACAGGCGCGCCCAACGCCACCGAAGAAGAAGTTCATAGGGGGCGTTGGGCGCGTCGGTCGGCCTTCCCAGGTCGCCTTGAGTAGGGAGGCCGTAGGAAGGATAGCATTAAAATCCCTGAACTCCCCAAGACCGGAGCGAGGGACTCACCGCGCGAGGGAAAGGCGGCCGCCGCGGCGCGCTGCTCTCGGCCCTCTCTCCTCCCGCACGGCGTCCTCTTGGTTGCTGACGGGCGCTAGCTCCTCGACGCACTCCGCACACGCCGCGTGTTCGGCGTTGTGTGAGGGGGGATTGGGGGGGCGCCGGCGCATCGATTCACGCCGGAGCGATGCCGGGCGGGCGGGCGGCGAAGGACCATGGTGCGGCCGCGAGGCCTCCGTCCGCGGCGAGGAACTACGACCTCCCCTCTACCCCCTTCCGGCGAGGGGCGTGCCACGCTCTCTCCCCCTAATCTGTTCGCGTGTGCGTGTCACCCCTAGCGCTGTCTTTCGAAGTTCCGTGAATCCTAGTAGTTCCTAGTTTGCGGTTAATTTGCAGGTACCTTGTAATTCCAAACTTAGGAGTTCGTTCATCATTGCATTCCATGAAAGTGGTCGCAGGGATAGTCACACTTAATGTACTCAAAAGTATATCCTAGCTTGTTGTTCTCAGAAAAGTGCCGAACTCGTGGAGAAAATCGACACTCTTGTTTGCTTATTTTTCTAGGGCAAAACTGAAAAGAAATGATTTTCCTTCAGAGGAGTAGTGAAAGATATGGTAAAAAAATGGAATACGATGAAAAGAATAAACGGTGTCCTCTTAGTGTTGCGTTCTAGCGTAAATGGGATATGTATCTTATTCGAAACGGTAGCACTAAAAAATAAGTTTACCAGAAAGAAGCCAGCTGTCACCACTCAAAAAAGTTACAAGATCAAGTACAAACAGTGTTTTGGATGTTGTATAGGTATGTTGTACCTGTATATACAAAATATATGTTGTACATGTTGTACCTGTATATACTATTTAACTTGAAATCCATCTGCAAAAGAAACAAATTTTAACAAATCGGAGGGGTACCCTTATTGACGACACGATAAAATAAACTGACTTATTTGTGGGAAATAACTGGAAAATGTTTTGTTATACCTGGAGCGGAGGAAACGCTGAATAAAATTAATTTCGGAAAATAATTATGCATCTAACATCTAAAATCAATGCATCCAACGTTTATCGATAGTTCCGAGAGGAATTCTACATGAATAAATATCATCAGGATGTTCATATGATTAACTACAACACTCGAACAATCAGGACAAAAGCGGCAACTCAATAGATTTGATCTCTAATTGAAAGGAAACCTAAAAATGAAGAAGAAAATCATTGATAGTTTTACTTGCTCAGCGAAGAAGTAGCAATTCTGTTGAAATAGCAGTCAAAACGAATGAGGCCGACAACAGCCTACGTAAGTAGTTGATTTCTCAGTGAGTAATTTTTTGAAAATTCAAGCATACATTCATGCGTCAAAGAATTAATGCGCTTCAAATTGATAAAGCTGCACGTATAAATACGACAGTTTTCAATTTATTTTAAAACAAAATTCGATCGAAATATATACTGTGTTGAAAAATATTTTTATGCCAGAAAGATTAATATTATCGCTGCAAAAGCTAACAGCACTAGTGCAGTTGCCGAAGCGGTTGTGTATTGCGCTACAAAATGTGTTATTGAGCATGCGACAGAAAATCGTGGTGTATCCGATTTCCATATAAATGTTGATATCGGTGGGGGAGGTGGCTTTTTTAAAGGTGTACTTGCTCCATCAATCAACTGCCAACTGATTTTAAGAATTACAAATAAAAATTAAGTTTCTATCTCGATAATTTTTTTAGCAAAATTAGTAAAAGTTTACGATACCTCCTTAACACGAAAGTGAGTTACGAGTGTTACGTGCAAGAGAAACGGTTGCATATTAGTACATTTGAATTAGAATGCAAAAATGAAAATGATTGGTTAAAAATGGACTTACTAATATTGAAATCAGCTAACGGATTCAATGCAGGAGTTTGAGGAGGTTTCCGTACATTGAATAAATTCACTGGCGCGATGTATTATGAGCAGGGCGGCGCGAGTGTCATTGGGACCCTTATATTGAAATGCTTAGGTGATGAATCTTTTTTTAATGCAATATTTACGTAATATAAGTTTTGAATTAATGTATGCTGCCACCTTCAGGAGAATCTGATATCCCGGCTTCAATAAATATACCAAGCGCAATTTGTGATATTTTAATGTGAAAATACAGTATTAATGTTTGCAAAGTACCATGCATACAGGGTTCGTCCGGAAAATAAGTGTACTGACTACTGATTTTTTCCCGCCACTCCAGGCGCGCCCAGCACCGCTCTGACGGGCTGCGATTGGAGGGGGGTATGTTGGCAAGCGACGCTGAAAAAGGCAGTCGGCTCTGAGCTGTGGTGTAGTGAGGAGCTCTGTTAACGCGAACCTCCACGCTTCGACCCACGTCACGGAACGCGATGCCGAAGTTTTTGGAGCAGCGTTATTCCATCAAATTTGCGGCAAAGCTTGGGAAATCGTCTACCGAAACTGTCGGTATGATTAACCAGGCTTACGGGGACTCAGCCATGTCCAGAAACATGATCTTTCGGTGGCACAAGATGTTCGTGGAGGGCAGAGAAGAGGTCGACGACGAACCACGGCCTGGACGCCCATCAACGACACTCACCGACGAAAATGTGCGAAAAGTTCGCGATGTACTGAACTCTGATCGTCGTCTTAGTGTTCGGATGATAGCAGAGCAGTGTAATCTTCGAAAACGAGTCGCCCGCGTCCGGCCAGCGATCAAAAACATCTGGCGGCTGCATCACGACAATGCGCCGTCTCACACCGCGCTTGTCGTGTCGGACTTCTTGGCCAAGCACGGCGTGGCAACGCTGCCGCACCCGCCCTACAGCCCGGACTTGGCACCACCGGACTTCTTTCTGTTCCCGAAGATAAAGAGGAGTTTGAAAGGAACGCGATACGGGACTTTGGACGCCGTCAAAGAGGCCGTGACGACGTGTCTTCGAGAGGTTCCCGATGATGCCTTCGCGGGAGCGTTCCAGGAATGGGAACGCCGCTGGAACAAGTGTATCGACTCACAAGGGTCCTATTTTGAGGAATATTAGCTTAAGATATGTAAAAGTGTAATACATTTTTTTTCCTGAGCTCAGTACACTTATTTTCCGGACGAACCCTGTACGTATAGTGAATTCTATTAATCCGTTGATAAAAGGTCTTCGTTGTTTACAGTCTTGGTGTTGTGATAGCATAGCTGATTGGAACATCGCGCTGTTGCTCTGACCTTTTCACGTTTGGTAACCCTGACCTCGACTCCGTCACGCGAGAAAACTTCCAAACTTCGCCGACGTTAGAATGGAGGAAATGGACGTTAATTGCCAATATTGTCCAATTTGACGATATCTTAATTTTGAGTTTCATTTATTCTATCATTAAACTCTTGACGTATCAAGGTAAAAATCCTGAAATAAAGAAAACACGGCATTTCACGGTTTTTGAAAAATGGTTTTGAGAAAATTCCTTCATTCTTATGACTCTGTCATTTTTATTGAAAAATTTGAAAAAATGTTGGAAAATAACCGTTAAAACTGATTCCTTTTGTAATGCCGAGTTTTCTTCTGATTAACAATTCATTTTCATTAGCCATGGCCGACCATGTAAGTAATGTTCGTATTCCGGGTGTAAATTTGGACGGCACGGTAACTATACTTCTTGTTTAGGAAAACCTCTCAAAGTGATTATATACCCTGACTCGGTATTGTTTGTAGTCAATCGGAAAACGGGTAAATATGTTTATTTTCAAAAGATTGAAATTATTTCCAAAGAGATGATTTCTCGTTGGTTTTTTTGTACGTCCTTCGAAGGCAAAGGTAAACACCCCCGGGAAAGGTTTCGATGATCAATACCATTCTTGAAAGTTTGCCATTCGTTTTTTTTCGCGAGAGCTATCTCCTACGTTGATTGGCGTTCTCAAGGAAATGCTATCACTACTCCTTCACCTTTTTCGGTCCCAAAAATGATAGTAAATGTCAGTGTTGACTACGGAATTGGGTCAAAAACTATATTTTGTATTCGTGAGACAGAGATCGATATTTTATTTTATTCGAGAATGTTTGAAACTACAGGTGCAGGAATGTTTCCTGCAATGAATCCTGCGATTTGCCCCACTTTTACTCTCGCCCGAGCCACATTGACTCTAGTAACTCCGCCATTGAGTTCCTATGAGTCCGTGGTAGAGGTGCTTCGGAGATATCCGGAGCTCTCTTACTTTCGCCATGTTAAACTGAGTTGCCTTTCTTGGCCAGATATAGTCATCGAATGTAGCGTGATCGGGAAATTTTACAACGCAGTCGATGCTCAACTAAACGATTTCCGTATTGAAATAAAGCACAGTAAAATTCATAAAAATCACGATACGAGAGGTCTCCTTCTATATTCATAGATTTTGATCGTATATGCATCCTCAGTGTCACTCGAGATGTTCGCCCTTTTTATGTCGTGACTGTTAGAGATTACGGGAGTAAGTCGATCGCCGCTCCCGTACTTTCTGGAGTATAGATGGCATTGATACAGGCGATCCTCTTATTCTATCATGTAGTATGGTCATTTTCATTATCAAAACGCTAAACATTCTCTTCGGACCCAACTCCGTTTTCCTGATATTATTCCCATGAGTCCTTTTGAAAATGAGCCACGGATACCTCCGCGATTGGTTGTCTGTAATTTAATGTCGTGACACTTGGACGAACGGATGGGGCCATCTCGTTTCGTGGCCACAATTAATGTGGTCATCGATTCACAAGTCAATACTCGCAACCGGAAAACATGATGCAATAAATTTTAAACCGGATAATTTTCCTTTAGCCGTTCCCACTGTATAGTTGTCCGCGGTCCATTGCCTCATTTCGTAAGATATTTGATATTTTCTTTGATATTTTAGTACCCTAGAAGCCAACATTAGGGTGTATGGCAGGCGGTGAATACACACCAGACTAAGATGAATGAAATCCTTCCATTTACTTCTTCCCTGATCGATGGAAGAGGTAAATGGAAGGACGTGAACACATAAATCGGGAAGGGGAAGTACAAAGAGTAACTTAGGTCAGGAACTAACAGATTCAAGGAAACATGAGGAAAAGAGCAGTGTGAGGATGTGGTGTTTAAGGAGACAGTGTCAAGGAACAGTGTAAGGACAGTGTAAGTGTGTAAAAAAAGAAATTCCGTGTACATTATTAGAGATGGAAATGGAAATAAAAATAATGAATATTAAGATAGTTTGGATTAGGTTGATAATCATAGCTTAGGACCAGATATACTTATCTGCGAGTCAGGAAAGGCATTAAAGGAAATGCAACTGAATAAAAATGGGGGAATAGGTAGCATACCTTCATAACTAGACAGGAATTTGAAAAAAATGGAAGTAAGAGTTTTTATGAGCCAATTTGCTGTATTATTTGGAGAGGAATATGGCTTGAATGCTTTTAGATATCAGTATGGATATCTTAGCGGGTCACGGTAGTCCAGGAGAAGAGATTTAGACTATTGATTGGAGGGTCCAGGTTCGATTCCCGGGAAA